>NW_018165201.1:3674958-3729083 GCF_001263595.1 Phalaenopsis equestris | reverse complement strand
AGTGGTAGGTGGGCGGTAGGTGGGTGGTAGGTGGGAGGTAGGTGGGGGGGAGGTGGCCGGTAGGTGGCCGGTAGGTGAGCTGTAGGTGAGATGTGGTAGGTGACGGTGCCACATTACAAAATTGCCCTTTTACCTTAGTTCATTAATTGGGGGTCAAAATAACATGGATGAAAGAGGGTGGGCGGTATATTTATAATAGATAAAGGCATTACAAAAATTATTAAAAGAATAATTTCATATTTAACGAAATTGTAGCGACTTTGAAAATAAAAAAAAACAAATGCAATGGAAGATGTAACATAATGACATATTACAAGATAAAATAAGATAACATGTGACATATTGGCATATTACAAGGAGGTTAATTTAAGGATGAAAATACTGAACGACATGTAACTGCTTGAGATAAATTTGTAATTTTACAAAATTACAGTTACATTTTGATATGAAATAGGGACAATAATGGAAAATCTCAAGCAGCTAAAATGATTAACGATCAGTACATGAAAAAGAAAGTATTTACAAATCTAACATCCAAAATTCAATATTTATTATTACAATATTTTGGTGTCATAAACCTATGCATGAAAATATGTATCTCACTTTTAGGATTTTAGGAGATATAAGGTAATAGCTTTAACAGCTCTAGTAAAAATCCTATAAATCTGAGGTTTAAGACACAACTGTGACAGAATTGAGGAGTAGCTTGATTTACTAAATCCTAGATTAAAAACATCATTTTTTATGTCGTGCAACATTTAAGTTGAATACATTACAATACAGCACCTTAAAACGATGGTTATGATGATTTGAATGGCATGCATATAAATATGAATGTTTAGGAGTTGGATATGCAAGCACATGAGACTTGTATGGTATAACTAGTAGCCATAAGCTATAAAAGTAAAAAGAATGGAAGGTATACATACATATCACTTAATTTCTAACACATAAACTTCAATTTTTACATATACTTCACCTTACCAATGCATGAAAAGGTGTTCTTCACTTTTTAAAAGTTAAATTAGTGATAATTTTGATGTGACATGAAATATTGGAGGAGCATAAATGTAAAAAAAGTAAATTCTAGATGTTATATACGTAAATACATAAGAATTGGGTGGTATGTATTCAAATACCCCAAAAAGAATACCAAGTCCTGTGATGTAAGCAAAGAAAGAGCCTCGAGTTACCTTGGTGGCAACAACTATGACAAATCTTGCGCAATGGGCACATTCTTTGGTCTACCTTCTAATCAGGCTTGTTTCTCCTTCACTATGGTTAATTTTTTTTTTTTTTTACATAAATATTTTATATCTTGATGAAGCAATATTTTCTTTCTATTATCTAATTTACATGCAAAAACAAAAGGAGGCATTTACATACATACCACTCAATTCATATGTTACCAAAATTTTGCTTTTTACATTTATATCACCCAAATCTTTCATATCACTTTAAAAAATACAACTACTTTAACTTTTAAAAGTGAAATACACATTTTCATGTTGTAAACAGAAATTATGTCAGCACAAATCTTGAGAAGATCTGACGGTCCAGGAGACAAAAAAAGAATATTAAAGGGTGGACTCACTGGCTAGCAAAAGATTTGGGAGACCCAGACGTTCAACAAGATAAAAATGAGTATGTGGTACAAGCCGAGCGACTCACCCAATATAAGATAAATGATCACCCGAACATAATACTTTAATGCAATCAAGCCCAAAGAAAGGGCCAATTCCAAGACCTTATGGATACACTGAGGACGAACAACAGCCTTCACCAAAGATCTCTTCGTTTAAGGGTAGACTATCTGTCGTATTACAATGATTCACCCTCTGTCCAATAACCGAGCTTCGGTCTGCCGATAAAAGTTCTTTGACGAGAGTCAAGGGACGACAGACATTATGCCAACCGATCAGCAAGACTTAGTCGATCAATTCTACCGACTCTAGACTAATAAAAGACAGGGCGACCAACAACATCTATGGATCTAACCTTCCAACAACCTAAACCGAGTCACTTGCTACCCAACTGACTTCAATAACACAACCAACTGGCAACGCCTACCTGATCCAGTCGATCGACAAAGTTCGACGAAGTCCTATCAAAAAGGAACAAGGCTCTAGGCCCACAAAAATGAAATAAAAACCTGTAGAGTCCCCACTTAAGTAGGGGCATAAATGTAATATCATTTATTACACCTCCTTTGTCTATAAATCGAGGGTGATTTCATGAATAAATTCATTACTATGCATTGTTTCTCTATGTTTGTCTCTCTCATGTTCTATACTCTATTCCTTGGTGCGATTCTTGTTCATTATCGTGCTCTCTCTCTCTCCCTCCTTCCCTCTCCTCTCCCCCCTATTTCACGTTGTATTACTTGGGTGTGACTCCCAGACAGATTCAAATTCAGCCATTCATGGGCAAGGTGGATGTATGTAAAAATGAAAATTTGGGTGTTAGATATGATAGGAATTGAGTGGTATGTATGTGAAACTTCCAAACAAAAAATGGTCACAAAATTTTCAAAAAAGTATAACACAACAAATTGGAGGGCAAAAAAGATAGTTTCAAGGGAAAGTCTTCACCATGCACTCTAGACGAAAGGAAGCCCAATCTCAATAAGCTCCAACTACCAATATCTCCATAAAAACACTTCACGAGCTCACTTAGTGATTAACATACCAACACCAACTCAGCACTCAGCGTTGCTTCCAACCAAATATGAGACTGAAAGACTTCAAGTGTAGAAGACAATGATTGTCCAAATGTTTTAGTTGGAATTTAAACCAAATATTTATCACTTCAAAAATGTCCAGCCATGCTTGAATATGCAACGCGCAAAATCCAAAAGTGTCATATTCGAGTTCTCATCCTGCCCTAAAAAATAAAAAACATGGCACTCAAATCATATGGATTTACATATCTCACACCAAAATTTTCATTTTTACATGCATACAGCACCCAATTCTTTCACATCAAATCAAAAATAGCACCAATTGTTACTTTTTCATAACACGTCCGTGGTTGACTAGATTCAAATTCAGTTATTCTATAAACAAATCCGCAGTTCTACCCTCAGATTCTTCTTCCGTCCCGCATCGTACCCAAGAATCAACCAACACTACCTAATTCGGAACACAATATTACCCGAGATAGTGATGATACAGTAACAAGAGAGGGCGTTGATAAGGTTAGAGATTAAATACCAAAACCGCCACTAGAGCTTCGCTTGGCCTGGACGATCATGTGGGTGATGAAGTGGGAGGCATCTCGCGCCTCGTCGACGAGCCTCTTCACCTCCGCCTCCGACGAGACGGCGCGATTCTCCTCAAATCTTCGCCGGATCTCCGCCGCCGACTGGCTTAGCATCAGCTTATCGCCGTCGAAAGTCTTCCGTGTCGCCCTAAGAAGCGCTCTGTACATGGAGAGCACCTCCACCGCCATTACCCCTCCCCGCCCTAAATTGTACAGAAAAAGGCTTTCACTGCGCCGCACCAGGGTCGGATATATTTAAATGTAAAATGAAAAAAAATTAAGGGTTAGATATGTAAATATATAAGAACTGAGTGACATGAGAGTGTGAAATTGGGTTTGCAAGTGGGGTTGAGACGGACCCGAAATTGACTTGTTCGAAACATTAAATAAGTTAGCAACACGAATCCAACCCAAATTCAACTCGCTTACTCGAAAGTCAAACCTATTCCATGAAACCCCATTTAGAAAAAAATATTACATCAGGAGTCCTGATTCAGTCCAATCATAATATGCCACGTGTATGATTTGACCCCACATAATACAAATAACTAAATAGTTTAATACATGACAGAATCGGGTTGTACACGTGGTGCATTGTGATTGGACTGCATCAAGACTCTTGATATAATATTTTTTCATTTAACTACATACAACTATTCAAGTAAATTTTAATTTTCATAAAAAATTTGTTATAGTTTATTTCATTTAAATTATGCTCTCATGTTGAATTCTTTTAGGACGTAAGGTCCTTATATGTTTTGCAAATTCATAAAATTCAGAAGATCTTGTGAGATGAGCAGAAGGTGGAAAGGGATAGAGCTTTAGCTTGCTCGTGTTAATCCTAATGCCCCTTCTCTTTTTCTTCATGCCACTCTCGTTAGCTAGTATGGACCACCTTACCCTCATTGGGCTAAAAATAATAATAATAAATATAGAAATATTATATTATAGGACGTAACCTAGAGAGTCTATTTGAGATTTATTATTGAAAAGATATCATTAGGGTTGTCAAGCAACTCATAAATAGGCATAGACGATAATGATTTAAAGTAGGGTCGTTCTGATAACCTTCAAACATCGATAAATGAAAGTGGCAGTGAAGCTTGATAAATGCAGACAAACTCGTCAAAAGATCTTGATGAGTACAAGCGAGCTAGGTGGAGGAGCTCGCCAGGTTCTCTTGAGAAGTAATCTTTGTAGCTATCACTTCAAAGGACGTGATTAGCAAGTAGACACTAAGTGCATAAAAATATTTATATTAATATATGGCTTCATTGGTATCTTTGGGAAGTCACTTTAGGATGTACTCTTTGTAGTTTCGCACTCCATTCAAATTAAACTTTATGGGCATTTACATTAATACCACCCCATTTCAATTTATTTACATATATAACACCTAAACTTTATTATTTACATTTATGCCACCCAAAACTTTAGTATAACATATAAAAACACCACTATTTAAAAATTGAAGCATAAGTGTTATACATTTAAATACATAAGAATTGATTTTGAGGTATTTGAAAGCTTTCCCCTAAGTTTTGGTCTAGTTGAATTTTTTTCAAGAGCCTGCTACATTAAGAGGCTAGGCTTAATTTTATGCATTTATATAAAAAATAAAAATAAAACTAGATGAAAAATAAATTAGTATTTACAAATATACACCACAATTCTCGTGTATTTACATATCTAACACTTGTACATTCATATTTACATTCAAACTTCTCAAATCTTTAATACTAAATCAAAAATATCACCATTACATGCTTTTTAAAAGTTTACTATATATATTCATTCTTAGATTTATGTCACCAAAATATTATAAATATAAATATGAAAGTTCCAAGTGTCATATATTAATTTATAAGTATGGTGCGGCATGTATATAAATTTACCAAAATACCACAATTCTTATATGTATCTACATATTCATATTTACACAAACATTACTAGGGCAGTAAAAAAAAAAACTCGTCGTTCGCGAACTGCTAGTGTCAGGCTTGTTAACTAGCTTGTGGTTGAATCATTCATTAAGCAAGTCGAGCACAAACAAACTTTTAAGCTTGACATAAAGACATTACATATTATTTATGTAATAATATAATATGACTATTTATATCTAACTTTAAATCACCACACTGCTATGGTGAAAAGACATTTTGTGCCTTTTATTGCATAAAAATGATGCCAGAATGGTGCAGCTTTAAATCCAACATTCTCCATCTATTCTAGCTAATTCAAACAAGCCAATTTGAAATGAACACAAACACGAATATGTAAATCAAGCACAGCGCAAATACGCTGTTCCCGAGCCGATTTCGAACACATTTAATCCCACATCAAAAATACCGCTGAGAGCATCGGTTTATGACACTGAAGATTTATAAATGTAGATATGAAGATGCTACTTTATAAGAATCTGTGGCATGTATGTAATATTCTAAAAATGATACCAACAGAATAAAAGATGAACAGAGAATGTGTTTCTGTAATGAAAACAGAGCAAATTTAACAGAGAGGCAAAGTATACGGTAGCTTAATGTATAGCTCGAGAAAATCAGAAAGTTCAAAAAACAGATCTAGTATTCACCAAAAGATTTAAATACCTAAAACATCAATTTGCAAATCAAACAAACTTATGCTATTGTTTGTAGAAAGTGTCAGATCTTTGTAAAGGTTAAAGCTTGCCGGCAAACAGAAAAATACTTTATTCATGAAAACATGCCAATTACCGACGAGCCGACTCAACTGCTGTGATCGGAGTACGCCTGCAAAATGTGACAGATTTATCAGTCCAAAAATGTATTTCTATGTATTTATATATCTAAAACCTAAATTTTGCTTTTCAAATTTATACCACCCAACTCTTTCATATGCATGAGTAAGGGGGTATGTATGTAAAAATTGAAGGTTTGGTGTTAGATATGTAAATACATGGGAATTGAGAGAGCTATGCATGTAAAACTTCCTTAAAAACAATGAGATTAAAAGGAAGACCATTTGTTTAAGTATCGATTGAACGAGACTGGGACGAGCTCCTGCCGCGCTTCGTTCGCTTAATTCGTGGCTGCACAATGCACGCATGAAGAAAGACATGAGATGCAAAGGAGCTAAAACAGCATTTAGGGTGCAGCAAAATTGAGGAGAAAAAGTTAATCTTACAGAAGCCGGCAAGGATTCTGATTTTGAACTAGATCTGCAAGGAATTACAGAAACAATGATATTTTGCATATAAAAAGTATGTTTGCAACCTCAGATGTTCGGCGGTAGATATGCAATAATAAAAGAAAATTAAGATTGAGGCATAAAATAATTAGGGAGTTATTCGCAACAATAAAAGGCCAGTGAGGCAATTGATGATGCTATAGAAGATTGGTCGTGGAAATCATTAGCTGTATCCGAAACTCTATTGAAGGTCCAATTGAGAAGTTCTCTAAGCTGACACATTTTACCATTTGACAATAGCTTATTTGATGTTTTTTTAAGATATTTTTATAGTGAAAATGAGATTTTGCACTATACAAAATTCGATTTTTTTTCACAACAGTTCTGTAGATAATTTTCCGTATATCGCTTCAACAATAAGAGCTATAAGTCGTCATAATATAGAAAAATTATTATGCTTTTTGGAGCTTCAGAGCTGCTCGTTTATCAAACAGCATACCTTAAAACGCATTTTGCACCAAATCCCATCATGTTTCCTAATATCCAGTCCCCAGAACGCCGCTTAAGCCCAATCTATAAAAAAAGGCAACTTTACAACGATATAAGTTGAAAAAACGGGAGCCCGGAGATCTGGAGCACAGCTGTGTTGCTTTTAAAGAAAATGATACGAAAATTATGAAAAAAAAACCCAATCAATTAAGTAAATAATTTCAAATATTTCATAGACTCGTGCATGAAATCACAAAAAAAGGGGAAAAAGAAGAAGAAGCACAAAAATTAGGCCAACTAAAATTTTCAGACTCGAGGTCTCAACCAAATCAACTTGGAAATGCAGGGCCTAAGTTGAAGTTGCGATATCAATATCTATAAGATTAGCAAACCAACTACATCAAACACTCCAACATAACCACAATTTATTCCTTCATAAAATTGTAGCTGAGGTTCGCCGGCCATTCTATTCCTTTCCATCTTTTAGTCCGTCAACTAGCCTTCTCATTCCTTGTTTCATCGCATGCGATTTCCATTCTTTTTAACTTGCATATGATTTGCAACATTACAACAAACAATTTGTTAGGTATGTATCATTCCCTATAGGCTAACATAAATTTTAATGCATGATCGCCATGAAGAAATATGATTTCCATTTCTTATTATTTTTTCAAGACCGTTGCCGATGGAAGAAGGAGAAGCCCGAAAAAGCATATTAATTAATTAATTGCAGCATTATAATTCTTTTTTAGATTTGCTAGAAACCTTGTTGAAACATGCAAAAAATCCCTCTGGTGGAATAATTGCGGCCATCAACAAAGACCTAAGTTTATGCTAATTGGAGGTAGGTTAGCAACGAGAAATGGGAGAGATATATAGATATAAAAAGATGGAGATGTGATATCAAGTGATATGCAACTATGTCAATGATGGTCAGGAGGTTGACAAAGTGAGTGTCACAAGGATAAAGTCACAATGCAAATAAATCTGATATTAGCTTGAGAGGTGGCATAGACAAAACTTTGTGATGGTCGCTTAACTAATATAACACAAGAAAGAATGGGAAGATGGATAAGGTTTATTCACATAAAAAAATGTATCATGGTATCCACACAATTTCATAATTGTTAGGTTATACATTCAGAGTTTTGCTAGGACTCGTTTCTGCAAGAAATTTAGTTCGAATTTCAAGCATGCTCTATCTATCCATATATCATTATCATAATTACTTTGCATCTCTCTAGACCTCGATAAATAAAAATTGGGTGCAGTTTGTTTATCTAGGTCCATATCCTTCAAATTTTATACCTTATTGCACCAAACAATGTGCAACTTTACATAGTATAGAAAAGTGTATGGGAAATAAAATTGCAGTATGGGTAACACTATTCCAATTCATACCAGGGAAGGTTGTCTTTTGTGAATATTTCACGTTGAGGGTTGGCAGCATGCATGTTCGCCCCAGCTCTATTATAGTTGATTTCCCGAGAGCGACAAACCATATTTCTTCATGGCTAGGAGTATCCATTTCGGAAGATGGTATTACTACTATTGAAAGGAGTGCGTATGCGAATAAAATTCTCGTGAGCTCATGCGGAGCTTCATGATCCTCAGAGTAACAGTCCTCTCAATGATTATTTGATTGATTCGCTAATTAATTGACATACTTCATGATATGGCAATATTAAACATGAGCACAATTCATGTCTGGAAGTGCATTATGTTAAATTATAATTAGGGTCATTAAAAAAGCTCATCGTTCGAACATCTAGTGTTTGGCTCACTAAATAACTTGCACAAACTTTTGTTTGGTTAGACTTGAATTAATTAAATAATTAATAAATATTATTATTATTAAATTTCTATATGGATTTTTTTATGTTCTATTAAGAAAATATTAATTCTTATTTTTTTTAAATCATTCAATCTTATTTTCAAGCCAAACACAAACTAAAATAAACAAAAGAATTTGAATCAAGCTGAGCACAAATGTTCTATTCACGACCTATTTGGAATATGAGCCTTTTTCGAGCAAAAAAAAAAAAAATCAAATAAGTTGAACACGAACAAAAAAAATCAAATAAGTTGAACACGAACAAAAATTGGGCTCATTCAAGCTCGGCTCGTTTACGCCCATTCAAAATCACACAAATTGTGCAGCTTTTCTTATATTCTCGTGATCCTAGCAGAATATCTCCTACTAAGTTGCTATGTGCTCAATCTCCTCATTAATACAATACAAGTACTGAGGAATTATTCGTTAACAGATTTAGATTATTGATAAAGTTTGCAGTTATTAGATGTATACAAGAACCAGGAATTTAGACGTTATCCCATTTATTAAACTATAGGTACTGATTTCTAATAAATGGTGTTTGTAATAAGCTTGTAGTTGAAATTTTATTTTATCATCTAAATCTAAGACGTCCTGCTTCAGCCCATGCAACCACTGAAGCATGGCCAAACGCTTCTACATTGTTCCTTATTCTTTAACATGTTTTTGTTTGATTTTCACTGTCGCCCCCATCCCTCACCACCATTTGATCAAGAGGAAAGATATCATTTTATGTTGGTTCGTTTTGAAACACTTCACGTCCTCCAAAATGCCAAAAAAAACTTTCGTTTAGATACCCACCTCAGGTTAATCTAAAAATCAAAAGAGACCTCAGATAAGTTTTATTTAAATATGAAACTCGAGAAAAACAAGAACTCATATCTTAAGTATCCAAATGCAATCTACCGTTGCCAAAATAAAATAAAATAAAAACTGCCAATCAGATCCTCTGCCTCCAAACAAGTTAATCTCAAAACAACATATATGAATTTGTTATTTCATTTGTCATAATGACCTTTCCTTAAGTAATAGTGGTTGAATTTATTTTAGGAACAATAGTAGTACTTCTATTTTAGCATGCAATATGTATTCCAGGCATTAGATCAGATAGCAAACGAAAATTCTAAGAAAGATATGGGAAGGCAGAAAATAAAGTAACGGCAACATAGCAACTTAATCATCATCAACAGATTTTTCTTATTATTTTTATCTTTATTTTTAGCATCAGCAGGTTTAAAATGAGAAGCTTGCTCAAGAAAGACACAAGAAATTAAAAAAAAAAAATCAATGTGATCTCACAAACAAAGCAATAAATGAGAATAAAACACAAAATAATGAGCAATTTATATAAGCTAATAACACAAAACCACATGAAACTCCCAACTACCTCCACTAGTATATAAAGCTTAATATTTATAATTAATAAATAAAAATTAGAAGTTCCACAAAAAGAGAATTTTAAGATAAATGCATACCTAGATAAAGACTTTTTTGCAGAAACTGAACGGGAACGGGAACGAGAGGAAACAGATTTTGATCGAGATCTAGACAATGAACGGCGTGAAGACCTGCCCTTTGGACTGTGCAACAGACTAATATCAGAATCAAAATTTTCAATGAACCAGACTAAAATACAAACACAGAATGGCAAGATTTTCAGCTTAGGTACCTCCTTGGGCTATAGCTGCGACTACCACTGCGGCTCCTGGATGAGGCTGGGCTCCGGCTCCGGCTCCTAGAATAGCTTCTCCTAGAATCATATTTCGGATCATATTCTCTCACCTATGATAAAATCACAGGAAAAAAATGCATTATTCATCTCTATGTAATTAATCGCCTGAAATGACAAAGTAAACTAGAAAGTTGTAAATTATTTACCCTAATAAAAGCCCGTGAAAATGCATTTCGGAACTCGGAATCATCAAGTTTCCTTATCTGCAGATCAATGCCCAAGAACATTCATATCAAAATCAATGATTAAAGATGCAGAAAATACAAATCTATAGCCTGGATGGAAAGAAAATAGATTACAGCATATTTCATATCATCATAGTTTGTATAATCCACAATTCCAATGGTTCCTGCAAATATTCAGGTAAACAAATAAGAAATAATCAGTAAGAATTTAACCTTTTTTTAGTGTGCTCTACAAGGATAAACATTTTAGGTGAAGAGAACCCGTATCAAAATCCAAAAAACGGTCATGCTTCCAACTTAAAGCTAAAATTTACACCATGAAAACGAAAGGCGAATTAGAATTATGAATAATTATAGAGTAAATAAGCAATTTGTACATAAAGCAAACTAATCCATAAAACATTATGGCATGTGAGCAAAATTCATGTAAATAACATAACCATCATTAACATTATACTATCTGAGGAAGGCTTTATGAATCTTGATTTTTCATTCATTCCCGCAAAATGTTGTTTGAGCATTGAATTCTTAAGAAACCCCTACGCATGTAATCTTAGGCCAACCACTTCTTCTTAATCCTATAAATGTATTTTCAATTAGACTATCTTTAATAGATATCACTCTAAGTGTTCTTCCAATATAATAATTACTTATTTTAACCTTCATAATTTTGCCACGCGGCCATCTTAATATTCTCATCTATGCCACACTCAACCTGGATGTTAATGATCTGAATTGATAAACATTCAGATCAATAAAACATTATAGGTCTAATTTCAATTTTATAAGAAAATTATCTTTAAATCTCCAAGATATCATTTTATAACACAGAACTCCTACAACACTTTCTATTTTAACCATTCAGTCTCAAGTTATATTTTCACAGACATTTACATTCTTTTGTAAATCATATAAAAAATTATTAAAATTATCACACAAAAGCACTGCCTTATCTTCCAATAATATTGAATCATAATTTTTAATATTATATCCACTAGGATCACATAAAAAATACTCAGTTTTTGTTCTTCTAATTCTAAGTCGGTTATCTTCTAAATATTTCCTCAACTCATTTGAATTTTCACCTATTTCAATGCATGCATGCCCAATTATAACTATATTATTTATAAAAATCATGCACCAAAACACTTCCCATAAAGTATCCACCAATATGAAAAGATATGCACTCAATTTTGGTTTTTGAACTAAACTTAGTAAAATTGAAAGCTCTTATTATAAGCTCTTATTATAATACTACTTTTAGTGCTAATAAATTCTCAATCATACATATTATCAACAGTATTCATATACCTTTAAAAAACAACTATTTATCTCAACGTGCACCAAATTAATTCTCATGGTGCTCAATCATATGTAGACTCGAGATCAATAAGAAAATGTGAAGGTTCTTTGCTTGCTCACTATGCTTCACTGTCAATTATCTTAGCATAAAAATTGCTTCTATGATAAGTCTTCCTTGAATAAAAATAAATAAGTTCTCAAAAAGTAGCATAGTTTTTCTAATTCAATGAATCATTACTCTCTCCATCGTTTTAATGCATGGCTCATAAGTTTGCTTCATCTAAAACTAATATGAATTTCATCCTTATTTTTAATTCAGGATTCCAAAATTATGTCAATGCCCTATTATACAAAATTTAAATGGCATCAACATGCCTAAGACAAAAGCCTTTACATCCTAATGTGCACCAAATCATATGCCTTTTTAAGGATAGTAAAAATAATAGAAATTTTTTTTATTTGCTCTCCATACTTCATCATTAATTATCTTAATACAACAATCACTTTCATAGTAGATCTTCCAATCATGAAATCAAATTGATTCTCCAAAACAGAAATTTTTCTAGGTCTATATTTCATTAATCTCTCACTGAGTGACATGAGTTGATTCTTCCAAAATTAACATAATCTTGAATATCCCCTTGGTTCCTAAATATTGATAGCAAATGGTGCCTCTCCAATCATTTGGTATCTTCTTAACCCTCAACTTTCTATTAAAATAATTATTAACCAAACTACTGTAATATCCCTCATAACTATCAAAAACTCAATAGATAATTCATTTTGGCTATAATGATAAATTGAAGAAGTAACTATCCAAGTATATTTCTCTACTACTACTTAGTTAAAGTGGCTTCCACAACCCCAGTATTTAGATAGTATAAAGCAAAAGAATGTAAGACCAGTTTATTATAACGTACAAACATATCTGAATCATGATAAAAGGAAGATCTGACAAAATTAACATAAAAATAGTTCAAATTACAATAAAGAGTATCAAGAATTTTCTTAGGTAGTTTTTTTTTTCCTTTTTTTGTTCAAAATTTTTAAAAGTTACTTCATAATTAACCAAAAAACAGCTTTTCTAAAGCAAATTTTAGGAAAAACTGAGAAAAATTGCAGAAGTTTTGTCATCCAAGCAGCCACTATTTTTTATTTGCTACTTTTTCTACCACAAAAAATAAAAAATAAAAAACTGCTCCATCTATTACAAAAAAGTGCAAACTATAACCGTGAATCCATCTTGAAGTGGCAAACATTGTGCACGACTTGTAGCATTAGCTCATGTTGTTGAACCTTACAATCACAGAAATAAGGTCTCTTGCCAGTGCATAATCCATCTTACATGGTATTTCAACATTTAAAAAACGCAAGTGATTATTGAGGAAGGGGATAGCTACCTTCCAAAACTGAACAACATAGAAGCAAGTGCCAGAAACACTTTCGCACATCTTCAACTTTCTTATTAATTACTCATTTATCTTATTTTTTTGCTACCTGTTCCTTATTTGCTCCATAGGCTCCCTTTCCGCTAACATTTAGAGGAAGGAATAAGTGTCATATGCAGAAGGCAAATAGAAAAGGATGATGCAACAAAAAAAAGTATGTCAAATGCAGGGATCAAAGTATAGAAAAAAAATTACACTATGATAAAATATGTCCTAAAAGACCTATAAGACGTAAATCTTTAAAATAAGAAACCACAGCACCACTAACCTCTGCGCTCACGGTACACCTCAGAGAAACAAACATCACCAGCTCTCCGCATGTGATCCTAAACAAATGCACATCAAAATGTAAGAACCCTTACAGGATTAAAAAATAAAAATAAAATCATGGCGTTATTGTAAAGCAGCACTCGCCTTCAAGTCTTGCCATGATGCAGAAGATGGCAAACCAGTCACAATAACTGCACGACAAAATGGAAAATGATAAATGGACACCATTGCTAAAAGATAAAGGAAGATCTACATATATATCACTCAATTCCTATGTCTTTACATCTAACACTAAAAATTCAATTTTTACAAACATATCACCTTTCTTAAGTTAAACGAGTGGTACTTTTTATGTGATAAGGAAATTTTTGGTTGGCATAAATTCAAAAAAGCAAACTTTAGATGTTAAATATGTAAATACATGGGTATTCGGTGGTCCGTATGTAAATTCCCCAAAGATAAATAGTGCATTGCATTCCAAACCAATGATGTGCGCAATGCAAAAAAACATTTTGTATATCCGCCGCACCTTGATAATCTGAACGACGGGAAACGCTACCGCCGCCGCTACTAAAGCTGTTGTAACGATCATATGAGGAGCCGCCGCCTCTTCTGCCATGAGCAAGCTCCACCTGCATCACAAAATGACGGATAAAATTAAAAAAATATATTATCAATGACATTATATCATTTAAGAACAATTTACCTACACGTAATCTGTAACCATCAAAATTATAACCATCTCGACCATAGATGGCATCTTCAGCATCACGAGCATCCTCGAACTACGAAAGAAAAAAATTCAAATATCTCGTGTTAATAGTGTCAAAAAGAAACACTTTCAAAGAGATATTAAGCGAAATGGTACATTTAGTACACCAAGAGTAAACTTGTGAATTCCAGGATTTGAAATATTTGGGGCATTTACATACATAGCACCCAATTCTTATGTATTTACATATCTCACATCTAAGCTTTCATATTTACACGCATAACACTCAAATCTTTAATATCACATAAAAAATAGCACTATTACCACATTTTAAAAATCAAATAAACCTTGTCATGCATAGATTTAAAACATCAAAGAGTTATGTGTATCAATATGAAAGTTTAGGTGTTTGATATGTAAATACATAACTGTGTGCTAAGTACGTAAATTTCCCAATATATTTTTAGTATAAGCCATTTAGAACCATGGTTCCCAAATAGTTAGACCTAGGAAAATCAGCATCATGCAATCCTAATTAAAAAATTGGCATTTGTCAAGAGAAAGACTTACCTCAATGAAAGCATAACCTGGAGGTCTCGGAGGAATCTTCAATTCAATGTCAACAATATTTCCAAACTGCACAGATAAGCTCTCCAATCAAAATCTCAAAGTGCAATTTAACAATCCAATGTCAGTATTCAAAAAAAGGTAAAATCAATGTAAGGATGCCTGAATACTGCAAAAACTAAAATTTACCCAATCAAGAAAACACAAAAACCCATTTGAATCGGACACAAATTTTGGGTTTGGGTCAACTAGTGTAGGATTCGGATAATTTGGTCAGCTTTAAATAGTCCAAAATGAATGAGAAACAATTCAACTCAAACTAAAAACATGGGCATAATCTATTAAATAGGTCGATTCTCCTTTTAATCATTTTTTTCAACAACAAATAATACCGATCAGCTACTTTTGTAATTTTTTTCAAGTTGGCGTGTACAAATTTGATCATGATCTTCTTGGGTCAGGTGGACACTAAAACGACATGGCGCTAGTGCTTATTATGTTGCATTAGGTCAAGCAAATTTTAATTGAGTCAGTTCGAGTTATGAGATTTTCACTTCATTCAATAAGCAATTCAAGAAATAATTGAAGTTCTTGATATACTAGTGCATGGAGTAGAGGACTAAATAATTCCATCCAGTGTATAAACACCATAATTTTATTAAATCCACATTGATTGCTTCACTTCTTTATAGCTCTTGTGCAAAAGTATAATTTTACTCCTATGAGGGGCTATAAGAACTCTTGCTTTGACAAAGAAACCATGTTGCTAGTAACTTTTGTGTCACTAGATGCTATTATAATAATATGCTTATCATGAAATCAAAAGATTATAATCAAATATTACCTCTAAAAATCTTCATTCAAACATTTCAATGTACTCTGCCAAAAATAGTCCACATGATGGTTCATCAATGATGACAAGAAAGCCCCAGCGGGCCCATAGTTCTGAATACAAAGTCCTCACTAGAAGTTTGTGATCTCCAGGGCATTAGCCTAGCCATAATCCCAAGCAAACTCCTTTCCTTAATATTGGTTAAAATTGTGATCATTGAGGGATTAACTCGGGCTATGATCATAAGATAATTACTTCCTTTGCAATGGTTGAAGTTGTAATCATTAAGGCATTGCTACTGGCCAGAATCCCAAGAGAGCTCCTTTTAGTACTAAAAAAGGTTGTAGTTGCTAAGAGATGACCTCAAAAAAACTCCTTCCTTTCCAATTAATTGTTGTGTTTATTGAGTCAACCAGATTCAATGAGGCATAATATCTGAAATTGTGGCCGCTCATGTAATATGGGTCTAAGTCATAATCCTAAGTGGACACTTTTGTTCAATCTCAAAAAAATTATGGGGCAAAGAGATTATTCCCAATATGAGATGTATAATTGATCCGCTTATTCTTCTGTATAAAAATATCTCAAAGACTCAATCCCAAATGGGAAATCATGACATCACTCCGAAAAATGGTCAAATAAGCTTTGATATCTACAATCATCCTACAAAGGTTGACCAGTAAAAATAGACATCCATAAAAAAAACATCATATTACACCATAAAAAAGGCACTTCAAATACTAAACTGCTGAATTACTTCTTCATAAATACAAAAAGCTCTTGTTTTATCAGAGAATCAGCTTCAAAAAGATTGTTACCCCAATAATTTCTTCTCCATCAACAAAATTTCATAATATGCGGCCCCAGAAAGTAAATAAAGTTATCATTGTTAAACCCATGTAGTGGGTGTCTCTCCTAGCATTTTTATCACCTTAACGTTGAACAAATGAATGAGAAATTTACTAGGAGAGGCACCCACTACATGGGTTTTTGGGGCCGTCAACACTGCCTTATCAGAAGGGTACTAGGCCGAGAGCTTAGACATTGAGATCATAGTTGGTGCCCCCAACATTGAATAAATTATTCACAAATGAATGGGCTCTAGCTCAAGATCATAAAATTTGAGATTACCGTTGTGGCCTCAATTTTAATAAGAGCACACAAAGAAGGTTGGGGCCATGAATTGAATATTTGAGACCGCCATTAGTGACTTGTCAACAAGCAAACATCGCACGTAGGGACTACTAGCCAGAGACTAAATGTCTGAAAGGCTAGGATCACCATTGTTGTCAGTAGATCAAAAAATGCAAGACGGTGTGCCAAGATGAGAGCTTATCTACCAAGTCACCCATTAATTGTCATAATGTCAAAAGAACAATGCATGAAGAAAGATAAGTAAAAGATCAAAATCCAACTTACCTAGAGAAAAGAGTGATCGTGCTACAAAAACTCCTTCAAATTAGTCCACATATTCAAAGAATACTTAATAAAGTAGTGAAAGCTATTTGGAGCTCTAAAATGGTACATGCAAAGCTAGCAAGGATCCACCTAAAAGGGCTGGTATGCTTGTGCCCACCATTATGATAGATACAGCACCCCAATGAGTAGTTGAGTAACGAAGTGTTGATGCTTGAAAAGCATACATGCGATTTTGACTCGAGTTCAAGAAAAACAAACTAATCTTGAAATCGATGTTTTTGATTTCAACTGACACCAAGTTCAATTTGAATTAAAACTAAACAATTTTGAGTTAAGTGCCAAGTTGATTTGATTCAATTTTATTAAAATATATTCTATGTGCATTAAATAATTTTTTTGTAAATTTATCTTGAGAACTATAGTCTGCAATGCTCTATGGCGTTGAATGTTGACCTTTAAAAGAGAAGCAAAATACTAAGTTAAGTGTTGTTACTAAGTTAAGGATTAGGTGGATAAGTGGCTTTGCACTTAGAGACAAAATGCGAAATGATTTCATAAATCTAAATGACCGGCAATTCAATACTTTTGACTCATATTAGCAACAAATTAGAGAAAATCGTCTTAGATGGTTTGGTCACATTAGGCGTCGACCATCTGATGATCTGATGAGGAGAGTAGATGTTTTAGATTCGACTTACGTTAAGAAAGACAGAGGTAGACCTAGGAATACAAGGGCATATTGTATAAAAAATCATCTATATTTATTAGAACTAAATGAAAATATGACACTAAATAGGACTCAATGGAGAAAAAGAATCCATGTAGTTGACCCTACGTAGTGGGATTAAGGTTTTGTTGTTGTTGTATCTTGAGAACTATAATTCATAAATATTTGTGCTATGAAATAAGAAGGCATTATCAAATATATGAATACATGTATTAAATTAATCTAATTTTGAGTGAACATTTTTGTAGTCAACGAAAATAAAATATTGAAATTTGAGACAAATAAAATTCAAAGGATATTGAACAAGTTTCAAGGCTTGAAACAAAATTGTCGATTTGAAGCATGTGTCATGCAGTTCGGTTGTAGAAGCAAGCAATATCCACAAAGTAGTTCAAGCAATATTATTTCAATTTAGCCCCTGGCATTATACATGAACTTCAATGGAAGTTATCAAAAATTGAAGGGAATTCATGTTATTTGAATTAACAGTACTATCGATTAAGAAACAAATCTACAAGAATCTATTAAAGTTAGAAAATCATTTTTTTTAGCCTTGTCCAAAAGAAACCCCGGAAAAGGGGATGGAAAATTATGTGCCCTTGAAAGTACTTATCCTTGGATTAATTTAAACAAGCAAATTAGGAGTCTCAACATTCATGCTCCTATGATCCCACACTTAAAAAACCAAACAATATGAGTCCTCCCAACTACCACATCATCAAATTATATCAAGATATATGTTGATCTTACAAGTGAGCACGATGAACTAGTAGGGGTTTCAATTCAAGTTGAAAGATTGAGTCTAACCCAATTTTGACCTCGACCCAAATATGCTTGATTGAACCCCGTCCCCATTATTATTTGGGTGAAAACAATTAACTTTAAGTTGACTCAACCATAAATCAACTAGCACAAACCCGAACAATTTAATCCAACTATGCATAAATCTGGAAATTTTATTATCAACATAACCCATTTAACTCGACCATGACCCATCTACATCATGCCCCAAAAGCATTTGGTTGTTACTTTCAAATTTTCAAGTCAGCTCAAACCAAAATCAAATTTTAATCGGATCAAGATTTTAGACAAAAATTCAACCTAAATTTTAGTCAAATTAATCAAAACTCTTATTTTTTTTATTGGACCCCTGCCAAATATTAGGTCATTTGTAGACAGTGCTACAAACTTTATATGATTGCCAATATGAGGGTCAATATTGAGCATGGCACGAAAAAAATAAGTTTAATTTTAATCCATATAACATTTGGGTTGAGTTTGGGTCATCTATTTTTACACAAATAAGTATGAAATTGAAATATTAGTACAGCGAAATTCACAAAATCCCCACGCCCAAATTTTGACCCAATTTTAACCTCGACCAAAATATGCTTGGTTGAACCCATTCCCATTATTATTAAGTGAAAATAATCAACTTTAAGTTGACTCAACCATACCTGGCACGAACCCGAACAATTTAATCCATCTATGCATAAATCAAGAAATTTTATCAACACAACCCATTTAACTTGACTATGACCCATCCACATCATGTCCCAATAGCATTTGGGTGTCATTTTCAACTTTTTAGGTCAACTCAAACCAAAATCAAAGTTTACTCGATCAAAATTTTAGACACAAATTTAACCCAATTTTAGTCACATCAACCGAACCCGTCTCCATTATTATTTGGGTGAAAAAAATCAACCTTTAGTTGACTCAACCATAAATCACCCAGCATGAACCCAAACTTCTTAATCCATCTATTTTTTATCAACACAAACCATTTAACTTGAACAAGACCTATCTACATAATGCCACAATAGCATTTGGGTGTCATTTTCAACTTTTTAGGTCAACTCAAACCAAAATCAAAATTTAATCGAATCAAGATTTTAGACACAAATTCAACCCAAGTTTTAGTCAAATCAACCAAAACTTCGATTTTTTTTATTGGGACCCTACCAAGTTGTCATGTCAGGTCATTTGTTGACACCCCTACAAACTTTGTATGAATGCCAACATGAGGGTCAATATTGAACATGGCACAATAAATTAAGTTTAATTTTAATCCATATAATATTCAGGTTGAGTTCGGGTCAGCTATTTTTATACACAAAGTATGAAATAGAAACATTAGTATAGAGAGATTCCCATCCCCACCCCGTCGCGCGCGCAATCTGAACTCATCTTCAAGCAAAGCCAAAAAGTATATAAAGCTAAAAAATACTAAATTGTAAGGCATAACCCTGCGTCAATTCTTAGATGACAAAAACAAATTAGCATTAGTGTTAAGCCTACCTAGGATGTGTTAATGCTAAATTTCAGTTAGGGGAGGGGGGGGGGGGGCGTTTTTGAAAACCTCACTTTCTGTTTATTTTTTTTGTTCTTTATTTGATTTTTTTAAAAACATAAAAACAAAAACATATTTGTTATGCTAATAATTTTTCTATTTTTAAAAATAAAAACAAAAAATATGTTCATAAAAGAAAAATACGAAAAAAATTTAATTATCCCCTCCAACTCTTCCCCTTCCTCCCTCAGCCCCCTCCCCCACAATCGCCTCAACCCTCACTGGTCCACTCTACTTCCTTCCTCCACTGCCGCCATTGGAAGCAGTTAGTTTCTCCACCAGTGAAATCACCTACAACTTTTTTGTCATAGTCGTGTCGTTGAAACCAACGAACTCCACTTTACGCTTCTTCGCTACTTATCACTCGACCACCACCTTTGTTGGAATCTCTGTGGAGGTTGTCAGTTGGCGGTGCAAATTAAGGAGGAGAGGAGATATAACAAAAAGAAGAAGATGATGAAGCAGTAACAACGGAAAAGAAGGCATCGCATTGGCGTCACATATAAAGAAGGCATTGGCATCAAAGAAGGCATCGGCATCGAAGAAGGCAATATTTGTTTTGGCACTTTCTGTTTATTTTTTTGTTCTTTACTTGTTTTTTTTTTTGTTTAAGCATAAAAACAAAAACATGTTCGTTATGCTAATAATTTTTCTATTTTTAAAATAAAAACAAAAAATATGTTCAAAAAAGAAAAAAAAAAGAAAAAAAAATGTATTTATCCCCTCCAACTCCTCCCCTTCCTCCCTCAACCCCCTCCCCCACAATCGCCTCAACCCTCTCTGGTCCACTCTACTCCGTTCCTCCACTGCAGCCATCAGAAGCAGTTAGAGCTTCTCCACCAGTGAAATCACCTACAACTTTTTTGTCGTAGTAGCGTCGTTGAAACCAACGAGCTCCACTTTACGCTTCTTCGCTATTTATCACTCGACCACCGCCTCTGTTGGAATCTCTGTGGTAGTTGTCAGTTGGCGGTGCAAATTAAGGAGGAGAGGAGACATAACAAAAGAAGAAGATGATAAAGCGGTAACAACGGAAAAGAAGGCATCGCATTGGCGTCGCATAAAAAGAAGGCATTGGCATCAAAGAAGGCATCGACATCGAAAAAGGCAATGTGGTCGAGGTTGGGGTCGCCATGGGTGGGGAGCTATTTTAAAAACATAAAAACTGATTTTAGTTGTTTTGTGTTTTTGAAAAAAGAAAAACAAGTTTGTTTAAATACAAAATAAAATAAAATAAAATAAATATGAAAAAATAGGAAACAAAAAAGATTATTTGCTTTAGTTTATGTTCTTTGAAAACAAAGAATTACTCCATATGGAGCCTTAATGTATGCAATTGTTTTAGAATTACCATTATTTGAAACCCACTATCAAATAGTACACATAAGTCTTAACCAATCCTACTTTGTAATGTCCTATCCCCCACTAAGTGCTAACGTTGGGATCAAGTTTGGTTCATCCAAAAAAGAACGACTTGCCTGTTCGATTCATTTATTATGAGAACATCATATAATTTTTTTTCTAAGTTTTATGTGTCAATGAGTTGACACTAACCTACCACTACTTAATTATTTTTGTGCCGCATAATTATTTTTGTGTCGCATAAAGTTCATTTTGATCGAGCAAAATTCAAATGATAAATTTTAACCATTTTAATAAACAAGTTGAGCTCATTTTGACCGCCACGGTGATGGAGGCTTTTTTTTTGGGAGGGGGGGGGGGGGGGGGGCTCACTCTAGAGTTCTCTCTTATCCCTTCACCTGGAGGCTAACATCTCGCATCAAAACCTAAAACAATTAAGCAAATTATGGGGTTTTAGCTTGTCACTCTGAAGTCCTCTAATTCTACACCCATTAAAGATTATTTCTCTATTTATTTGCACTCAAATATATGGACTACATTCTCATCCACACAATCTCATGTGATTCTACCACAGTTGATTGAGACAACAGGCGCTAAAAAGTGAACCTAATCCATGAATTCAAGGGCTAAGAAGTGAACCTAATCCATAAATTCAAAATTGATACACCCGATTGGCACCAATCTCAACTTTCCAACATGAATTTAATCATCCATTTTATATCACATTTAGTAATAATATCAAGATCAACATCACAAATCCAACAAAATCCTTTAAATTTCTAACAATATTAATTCCATAAGGCCGTAACCAAAGGTCTCTTTAAGACATCCATTAATTATAAAAACTAAGTATTTCAAGATTCGTGCTTGTACTAAACTGCACACCAGAGGACAAACAAGGTGACAGTCATTCCTTCCACCTTGGCAACTCCCACGCAATCAAATTTCATAAAGACACATGCCAACCCTCCAAGCATGCTCCTAAGTACAAGAAAAGCAAACAAACAACAAACATAGAACATAGAACACAGCAGGAAAGCTCATGGTCTAAGCAAATGTATGATTTTGAGTGGACCTTGTAAAAAAGATCCTCGATCTCTCTCTCGCGAATATCACCAGGAAGATTGCCAACATATATTCTCCGGCTGCGAGCCATGCCCTGCAAATTCTAATTCTTAAAAAAATCAGAATGACATCCCGAACGATAGATAACAAACAGCGCGTAACAAAACCCTAATCTAAGGAACCATGAGACTCACAGTTCTTGCAATTCGAAATCCCACACCGTCGCGATCAAAAGCCAGCAACACCAATCAAAATAAATATCGAACAATTTCACGGCTAACCCGGAAGCTCCGATCAAACAGCGCCTGAAAGGGCTCGGAAATTTAAAAGTAAATCAAAGCTTAGAGATTATAGTTTTTTTCTACTTGGCTGCCTAGGGTTGTAGCATCACAGTAAATCTTACCGGGTCTGACTTGTAAAAGCCCTAGAAGATGAACAATGGCCGGAGATGGGGAAGATGGCGATAACCCCTCAATTTCTTGGAGACTTTTTAATTATGCCCCTCTAAGTTTACAAATATTAACGCAAATGCCACTCAGCTAATATATATTATTTAATTTTATTTTAATTGCTATAATAGTGATATTTTTTATGTCAAAAAAATATTATTTTGGTGGTAGTCTAAAACAAATTGGATGCTATATATATATATATATATGTAATTATGAAATTTAATGTGGTCTAAATTTTATGATAGTCAAATTAGAAATGTGTGTCTAAATAGTCCCTGGCTATTTATATGGTGTCGGTTTAGTCTCAAAATTTATAGAAATGTCAAAATATTTTTCGATTATTTTCAAAATTAAGTTATAATTGTTCGTTATGAAGACTATCTCAACTCTAAATTAAAGTAATGGAGCAATATTTTAGCAATTCTATAAAACATAAGGTTAAATCAACATCATGTAAATGGTTGGACAAAACCCTAACTTTAAAATTCTATATTATACTTTTATGATAAAGAAAAATATATTTTTGATGAACTTTTCATATTAAAAGTATTTAAATATGTTCATTAATTTTTTTTCAAATTTTATTTTTTGCATCGACTGAGCTCCATACAAATTTTTCTCTTATTCAAATGGCTTAATTTAAGCAATCATAAATATAATTAGATGTTCTGCGAGAATAATTAATGTGTCAAAAGACTTCAAGATTTGCATGCTTATAATCTAAGCAAGCGCTTAAACAACACTAACTTGAAGAGCGTGAAGAGACTCAAATAAAATGTCATCATGATACCAATATAAAATATTAAATGATAATGAACAATCAAGAATAATTATTTAATAGAGAAAAAAAATATTATGTCCTGAAAATTACAAGTGCAGACGATGGCAAGGATCGTAAACGATATGGTGCGATCCAGGCCATCGTCCACTGCGTTGCGCACATGGCATTATGTGATTCATGTCGTCATCTGCACGTCGATGATGACAAATGTAATATTTTAACCTAATATAACGTATTACTTTTAGGTTGAAATGACAAAAAACAACAATAACAATAACAACAATAAGCCTTCATCCCAATAAGTGGGGTCGGCTGCATAAATATTTTTTCATCCCAATTACTCGTTGATTTGACTAAAAAAAAACACTCAATTTGACTATAATTATATTTGAAATTTGTTAGACAATTTAATGTTAAGGAGTTTTATATCCATACAAATTTCGTGATATGTATGTTAATGTCTCAAAATCACAATAAATACATTTTTTTTTTTTTGAATTAGCAGCTTTATGATCAAATTCTCAAAGCTCGCACAACCCAAAATGGAAGCTGTCCACCGGACCGTTCCGGTTCGAGTTTCTTAAGATCGCGAAAAGTTCAACCGGTACCAGTCCGCCATGCTCCATCTCCACTCCAGCCACAGCTCCCCAACCCTCTCCGGTATTCTTTCCGGCCTCACTCCCCCCTCACCCCGTCGACCATTCGAGCGCAAGGGCCACGGTATGATTTTAAAATCTCACCCTAATCCATGATTTCTACTGTAGCCACGGTTTTCATCTCTGATTTGCCTTCATGTCTGTGTTTTTTAAGGAGGGAGGGAGGGAAAACAGCATTATTAGTTGTGTTGTGTGATATGTGGCTTGATGAAGCTCCCTTGATTGTAGAAATTTTTCTGTTTTGTAGATGTGCTGCGCTGTTGATGTGCGAAAGTTTTCATTAATGATTATCTTAATTTATGAATTGTTGAGTTGACGAATAGCTTGATCGGGAATTAGCTAAGTTGTTCAGTGCTTGCTTGTTCGCTACTTGATCGGATTAATTAGTATGGATTGTATGCTGATTTTGTTGAGCTGAATGGTTAAGTTTTCATGTAGGCTGAGTTGACCTGTGAACTGTTCTAACTTGAATTGGGTGTTCTAGGTATTTGGTTGGAATACTAGCTTGAATTCGGCCAGTCGATTGTCTTGTTATATAACCGTTATGCTGTAATTATTTGTAATTATTTATTTTTCATTACTGTATTTTTCCGCCTATAATTGAAATGAAAAGCGCATCTTTTGCAGTCTACCACACTTTTCTATGATTCCGACAACTTAATGAGGAAGATTAAGCCATTGTTCAAGCCATTTATAAATTGTATTAGAGCTCTGACTAGTTCCTCTCACATTCCTGTTTTCACTCTTCTCACATTATGCCAACTTTCATTTTTGAGCATCTATTGATCTCCAGTAGCGTCAAGTTATCTCCATATGTTTTTTTTTTTTCAATGTTACGACCACTTTGTTCCAATGACATCATAAGTTAGGCCATTCATCAATCCCATTCTTAAGTTTATCATTTTCTTATTCAACCTAGAATTTTCATTCCCATTGTTACCAGCTTTCTACCATGATGCATATTATTGCAGTGCAACACAAGACAAACATCCATTTTCTACCTCAATTATTTCAACTTATTCGCCTCTTGAATTACTTTTGTTAGCTGTGTTGACCTCATAACATTTTGTAATGGCGTTGAATGCGTTCATTTGCATTGATCATCATATCAAATATATGCCATGATATCCACATAAATAAAAAAATATAGTGTTTTAGACTTATTCCTATCCACTAATGATACCTCTCAACTCTCTTCCTCACTACACAACTCAAAATAACAAGTACTCTTAAAGACTTCATCAATAAATTTTGGAAATTAGTCTTTTTATTATCTCTCGTGCTTCCTTTCTACCTCCTTATTAGACTGTGCTTTCGGCACAATAGTCTATCTCATAAACTATTTTTTCACCCACCCCTACACTTCCCCTCTCTTCTCTATATAAATAATTCTCAGCTATTCCCTCTGTCAAAGCGCCATTATCTACTTTGACACCACCACATGTAAAATCTGTCTCCCATCATCTAAAGCTTTGGAGTCTATCTTTTTATTTGCATGACCTATCCTGTCTTTTAACTGATTTAATTAAACAATCTTCTTTTGGCTTGTTGCTACCATATCTGTTACCCTTTTTCCAAGTCTCCCTTCTTATAGGAGAAAATGTATCATGACGATTATTATGTAATTGCTGCAATTATTTTTATTGGATTTTTCTGCCCTCACTTGAAATTGAGAAATCTCTTCTTTATAGTCTTTTAAGTCTCTATATAATCTCAACAACTCAATTAGAAATATAAATGCACGATTCAAACCTTCCTACAGCTGCTACTGCCTGGTCCTGACTCTGCTGCTGTGGTTTGTATGCTGATTTCTTGGTTGTTTGTTCTTATTAGGCTGCATATAGGTATAAATTGAGCCCTAACAATTATGGAAAAACATCCTGAGCTCATGTTCTGCCTTTTTATTCCATCCTTTTTATTATATTGGCTTAGTCTTTGATATGAGCAATACTTCCTCTTTCATCCCCCTTGATTAGCTCTCAAGTTACTTTTTCATAAAAGATTTTATTTTTTGTGTAAATGCTATAAATTTCATACAGAATGGACACTCCTTGATCCACCGTCTAAAAGTTCAGTGACTAATGACATTGATGCGTACAATATGGCACTTTCTATAAAATAACTTTCTTCATTAATGATTTAATTTCTATATATATATTTTTTCTAAATAGCGCGCACCGTGCTATCTGCCAATCTCTATTGCTCAAGGGTACCATTCTGCTATGGTGCATTGTTTGCCACAAATAACTATGTCGGCACCACATCTACTCGGCCAAAACGGAAGTTTGGTAGAGGGGGATCCACAACAGAATCAGAGGAGCTCATGCGGGTGCTATTGCGGAAGGCTGGTGATGAGAAGTTCCCTTTGGTGACCACGCTCAACAAGTATGTGAGGACTGTGAGGACAGAGCATTGCTTTCTACTCTTCGAGGAGCTAGGGAGGCAAGACAAGTGGCTGCAGTGTCTTGAGGTTAGCTTTGCTTTGCCATTTCAAAAAAATGCTTGGTCTCTGCAAATCCTTATTTTGATGTTCTGGCCTGTATATTTTGATATTTTTCAAGTATTTTGCTGTTTGGTTTGATGGAGTTCAGATATAAAATTTTGAAATATAATACATTATATATTTCTTCATTGTTAATTTCATCCATTGAAGTCAACCATTGCCATAAAGTATCTTACTTCTTCTCCCCAAGTAATTAACAATGCAACAAAAAATTCACTTTCTCCCCTTTTTCCCCAAAAAATTGAATAATGGCTCTTTATTTTGTGACGAGCAAGGACCATTAATATTCATCTACTCAAAATTATTTTTAAAAATAATATTTATTGAGCTCGTTGTGTTAATCAGAATGCTGCTAATTTGGTAGCTAGAGATTAAGGTGATAACCGAAATACTATTAATAAAAAGATTCTCCTTTGCTGTTCTATTCACTTTAGAAAATATGATGGACACCACCTAAAAAATCAGCGCTATCAAAGTTTATCTCTTCTGATCTAAGTTGTTTGAGGCTTGCTTGTAGAGTCGTTTTTTCTCTTTATGCATCAAGAATGGTGGATACCACCCTAGATCTCTAGCAATGTGCATTGGCTTTTTTATTCCTTTGCTCTTTTGTTAGCACCTTTTTTGGCCTCTGCCCCCATATATGCAACAACAGATTCATTTGGCTTTCTTGCCTTGATAAGTTTTCTCACCAAATTACATAGATGTTTACAATCCTCTATACCGTGCCAATGATCCCTATAAAACACACAATGCTTTAAAAAATCTATTACGTGAGGGATAGCATCCTTTTCTGTTAACATCTTTTTTGGCGTCCACCGAAGATCAGCAAGGCAAATTCATTTAGCTTTCTCACCTTGATAAATTTTACCACCAAATTATGAAGATGTCGACAATCCTCTTTATTGTGCCCGTGATCCCTGTGAAACACACAGTTCTTCGAAGAATCTCTTGCATGAGAGATAACCTTCTTGGGAGTTGGTTGTTTGAAAAAGTCTTTATTTTGAATGACTTCTACTAGTTTTTAGACATCAAAACACAAATCAAAGTGATGATTGGGTAGGGGTGAGTAGGAGATTTGTTGAGGTGGAGCCCGATTCAGGAAAAAAAAAAAAAAGAGGAAAATAACTGTTACCCTCTCCCGCCCCTCTCTCTCCCACTTCTGCCTCTTCAGTTTGCGAAACAGAAAAATCGCTGCGCCCGTCTTCGTCTCTCGCTCGCGAAACAGAAGCCCTCCCCTGTCTCTTGCGTAAACAAAAGGTTACTCCTCTCATCACGCTTGCTTCCGTTCCTTCTCTTCGCGAAAAAGCCCGCACCTCCTTCAGTTCGCGGAAACATGAAAGGAGACTCCCTGCTTGGATTCTTCTTGAGGCTTACGAAAAGCAGGTAGAAAAAAAAGGTGTTTTCGCAAAGTGATTTCTTAGTTGCTTTTGTGTTCTTGGCAGAAGGAAGAAGAATGTGCTCTTCTTGATTTCTTCTTGTTGGCCTACAACAGAAGAGAAATAAATTTTTTCTCTTGTACGTATTTCTTCTTTTTTGGTGTTTTTGCTCTTGGGTGAATTTCGGTATAAAAAGAGAGAGAGAGAGCAAGTGAGAGATCATGTAATTGTCGACGTGATCAAACAGTGTAAATTTCTCAATTAGTAAAATCCTCTGCAATTTCGTGGATGTAGGCAAATTGCCGAACCACGTAAATCCGTGTGTTATTTTCTGGTGTGAATTTTCTTTTTCTATTTTTCACTTTGTCGTCGATCATTCTATTTTATTTCAATATATCACAACTGGTATCAGAGCCAATGGTTGCGGATGAAGTGAAGGTTTCGGTTTCAGAGATCGAGAAATTTGAAGAAATTTGATGACACAGATTTTAGTTACTGGAGGAAGCATATAGAGGATTCCCTCTATGGGAAGAAACTCCATATTTTGTTATCGGGGAAAAGACCTGAAAGAATGGATGAAGCTGAATGAAATCTGTTGGATCGACAAGTTCTGGGGGTTATTCGATTGACCCTATCGAGGTCCGTTGCACGCAACATCGTCAAGAAGAAGACAACTGCAGATCTTATGACAGTTCTGTTAGGTATGTATGAACAGCCATCGACGAATAATAATGTATATCTGATGAAGAAGTTATTTAATTTGAAAATGGCGGAATGTACGTCTGTTGTACAACACCTAAATGATTTTAATACCATCACAAATCAATTATCTTCTGTGAAATTTGAATTTGATGGTGAGACACATGCACTGATCTTGTTGGCTTTATTGTCAAATAGCTGAGAAACTATGAGAATAATTGTCATTAATTCTGCTGATAAATCTAAATTGAAATATGAAGATATTCGTGATTTGATTTTAACTGAGGAGATGTGCAAGAAAGATTCTGGCGAGATCTCAGGTTTGAGTTCAGCATTCAATGTTGATTCCAGAGGGAGATCACAAAACAAGAACTCAAACAAGGGAAAATCAAAATCAAAGAACAGAAGTAGAAGCAAGTCAAGGCCTGATAAACAACTTGCTAAAATTGTGGGAAAACTGACTACATAAAGAGGAACTGCAGAAATCCTAAGAAAACAGAGAATGACAGTGTAAATGTGGTAACTGAAGAAACACATGATGCACTACTGCTGGTAGTTCATAGTTCTGTTGATGACTGAATACTAGATTCAAGGGCTTCTTTTCATACAACTTTCCATCGGGAATTGATGCAGAATTATGTTGCAGGTGACTTTGGGAAAGTATATATGACAGATGGAGAAGCTCTAAACGTGGTAGAAATGAGAGATATTGTCATTTCACATCCAAACAAGAACAAATATACTCTGCAAAAGGTCAGACACATTCTTGAACTGAAGAAGAATCTCATTTCTGTTGGGCAGCTTGATGAGTGTGGAAATTCAGTAGTATTCTCAAATAACACCTGGAAGGTTACTAAAGGAGCTCTGTTACTGGCTCCGGGTAAGAAAACATGTACGCTATATATGACTACTGGTTTAATTAACAATGTTGATACTATTGTTGCAGACAACACAACAGAGTTGTGACATTGCAGACTTGGCCACATGAGTCAAAGAAATATGAAGGAACTTCAATCCAGAGGCAAGCTACCAGAACTGAAGTCAGTTGATTTCAGCATGTGTGAGAATTGCATTATGGGGAAGCAGAGAAAAATCAATTTCTTGATAGGTGGCAAGACGCTAAAGACAGGAAAACTGGATCTTGTACACACAGATGTGTGGGGACCTTCTCCAGTAGCATCTCTTGGAGGCTCTCGTTACTACGTCACATTTATTGATGATTATAATAAAAATGTATGAGTTTATTTCTTAATGTATAAATCTGATGTATTCAGTGTGTTCAAGACTTGAAAGGTCATGGTTGAGACAAAGACATGCTTAAAACTGAAATGTCTAAGGTCTGATAATGATTGTGAGTGCATTGATAGTTGATTCAAGGAGTATTGTGCAGCTCAGGGCATCAGAATGAAGAAGACCACGCGAGGGACACCACAACAAAATGGTGTTGCCGAGCGCATAAACAAAACCATTAATAAGCGGGCTAGAAGCATTAGATTGCACGTCGGACTACCACTTACTTTATGGGCAGAAGCGGTTAGTACTGCAGTTTTTTTGATCAATAGTGGGTCATCTGTTCCATTAAATTGTGAATTACCCGAAGAAGTCTAGAGTGGGAAAGAGGTAAAATTCTCTTACCTTAAGACTTTTGGCTGTCTTTCTTATATTCTCATTAATCCTGATACTACTCGTAATAAGCTTGAGGCTAAGTCAAGGAAGTGTTATTTCATTGGCTATGGAGATGAGACATTTGGATATCGTTTCTGGGATGATCAGGGTCGGAATATCATAAGGAGCAAGAACGTGATTTTCAATGAAAATGTTATATACAATGACAAGTCCAATACAGCTTCTGAAACAACACTGAAGGAATCTGAGTTGGTAAGATTTGATGATTTACCAGAAGTTACAGTGCAGGGCTTAGATGCTGGTGATGAGGAGAATGAATCCGGGGCATCCACTCCTATTGTTCCACAATCAGTTTCAGAGCAGTCCACCTATACAATTCCTATACAATTGCAGTTCACAGGTCAGAAAGGGCTAGACTTTTTCCACAGCGTTATTCTCCAACTTTAAACTACATTTTGCTGACAGATGGTGGAGAACCTCAAAGTTATGAAAAAATCTTGCAAGATAAAAATTCGAGCAAATGAGTGCTAGTCATGAAGGAGGAGATGAATTCTCTGCTAGAAAATCGGACTTGGGAGTTGATAGAACTTTCATCTGGGAAGAAAACATTACACGTGTACCGGGTAAAGACTGAGAATGATGACAGTAAAGATATAAGGCTAGACTTGCTGTAAAGGGTTTTCAATAGAAACACTTTATTGATTATTTCGAGATTTTCTCTCTTGTGGTGAAGCTTACAACCATCAGAATGGTACTGTCTATGATGACTACTGAAGATCTTTTCCTTGGCAGTTAGATGTGAAAACAGTCTTTCTTTATGGGGATCTTGAAGAAGACATCTACATGCACCAAACTGAAGGGTTCGTGGTACAGAGAAAGGAAGAGTCAATTTGCAGATTGAAGAAGAGTGTGTATGGCCTGAAGCAAGCTCCAAGACAGTGGTACAAGAAATTTGATAATTTCATGCACAGTGCAGGGTACAACAGATGTCAGACAGATCACTGTTGTTATGTCAGATATTTTGATAATTTTTATATCATCCTATTGTTGTATGTGGATGATATGCTTATTGCAGGTGCTAGTATTGAGGAGATCAATAATCTGAAGGAGTAGATGTCAGAGCACTTTGCAACGAAGGATTTGGGAGTGGCAAAACAAATTTTTGGTATGAGAATTGTAAGAGATAGAGTCAGAAGCATGTTGAGATTCTCTCAGGCTGAGTATGTGAAAAATGTACTTAGCAGATTCAACATGGATAAGGCCAAACCAGTTGACACACCTCTGGGACGTCACGTCAGACTCAGCAAGGATCAGTCAAGTCAGAGGAGGAATGAGATCACATGAGTAAGGTTTCTTATGCTTCAACTATTGGTTCACTTATCTATACTATGATTTGCACCAGACCGGATATTGCCTATGTAGTGAGAGTTGTTAGCAGATACATGAGTAATCCAGGAAAGGAATATTGGGAAGCAGTGAAGTGGATCTTGAGGTATCTAAAAGGCTCTACAAAACTTGCTTGTGTTTCTCAGGAAATAGTTCAGATGTACAAGTCTATGTTGATGCTGATCTAGCTGGAGACATTGATACCAGAAGAAGTACTACGGGCTATATTTATATTATTGGTGACACTGCAGTATCATGAGGCTCTAATCTGCAGAAGACAATTTCGTTGTCTATTATAGAAGCTGAGTACATAACATTGTCAGAGACTACAAATGAGATAATATGACTACAGAACTTCTTGGAAGCAAGAAGAATCAGAAGTGTATTCTCTATAGTAATAGTCAAAGTGTCATATTTATTGCTAGGAATCCAACATTTCAGTCTAGGACTAAGCACATTCAGATCAGGTATCACTTCATACGGTCATTGTTGGATGACGGACAGTTGTTGCTTGAGAAAATTTGTGGAAGCCAGAACCCTGCTGATATGTTGACAAAGGGTGTTACTCTTGAGAAATTGAAATTGTGCGCAGCTTCAATTGGTCTTCTGGTGTGAAGACATGGGCTTTGAGTTGCAGAGGTGGAGGATAATACACTTGAAGAAAAAGGCGACGCCGTCAGTGAAGGATATCGGTTTGAGGAAGAAACGATGTTGTATGTGTATCGGTCTCCAAGTGGGAGATTTGTTGAGGTGGAGCCCGGTTCAAAAAAAAAGGAAAAAAAGAAAATAACTGTTACCTGCTCCCGCCTCTCTCTCTCTCCCACTTTCGCCTCTTCAGTTCGCGAAACAAAAAAATCTCCATCTCTCGCTTGCGAAACAGAAGCCCTCCTCCGTTTCTTGCGAAAACAGAAGGTTATTCCTCCCGTCACGCTTGCTTCCGTTTCTTCTCTTCGCGAAACAACCCGCACCTCCTTCAGTTCGCGGAAACAGGAAATGAGACTCCCTGCTTGGATTCTTCTCGAGGCTTATGGAAAGCAGCAGACAAAAAAATGTGTTTTCGCAAGGTGCTCTTTTTTAGTTGTTTTTGCGTTATTGACAGAAGGAAGAAGGTAGTGGAAGAAGAAGGTGCTCTTCTTGATTTCTTCTTGTTGGCTTGCAAAAGAAGAGAAATGGATTTTTTCTTTTGTACATATTTCTTCTTTTTTGGTGTTCTTGCTCTTGGGTGAATCTCGATATAAAGAGAGAGAGCAAGTGAGAGATCCTATAATTGTCGACGTGATCAAACGGTGTAAATTCCTCAATTAGTAAAATCCTCTGCAACTCCGTGGATGTAAACAATTTGCCGAACCACGTAAATCTGTGTGTTCTTTTTTGGTGTGAATTTTCTTGTGCTATTTTTCACTTCGTCTTTGATCGTTTTATTTTATTTCAAGGGACCACAACAAGATTGTGACCCCTTCAGTCCTCCGCCATCATCTTGACTTTTTTTTTCTAACTTGCCTCACTTGATGACATTGATAATGTCGTTGTGTGTGAAAGCGTGAGCTATACCTTTTTCTCGAAAATCTTGGATGACTTTTGGGGGTCCATAAAATATCGCTGGAAATTTTCTACCCAAGTAAAGTTTTTTGGGAAATTTGAAGTCGAACATAACCGACTCACAATTTTATTCTTCAACATTAATATGACTGTTGGGGAACTTGGACAATGCAACTTTGGTCTTAGATTATTAAAAGCTCTAAGCATGGCTGAATGATTCTTCTATTAAACTTGATAAGTGCAAGTTGAGCCATTGCTGACTCCAAATTCTTTAGATCTAACATTTCCCTTTGAGATCTCATTATGAAGCTTTTGAGTGACTAACATGGCTCGGTTCCGGTCTTATCTTCCTCAAGACTTGTGAATGTTTCTGCGGCCATTTTGTACTGGAAAATCAAGTGATAAACAATTTCTTAACTCGACAAAGTAATCATTTGAAGTGGTAGGCGGGAAAGCTCCTGAGAGTCAACTCCTTGAAAGTTATAAAAAATAACCTCATTTTAAATCATTGTTAATATCAAGCAAAGGAATAACAAATTCAAAGTTGGCATCGTATTCCATTAATCAATTTTAATCTTACATGGATCAGTTTGAGGAATCTTGAAATTTTTACGAGCGTTCACCTCTGCAATTTCCTTTGTAAAAGCATAGTAGTTAGAGGTCTTCCTCTTCTCAGCTCATCTCTTTGCTCGAAGGGGTGCGAAATAAATCTTCATTTTCATATTGGTAATAGGCCTCATCATTGGTTGACAAGGAGAGCAATGCTCTTGGGCTCAAATGTCTTAGGAAGATGACAAAATCTGATGACCTATCTTGTTATTGCACAGTGTGATTGGTACTTGGATTATGCTCCTTAATTTCTTGAATCATTCCTCCAATACTCTATTTCATCTCTAAAGTTGTCAATCAGTGTCAAAAATTGATTCTCTGTTGTTGATCGAAGTTTTTTTTTTTTTTGGCTCCTCTATACTCCCGGTGTTCGAAGTTTTTTTTTTTTTTGCTCCTCTATACTCCCGGTGTCAAAAAATTGATTCTTTGTTGTTCATCAGACCCTTACCATCATTCACAACAAAATCCTAACAGAAATTTTGGAGCGGGAAGCTTTGTGATTTCATTATAATTGGTTCAAGTACTATTTATTGCATAACCCGGGCTCTCTTTGTGGACTGAGATTTATAGGTTTAGACTTTACAGATGAATATGAGCACCATAGGAAAAGTTAGATATTGTGCATAAATAAAAAGAGTACATGAAATGGTCCGTTGATCCCTTGCTATAAAATATACGAGACAGAGTTGAGTCCTTTGATTTATAGTTGCTTAGTGGAAGTTGCGATGTAGCAAGTAGTTCTCGAACTCGGATAAAAATGACTAGTCTTGAAGGAGTAGGCTTGAGCTCTTACAAATACCATAGACCCCTGTGAATTCACAATATATTCTTCAAGGTTCATTATAACTTTAAACAGTTATAATTAATTCATCTTGATCCGGACTCAAACAAATTCAAGTTGATCTGGACGAATTCATGTTGATTTGCATGAGTTCCAATAGTCCTAAGTTCATATTATCGAACCTTTGGAATATTTAGATCTACAAAGTTTTAGTACTTATGCATGCCAAAAATCAGCTCTTTGTAGGCCCAACCTCTTGGGTTTGATAAGCTCATCTGCTCAGAAGATATAATCGTTACTGGAATAATCTGTTGAGATGACTTGCTGACCTCTCGCACACATGTATCAGCTGTACCTTACGAGCTGCAGAGTTAACCCGTCGAACTACATTGTCGAGTTACTCCCTAGTTTTTCTCACCAGTGATTCTCAGATATGACAGAACGTGAAAGACAAGACTGACATTTGAGATGAATGAATGTCACATCCTCATTTATGAGTTGGCTGACATTCATGTCGTTGTCTTTTCATTAAGTCACCGTGGTCAGACTTTAGGCAGACAGAGTGGCTCATATTTTATGCTTTTTCTGGAAAAACATGTATAAAGAGGGATAGATGGGGATCCAGAAGAGGCCCTTTTTTAGGCCTTTTTTCCTTGCTTCTTTCTCCTTTGTTAGATCATCTTCTCCGCTTCGCTGGAGGAGGTCCATCAGGAGAGTTCTTAACTTAGGCCTGAAACACACCTTCCATTTTATAGGTCTCTCCCAAGCTATGGACCTGACTTCCTAAAAGGATTCAACAATTTCTATGCTTGTGATTCCTAATTTTCAACATCATACATGATAAGACCTTATTTTGCAGCTTTATACTCTCTAAACAAACTGTTCTTCAGGTTTTCAGATGGATGCAAAAACAAAGATGGTACATTGCAGACAATGGCATCTACTCCAAACTCATATCAATCATGGGGAAGAAGGGCCAGACAAGAATGGCAATGTGGCTCTTCACTGAAATGCGAAACAGCGGCTGCAAACCTGACACCTCAGTCTACAACTCACTCATCGCCGCTCATCTCCATTCGCGTGACAAATCGAAAGCTCTGAGCAAAGCCTACGCCTATTTTGAGAAGATGAAAGGCTTGTCCGATAGGTGCCAACCAAACATAGTAACATACAATATCCTTCTAAGAGCTTTCGCTCGCTCCGGAGATCTGAAGCAGGTTGATGCCATCTTCAATGACCTCGATTCAACTATCATATCTCCCGACATTTACACCTACAACGGCATCATGGATGCATTCGGCAAGAATGGAATGCTGCGAGAAATGGAAATGGTTCTTCGTCGAATGAAGAGCAATCAGTGCAAGCCAGACACCATAACATACAACATCCTCATCGATTCATATGGGAGGAAACAAGTGTTCGACAAGATGGAACAAGTGTTTAAGAGTCTTTTGCGATCGAAGGCAAAGCCGACTCTTCCGACCTTCAATTCGATGATATCGAATTACGGGAAGGCGAGGTTGAAGGAGAAGGCTGAGTCAGTTTTCAGAAAGATGGGTGAGTTGGGCTTCAAGCCGAGCTATGTGACATACGAATGTTTGATGATGGCGTATGGTTATTGCGACTGTGTTTCGAGTGCTCGAGAAATATTTGATGAGGTTATGGGGAAGGAGAAGGAGATGGAGGTCTCTACTCTGAATGCTATGCTTGATGTTTATTGTATGAATGGTTTGCCTTTTGAAGCAGATAAGCTATTAGAGGTTGCTGATAAGAGAGGCTTTGTTCTGAAGTCTTCAACATATAGGCTGCTTTATAAGGCATACAGTAAGGCTAATATAAGGGAATTGGTTGATAAGTTGATGAAGAGAATGGAGCAGGAGGGTATAGTTGCAAATAAGAAGTTTTTCTGGGGGGCTGTGGAGGCTTTTGGTGCAGTTCAGGTGAGTTCTTAGGGTTGTCTTGTGAATACCACCCAATTCTTGTATGTTTATATATCTGACACCTGAATTTTACTTTTTACATTTATAGCACCCAAATCTTTCGTATCACATAAAAAGTACTAGTATTTTGACTTTTAAAATGTGAAATATATCTTTTTAATGCTTGGGTAAGGTCGAACAAATTTTTAAGCTCGAAATGTAAACGAGCCGAACACGAACCGAAATGGCAAAAAAAAAAATTATATAACTTTTTATATAATAATATATTACATATATTATTTATATAATAATATATTATACATATTTAAGTCTAAGTTTAAATCATAACACCTCATGTGACAATGTGGTTAATGTCTTTTTTTGTATAAATTTGATCCAGGTTCGAATCTCACACTTTACATCTATTTTTCAAAATTTTAGTTTGACGAACCAATTTCGAGTCGAACACGAACACGAATATTTAAATCGAGTCAAACTGAACACATTGTCAGAAGCAATTTTGAATACGAGCTAATCTCGAATGAGTCGAATACGAGCCAAGCCTGAGCTACTCGCTCAGGCTCGGCTAAATACGTAGGAATTAGGTGGCATGTATGTAAATCTTCATTTTTTTTGTATTAGGCTCTTTGGATTGTAGGTAATATTGTGCTTTATACGGGCAAATGATCTTTCATTTTTGTAAATACATAAGAATTGAGCGGTATATATGTAAATGCCCCTACAATTATTTTTCCTAATAGGTTTAAGCAAAAAGTTCAAGGGCCTTGTGGCTTGAATTGTGCTCAAAATAAGATTCTTGTCTTGTAATTTATTCATCATATGAGTATAAGAATGTAATTTAGCTTGGCAGAAAGGATTTAGGTAAAGTTGCAATAACAAATGTATTTTCATGATGTTTTGTTGGAGAAGTTTGGTAATTGCTTTGCAATAATTTAATATTTCAGCTTGCATTGTGATTTCTTAATAACGTTTGATTAGATTATTTGAGTTTGGTACATAATATATTGCAAGAAATTGACCATAACATGTGTCTGTTCACCCCATATATGTGCTAATTCGACTCATATGGGCTCAAACCCGAGACAGGGAGGACTTACGCTGAAGCTGCGAACCAACAAGCCACCAAAATATATTTATGAGAAAACAACATTATGCACCATAATGCTTTGAAGGTCTCACTACCATCTTATAATATTTCTCTTTTAAGTTTTAAGTTGTACTTTTAGATCGCACAATAGACCCGATGCATTTTCCACTTCAACCATTCAACTTGAATACTGCCAACAACATTGCCGCATATATCACCATCACTTCGAAAAATATACCCGAGATATCTAATCTGTTTAGTCCTATTGATAACTTGATCGTTACTACTAATAAAACTACATTCGATGTATTCAGTTTTAGATCTATTGAAATGAAAAAAAACATACACCATATTACATCATCCTGCAAGTGTCCAGCAAGAACATCCATAACTAAAGCAAAAAAGATAAGGGCTTAAAACTGATCCCTAATTTAAACCAATTGAAATAGTAAAATATTGGGTCAATCTTAATTGTGTTTTGACGCAAGTAACAACTCCAGTATATATATCTTTAATGACTCGAATATAAACAATATCTACAATTCTCTTTTCCAGAACTCTCTGAAGCACTTCTCTCGAAACCTTATGATAAGCTTTTTCTAAATCAACAAAAACCATACTTCGATCATCCTCACACTCTTTATACTTCATTGTCGAACCTCTTAGTTCGACATGAACCCAAAAAAATTTTATGCTGGCCACCGATTATCTGATGCAACTCTCAGCTTTGCACATCACTTATTTTATACGCTGACGTAAAAATATTTATAATATTTAAAACATTCGAGGTGTTTAAAATTTCAGAGTCCTAATTATGTTGTACTTAACTAAAAAAAATTTAATAACTTTTATAATTTTTTAAAATATGGTAATTATGCCGCGATCAAATGGACCCTTGGACCAAATTAGCTATCCGAGCCTCATTGGCCAAGCCAATCATAAATAAATTTATTTGAATTTTCACGGCTCCTAATATGCTTATGATTTGTGATAGGTTATCGGTGATGTATTTATTAAAAAAGGAGAGATTTACATATCTAACCTCTAAATTTTAATTTTTACATATATATATATATATATATATATATATATATTATCTTGTTCATGATGTATTTCACTTTGTAGAAGTTAAAAATAATTGAATTATGTAAATATGTTTTATAGTGGTTGAATTATCTACTGCAAAATTATATTGAATTTATTATTGTAAATTGCAATCATTCAAATTCAAAATTACAAAATATATTATTTAAAAGTAATTTCAAACATAGCTAATAAATAAAATTTAAAGAAAATAAGCTCTTTTATCGTCGAAAGAGATTAAACTTGCAAAAATTATTACGTGCAGACACCATAATGTGATGATATTGTGATAGTATTATAATGATACATTATTATATTTAAGCCTCATTTGAGCCGACGTTGCTCTTAAAAAAATTGGTTTAAAAGCTACGGGTAGGAAAACTTCATTGAAATGCTTCAATCGTTAAAACATCATGGATGTTTCGATAAAGATTTCTTTCAATGGCAAGGTGGAGCACTGAAATGAAGGGTGCGATCCAGAACACCAGAACAGAGGGACCTCCTCAGGATCTGAAATGGCGAATTCCGCCATTTTGATAGAGACACTTGTTTTGAAGCTCATTGGCCAAACAATTTCCCGACTTCTCCCTGCATTTTTCACGATGGATGGAAAGGAGGAGAGCTATGCGGTCAAACAAATACTTAATATCACCAAAATAGCTCCATAATACATTCAATCATTGGAAAAAATATTGTGTTCGGAGTCCGGACACGACCTCACGTCAAAGACAATAATTTCTATAATGATTAAAAGATAAATTGACCTCACATAATATCTACTCGTCTTATCGCCGCCAACGTCGAAATGGGAAATATCGGAGCGGTAGTCAAGGACGACATTGTGGTTAGGGTTTTGTCCGTAGCGACGAAAGCCGATTTGATATATTGTAAGGTTCTAGGGTTCGGCTAGAGGAGTCTTTTCAGAGATTTCTTCTGATGTATTATCAGTCTTCTCTTCTTCTGATCTTATTTGTTCTTCCGTTTTTTACTACAGAAGTTATCTGCATCAGCAAATTTACCAGAAATGACTTTCCTGGGGATTTTGTATTCGGCGCCGGCACTTCTTCTTATCAGGTTTTTATTAATGGAGTTCCCCTTTTTCGTACTTCTTTATGTATAACTGACGGAATAAGGGAAGAAGACGAGCAAACAGTGATTGAGAGAGAGAGAGAGAGAGAGAGAGGGATGGCTTCTGTTTTTAGTTGTAGAGATGGAGTTGGATTTATAAATGATGAGCTGCCAATAAATTCTCAATCTAGAGGTAATTTATTGAAAATCTCAGCAAGATCACAAGATCACTCAATTTAGACATAATCAAGACACTAAAATGTTCGTCATACATTGTTTGATCGAGGAAATCTCTCTAGGCCGTTTGATAGAATCATCCAAAATTCTTTCTTATTTGCAGAGAGGCTTCTCCCACACTTTATAAATAAAGCCTCACCCTTATAAATAAAGTCTTACCCTCTCTTGAGATGGGGGATGAGCTTGAGCTAGAAGAAAACTAAAGCTTACAGCCGAAGTCCAACATTGTTTTTGCATTTTAGATCTGAAGAATTTCTCCCACTCTTGCAACGACCGACCACTATCAACCACCGTCAGCACGCCACCTTCAACCATAGTCGACCGCCCTTAACTCGTTGTAATGAAACCTCTTGTGGAATCATGACATGCGTTGACGACACATCCTATAGAAAAACACATCCCACATACAGTGCAACGATGACTCTGGAAGACGGTGTAATAATGCACCATGATGACGATGACTTTTTTCGGACTCCTAAAGTTCTCACCTTGCAGACCACCACTACGTCTTACATAAACAATTACAATCTACGTGGCCCACAACACATATAGCTCCTGACTCTGACATCTGCGGCCTACGGATGTTATCACACCTCATCACTACTGCTTATATGACAAATTGCGCAGCTCGTGCAACTCTCGACTCGAACTCCTAGAGCATACAAACATCACCACATCTCACCTTACGACCTATTTGTCCACAACTTGTTCAGCTGTCGACTCCGGCTTTTGCTTCCTATAAATGTTATCATAACTCACCACTATGACTTACGTGATTAACTACGATCTACGTGACTAACAATTCTTGTAGTTCCAGACTCAGACTCTTACGGCCTACAAACGTCATCACATCTCACCACTAGGACTTTTTTGATTACCTACGACTTATGCGGCTCACAACTCGTGCAACTCTCGATTTCGACCCATGTGACTTATGAACGTCATCACAACTCACAACTACTATCTATGTGATCAATTATGACATATATGATCTAGAGTTCATGCAACTCCTAATCCTGACCTGTGTGACCCGCATATATCATCACACCTCACCAGTATGACCAACGTGACCAATTACGACCTAAATGACACATCTCGTGCAACTCTCAACTTCAGTCCCTGCGACCTACCGACTTTATCGTAACTCATCACTACAACCAATGTGACTAACTACAATATACATGATTAACAACTCATGCAGCTTCCTACTATGGACCAATCGACACTCTTGAAGCAATCATCTGCGGCCCACAGGGCCAACTACTATCATGAATTTCAACTGCAACTTATACGACAATTTGACGATACAATCATCATCTAAAACATTCACGACAGGCTACTGTCTTTATAGTAATCGACTACAGCCTTTGTAGTCTGCTATTATTGTGAACTTCATTCATTAGGACCGAATTATGGTTATTATCGATGAACTGTTGTACATTTATAATGATCAATTTTGTAACTTCATTTTCTTTAATTATGGAGAAGTGTGAACCTATATATTAAAAATTACATAATGAACTATTTCAACTGAGTCAGATCTCATAAAATTTTCACTTTTCTATTGGTTTCCATGTAAAAATTGAGGATTCTCCTCCGCTTACTTCTTTTTAATTACTTGAGTATGTGTTGGATTTTTATGCATGCTTAGACGATAATTCATTATTCTACAGCCACAACACACATCAATTATTATTTTTATTTTATTTTCTTGGCAGGTTAGATTGTAGTTTTCCTAACATTATTTTTCCACATTATCTCATAAAAAGATTCGAGGTGACCAATATTTTTCTGATGTATTGTGTTTCCATAAAGTGCTAACTTCAACTTCAATCTAATGTTTTGTGATCGACTAGAATTAAGTTCAAATTGACTAAAATTTGGTGGATTTTGGTCGAAATTCAAGTTTCTTTTAATTTTATATTTAATTTTCGTTATATGTCAAAATTATATTTATTTGTATAATATTTTTAAAAAAAAGATATATTATGAATTATAGTATATACTATTTATGCGTTTTGTCATATAAATACATGAATCAATCTAATTTCGGGCGACTCAATCTATTTAAATTTGAGTGATTATAATCAAGTTTCAAATTTTAGTAAAATTATGAGCCCTAAGGACTTTTAGGCAATATGACGTTGACCTTTATTCCTCATATCCTGTAGGGCTGTCAAAATGGCTCGTTGTTCGCGAACAGCTCGTATTCGGCTTGTTCGCTAAGTTAACGAGCTGAACACGAACCAATATTTGTTCGTTCGTGTTCAGCTCGTTTTGGCTCGAAATACTATTAATCAATTTTATATATATATATATATATATTTATATATTTGATGAGTAGTATTTTTTAAAAATTTAGTTGACTACATGACTACAAAGATTTATAATCAATTAAAATTATTAATGAAAAAAATAGAATAAAAATTATTAAATAAAATTCAAATGATGTTTTAAATCTTGCCCCAATACTTAACATCTTATGGCTATGTGATTAGGGTTGTCAAAATGACTCTTTGTTCGTGATTTTGCGGTGGGAATTTTGTTTGGACCAATAAAGTTGGGAGTATGGGTGTTAACGCGGCTCGTTTATATTTCGAGCTTAAAAAGTATGTTTGTGTTCGGCTCATTTGTTTAACAAACCGAACACGAGCCGTTCACGAACAAAGAGTCATTTTGACAACCCTATCAGATGTGGTGAGAATATAGAAAATAAATTTTTTAATTATCTTTAATAAATAAAAATATATTAAATCAAATAAGCAGTGATGATTAATTAAATTAACAATTAAACCCCTTTCCCGTTATGTTAACTTTGTTAAACCTATCATTATCTAACTTTTTTATCTAATACTTTGTGTGCATAGTATGAGGGTGCGGTGGCAGAGGATGGAAGAACACCAAGCATTTGGGATACCTTTGCTCATGAAGGTGAAAGTGCCTTATTTTCTACTAGTTTCCTATTGATTTTCTTTAAATAAGATGAAATTTAGATATTTGCAGAGCATTGCAGAGCAATAATGACAGATCTGGCTGTTTTTTTTTAATTGAATATGTTGAATATTTAAATTAAAAAGTGAAGTAATTATGCTTAATATTGCTTACAAATCTCATCCATTATTAAAGATGGAAGCTTGAAGAATAAATTGATATCTCAGTCAATAGTAGTTTAATGTTAGGAGTGACATTTTGTTGACTTCAACTTTGTGTTGTTTAACAATGAAGGGATGACACCAGGCAAGAGCACGGCGGACATAACTTCGGATGGGTACCACAAGCACAAGGTAAAATCATTGATTGTTGATCTACCTTTTACTAGATGTATGATAAATTTTTTTGACCAAAAACACTAGTCGAATAACGAGGCATATTTTGACGTACTAGATATTATTTCGTTGATCTTCTCGGCGAGGCAATTCTGTCTTTTTAGAGGCCATTTAATTTGTTGAAAGAAGAATGTGAAGGAAATGATTACCATGTATTTGAAATATGGTGTATTTTGTAAGATTATGTTTTTGTATTTTGTTTGAAGTGAAATTAATTCAATGTGAGGCCAAGAGTGGCGGACAACAGCTGGCTGTGACTAGGGCTGTCAAAAAAGCTCGTTGTTCGCGAACAATTCGTGTTCGGTTCGTCAATGAGTTCGTATTCGATAAGTAAACGAGACGAACGTGAACAAATTTTTTTCATTCGGTTAGTTAAACGAACCAAACACGAACAATGATGCGTTCGTTTGTGTTTGAATCGTTATTGTTCGAAATATAAAAGAATTTAAAATAACTATATATAAAAAAATTTATGATATTTTAAAAAATTAAATTTTATAGATTATAATATATAATAAATTAATAATAATAATATATTAATATACTATATTAGTAATATATTAATATAGATATTATATATTTATATAATATAAGTTATATAATTAATATAATATATTATTTATATATATTAATATTAGGGAAGTCAAGTTGGCTTGTCGTTCGTGAACAGCTCGTGTTCGGCTCTTTCGTTAAGAAAAGGACCCGAAAAGAACACGAATAGTGACTTCACGAACAATTTTGAACACGAGCTTATTTCAAACAAACAAAATTTCAAACTAACTGAACACAAACACAAGCTCTGTTCGGTTCGTTTACACTCCTAGCTGTGACTGATAGTGGGGAGAGTGGTGGGCGGCAATTGATTATAGGTTACGAAAATTGCTAAAGCTTGTGTTGTATTTGGAATTCAACCAAATTCGCCGAGTTTAGATTATCTAAAATTAAACTATAGGATGATTTTAAGAATTCTTTGAACACTGCAATTTTTAAAACTATTACATTTCAAATACACTACACTCATTTTGCATAAAATCGAACTGCATCTTGGTCAATTCTGATTTGTTTTGTTATCATAATTTAAAAAAAATTAGAAGGTAATAAAAATTTTAACTAAACAACCTTGTTAAGTCCTTCTCTACAAAATCTGCAATCCATGAGATAATTATTTCATTTGTAAAATTCACATGTATTGTTTTCTAGGAAGATGCCAAGCTTATGATTGATGCTGGGCTTGAGGCCTATAGGTTCTCCATTTCCTGGTCCAGGATTCTCCCATGTATGACTTAACAGAGGCTTTTAATCTATATTTCTTTTTTTCTTTCAAAATTTTTTGAAATTTTAACTATTAACAAGTACTTTGTGGTTATTTTACATCTACAGATGGAAGGGGGACCGTTAATCCTAAAGCTTTGGAGTACTACAAAAGTGTCATCCATGAGATATTTGAAAAAGGTCTTTTATTTGCTTTTATGTTTAGAATGTTGAAGTTTAGGTGAGTCGTCATATTGGGCGTGCAAATTAAATATTAATTGAACTTGCTAGCTATTGCAATATCTAGAGTACAACATATACCATTCTTTGTTTATACGAGTTTTACTCATCATTTGTAGGAATCAAGATTCATGTTAGTCTCCATCATTTGGATCTTCCCCAAATACTTCAAGATGAGTACGGCGGATGGCTCGACCGCAGGATCGTGTAAGTTTCACTAACCATTTAAAATTTCTTAAGTCTTGGACTCGTTAAACGACAATCAACATTTTAAAATTTCTATCATACACGTCAATCTGACAGAACTTACATGATCGCAGGGATGATTTGAAGGAATTTGCAGATTTATGTTTCAGGGAATTTGGTGACAAAGTTTCACGCTGGACAACCATAGTAGAACCTAACGTTTATGGATCAGCAGGATATGATTCAGGAATATTTGCTCCTGGAAGATGTTCTCATCCCTTTGGTTTGATAAATTGCAGAGCAGGAAATTCAATAACTGAGCCATACATCGCAGTTCACAATATGCTGATCGCTCACGCTGAAGTTGTTAAGCTGTACAGGATGAAGTATCAGGTTTATTTTTTTTCATTTGTATTGAATTAAATATGCAGATTAGTTCTACAAGTTTTTCCAAGCATTTGGTGTAATCTTGCTAGTTTATGCTGAAAACAATTACTAGTTTATTGTAATCTATATATCTTAGAAAGTTTTTTGTTTTTGTGGAAATTTAAAAAGAAGAATATATAAATAAAGAGTTTAAATTAATATAAAAAAGGAAGACTTACATGCATTTCATGTAAAGTATTAGGATTTATATATTTAACATCTAAACTTCACTATTAACATTCTTGGCATCATAAACATAAAATTAAAACAATATAATACCCTCCATAACTTTTTTTTGCAGCGAACTCCTTGATCTAGTTGTCATCAAAGTCGTTCGACAACCTCAATCTCATCGCCTCGGTTCTCATTCAATCTTAGTCAGTCTCTTCCAACGAGTATTCGACAAGCACTTGATCCTAGTTTAGACTTTTGCTGATTATGTACGGCCTTTTTCGATCCTAGTTAGTCTCTTCTTAATCATAGTTGGCCTCATCCAGTGGGGTTGTTCGATGAGCTTTTGATTATAGTTGGCTTCTTCGCCTGGTCCTAATCAGCCTTTTCATCTAATCCGAGCTGATCTCTCCTGTGAGCATCCAATGAGATCCATCAATTGGGTTAGCTGAGTGCTAGATGATGTTAATTGTGAATTTAGGTGCTAAATATATAAATCTTGACGTCTGTATGTAAATCTGAAAAAATAAAATGTTTTCTTTTTTTTTTGTTATTGATGCTTAAAAAAAGTTTATTGTTATGGATTCTTAGAAGAGAAATTATTTATAAATTTTTATGTAGGGCAAGCAAGATGGCAAGATAGGCCTCAACTTCTATTCTTTCTGGGGCTACCCATTTTCAAACACCTCTGCAGATGTTGAAGCTGTACAAAGGGTATTTGACTTTCAGTTTGGTTGGTGAGTGATTCTGCTGCTCTCCATTGTATTGTGTATTTTTATCACTTTTGATTTTTTATTTTTGTTTTATTTTTTTTATTTTTTTATTGAAATAAAATATATTTTGTCTATTATAGCATTGTTTGATTGTTTTAAAAATACAAGATAACTTTTAGATGTTTTGAGTATTTTTAAGAACAAGCTGGTTTGTTTTTTTAAAACAAAAAAATAAAAACATGCAAAAAATTACGTTAGAACATGTTTGATTGAACTAGTTGTTTTTAAAAACATTTAAAACATCTTTTAGATCTCTGGAGTGTTTTTAAAAATATGTGATTTATTTAAAAGAAGATTATATCAACGAAATATGTTTTTAAAAAAAAAAAAAACAAAAAACAAAAAAGATGCTAAAGCTAAATGAACCTTGAACAAACAATTAATTTGTTACTTACGGTTATTTGATTGAAAAGGAATGGTGATAGTTATAGCAATAATCAATCAATAATGTTCATTGATTTATTTTTATCTTGGTGTGATAATTTGAGATATATTGAATATACTCTAAAAGGAGGTTATAAATACAAATAAGGATGCATATACTTCAATGTTAAGGATGATTTGTAAAATGTTTTTAAAATTTGATTTGGATATATTTTTGTATTAGGTAAAATGTTTTAATAGCTAAGTTCCATGTTATAAATAGTAGAAATATGAATGCTAAGATATATTATGATAAAATTAGGTGGATATAGTGGAAAATAGTGCTAGAGAATGTGAGAAATACCTAGGAGTGTAACTGGGCCTGCTTTGGCTCGACTCAAAAAAAATAAGTGGCTCATGAGTTGGGCTCGATCAGCTAACAAGCCAAGTCAACCATGATTCGACTCATTAGTTTGTGAGCCAGCTCATTTAAAATATATTAAATATAAAATATACTCAAGATATATTAAAATTTAAGATTTTATCTTTAAAAGATTACTAATATTAAAAAAATGATATTTTATATCTCATTTCAAGTGATTTCTTATCATCTTCTAATTGCTTACTTTATTTGTAATTTTATTTTAACAATAACTTAAATTATTATTGATTTCTTTCTTTCATAATAAATAAATCAGCTCTTGAGTCAACTCAAATTTGTAGAATTAAACTCAAGCTCGAGCTCAATTAATTAATCAAGCTCACGTTGAGGGTGACTCGAGCTCGACTCGACTCATGTATATCCCTAGAAGTATCTTTTAAAGGTTAAGGTAGAAAAAAAAAGTGTTTTAAAAAACTTGGCAACGTACATGAGAGTTGTATCGAGAAGTTCTGCAAAATAATTTATGATAGCTTAGTAAAAATTCCTTGCAAAACTGTGAATGACAGAAGGAGGATTCATTAAACTTCGACAATTTTGTAGGGGTTAGGCTAGTGATAATTAGGACTATGAATTTGTTTTGAAGATTAAAAATCAATGGAAAATTGGATTGACTTTTGGATTGAATTGACTTGAATTATGATGATCTTGGATAAGATGGAAATGTATATGCTTGATCCGCTTACCGTGACTCTTTTGTTGACATCTGCAAAGTCAGTTTTAAGTCCTCTGGGGTCTCGGGTTCGAACCCACGTAAGTGTATCTGCCTTGCAGCGCGGGATCTAGTGGTAGGCACATGAGGGTGGCTGGGGGCTCGTATCATAGCCTCTGACCATTCTTATATATATATATATATATATATATATATATATATATATGCATGTATTGTAATAATCACACAAAAAAAAGTTTTCATTTATTAACATCTTGGCTTATATAGAGCCATAAAATATTTACAAATAAAGCTTTAAACTTCTTTTATTTACAAATAAAACCCTTCATTAGATACAAGTCTCAACACTCCCCCTCAAGGTGGGCGAAAGATATTTATTATGCCCATCTTGTCACATAATCTAGTTAACTCCACTGAGCAAAGTCTTTTAGTGTGGCAGTCAGCCACCTGCTATCCAGTAACTACATGACATAGTTCTAACGATCTGTTATTCTGCTTCTCTTTGATGAAGAATCTATCGATCTCCACATGTTTGGTTCTATCGTCTTGCACCGGGTTGTTAGCAATGTTGATTGTCGACTTGTTGTCACACCACAACTTCATTTGAGTTCCCTGATCCACTTTGAGTTCAACAACAACGTTTTCAGCCACATCATCTTAGCAACTCGGTTTTTAGCCACATCATCTCAGCAACTCTGAATACCATGACCCTGTATTCTGCCTCTATTTTTGATGTTGCGACAAATGAATGTTTCTTGCTCTTCCAAGGAATCAAGTTGCCACTTACAAACATGCAGTATTCTGATGTGGATCAACTATCATCAACACAATTTGTCTAGTCAGAATCACAAATGTCCTCAATATCTACATGTTCATTCTTTCTGAATATCAATCATTTTTCTGATGCACTTTTCAGATACCCCAGAGTCTGATACACTGAATCCATGACCTTTCCTTGAATCATGCATGTAGCGGCTCACCACACTTACTAAAAAGAAATATCAGGTATAGTATGGCACAGATAGATCAGGTGACCCACCAGCCTTTGTTACCTCTTACAATCAACTGATCTGTACTAAGCTTGACCTCTTGATCAATTGGAGAGACATCAAGTTTGCACCCCCGCATACTTGTCTCCATAAGAAAATTCAATACACACTTTCTCTGGGACAGGACCATCTCCTTAGGTTCAAGGGCTACTTCAATCCCAAGAAATTATCTGCGTCGTCTCAGATCCTTTACCTCAAATTGCTTCTCCAATCTTCACTTTAGTTGAGGGATCTCTATCTCATCATCACAAGTGTTAATTATGTCATCTACAAACATAACAAGTATGATAGTGCGACATTTATGTTGCCGAAAGAATATCGTGTGAAATGCATTGATCTGTCGACATCCTATGTCAACCATCGTCATTCTAAACTTGTCAAACCAGGCTCGAGGTGACCGCTTTAAGTCACATGGTGACTTCTTGAGCCTACACACTTTGCCCACTGTCTGGGATGTACTGAATCTTGGTGGTATCTTCATATATATCTCCTCTAATAGCCCCTCATGAAGAAAACATTCTTCATATCCAGTTGGTGGAGTCTACATCCACCATTCACTACCTGAGAACTTAGTGTCGTCACTGTGCTCATCTTTGTTTCTGGTGCAAAAGTTTCATCGTAATAAATGTCATACGTGTCACTGTACCTTTTTGCTACTACTCGTGCCTTGTATCTTTTCACATTCCCTTTGGGAGTTTTTTTTACATTGAAGATCCACTTTCATCCTACTGTCTTCTTCTTTGTTGGTAGCGGTACAATCTCTCATAATCATTTTTTGTCAAGAGTTCCAAGCTTGTCATGAATCTCCGCTTTCTACTTGGGATACTCTTTAGCAATCTATCAATACTTAGGTACAGAGATAGAGTGGGTACAGAGACAGAGTCCAATGATGCAATGGATGCTTCATGCAAAGGTGAAATGTTAGAATAAGAAACAAAATTGACAATATTAAGTTCCCACTCAAAATGATCAGGAAGATGTTCCGCATTGTTGCTGGAGGTTCTCCTTAACGTTGAGGGGTAGGAGTGGATGGAGGAATAATTTCACCTGCGAGTTTTGAATCAAAGATATATGGTGTAGGTGTTTCAAGAGTTGAGGAAGACCATGATAATTGACTTGTTGGCACTGCAGAATATATTTCCTCAATTTACTTCTTCATTCGTGTATAGACCCTTAGCTCACCTTCAATCTGAATCCCACCACTACTGGGGTCAATCTTCTCGATTTCCATCTCCTCAGTTGATTCATCCCACATCACTGGACATAGCATTTCTCTCATTTTCACCACTCCATCACTACTACTACACACTCCTCTTGCCTCGTATCTCCAGTGGTTGTTGAGTCACCAAAGGGTGAATTGACCTCTAGAGTATAGTATGGTTCAAACTCTCTAATTGACATATCCATACTCACAAAAAATCTCCACTTAATTGGGCTCCAACATACAACTCTTCTGTGTAGCAGAATATCCCACGAACACACATTTTACAACTCTAGGATCCAACTTCCCTACAATGGCCTTTTGTCTTTCACAAAACATATACACACCCAAATACCTTCAATGGAAAGATCTCACTATTATCGTCTTTCAACATCTGTCACTGAGACTTCCAATCTGACACTCTCGAGGGTATTATGTTGATCAATTTAACTGTTGTCAAAACTGCTTACCCCATAACTGTTTTGGGACATTCACTATGATCATCACGCTTCGTGCTACTTCTAGAATTTGTCTATTTTTTCTTTATGCCACTCTGTTTTGTCGATGTGTATAAATAAATGATTTGATGTTGTATCTCTTGGGCTGACAGGTATTCCCCAAACATTTTGTCGGTATACTCTGTCTCATTATCATATCTCAATACCTTCACCACAACACTGTATTGAGTCTGAATCGCCCTGTGAAAGTTTTTAAAACAGACAAACACATTAGTTTTATTTCTCATCAGATATAACAGTAACACGAGAAAAACAGTCAATAAAGTCACAAAATATTTGTAATCATTCATCAAAGTTGTAGAACAATGCCCTCATACATCTAAATGCACCAAATAAAAAAAATATAATAACTCCTACCATAACTAACATACGAGCTCCCGGTATGTTTGCCAAACTCGTATCACACACAAGTTTTTGTTTATTTGTCTTTCATACATTGATGGATGCAAACAACTCAATAGACAAAATGAAGAGTGTCTCGTGCGCTTGTGATATAGCACCAATACATCCACCACACTCTCCTTAGATCCTCCTGCTCTAGCATTCTCAACCATGCTGCCAAGACTGAGTCCATCACCTCTCTATGAAAGTACCAGAGTTCACTATGCCTTTTGACTGTCCTAAATTTTCGGTCAGTCCTCTTCTTTTGAAATATTACCTTTGGAATATAAAATGAAACAACACATTTTAGTTAGAGTATAATGACACTAATGAATAAAATGTTCATTAGATAGGAAGGAGTGTGCAAAATATTGGACAAAGTCATTGAATTGATACATCTCACTGTACTTTTACCAACCACATGTTGTGTTGTCCCATCTGCGGTTTGAATTCTCTTTGAAAAGAGAACTCACCAGTGGTACCTGTCACATATCGAGATGCACCAGAATCTACTATCCATTTTGGTGAACTTGTGGTGGATATAGAGACAAGGGCATGTGTATCACGAGCATCTTTGGCCGAGTGAGCATAACTAACAATGTTCCCCTTGGATTAAGAAAGGGTGGATGCACTCTCAGTGACATTACATGCCGCTATCTGCTTCATCTTCAACATTTCTAGTAACTTGTGATCCTCATAGGTAAAGACTACTCTTGTCTTTCCCTCGTTCTTTACTACCATCAAACTTGTCTGGTAGCCCCCTCTAGACGATACACGTCCACCCATCACTCTCTCCTTGGGTGACTTTTGGACAAGCCTTACTCAGGTTCGCACTTCTCCACAGTTGTAGCACCTATGGGTCTTCCCTTAAGCCCTTGTCATACTTGAGCTCGATGCAGTCAATTCCTCATTGCTCTTCCTTGCCGTGACAAATCCTTCACACGACCCAAGAGCCACGGAAGTCTCACGCCCCTTCTTTAACTCTTCTACCAGAAAACCACAACCGCTTAGTTTCTTCGCCTCCATGTCGTAGACTGCAACTCCAGAATTGAATGCACTGCTCCGCTACCTTCCTCACTCCCAAGTTGCAGCTAATATTGCAGGAACCCTCTTCTGCCCTCGCGATCCAGTGGTTTGGTGGTTTGCAATGTACAGAGACTCGAAACTCTCTTTCTCCATAGTTTTATCAAAAATGGTGGAATTTGAAGCCCTTCAAGTGCTGACCTGTTGCATCCGAAAATCAGGTAAATCTCTTCGTCAGATGTGAGAACTATCAAGCCGCTTGGATAATTGCAATCCCAAAACAAGACCTCTTCATATTCACTAACTTGGCTTATCATCCACCTTCGTCTGCGTTGGAATCGACTTTGCAGTTGCTGATTGAGGATCAGCAACTGCACCGCTTTCGAAGTTAGTAGCAGCGGCCTCATCCTCGACGAGCTTGCGAAGCCCCTCCTGGAGGACGCGGATACGACCTTCAGTCCGTCGAAGCTTCCGCCACCGGTAGGTTAAATATACACCAAAGCCTCCACACACGACAGTCGCACGAACCGCTCTCCCTGGTCGATCTCACTCACACAGTAGAGCCACTCGCTCGATTTCACTTTGTTCAAGCCACTCTTCCTCCTATCCTTTTGAAGTCTCGTGATCAACTCCACTCTATCACAAAACATTGTCGCTCCTCTCAGCCCTCGGAGATGATGTGACTAACGATGCCACACTTTGTGATAGAACTCTGCGATACAGTCGCGATCAGCTTTGCTGGGAAGGTTGTGATGTGACCAGAGTGTGCTGGGAAGGCAGCGACACAACCCAACTCTACGACTAGAGTTTGCTGGGAAGAAGGTAACGACGAAGCTCTGAGGTTCCTAGGTTACAGCTCTGATACCATAACGTAAGAATTGCACCAAAAAAAAACTTTTCATTTCATTAACATATTGGCTTATGTAGAGCCATACAACATGTACAAATAAACTACTAGACTTCTTCTATTTACAAGCTACTATATATATATATATATATATATACATAATAAAATAATAATAATGGGTTAAAATAGGTCTGAAATGGCTTATAACCAAATAGGTTTGGCTTGTTGAAATTAGTTGATATTATGATTCATAGGAAAATTAATATCTTATGTATTCAAGAAACTAAGTGGGTGGGAGAAAAAGCAAAGGAGATTGATAATTTATGTTTTAAACTTTGGTATTCTGGTAAGAGTCGCACTAGAAATGGTGTAGGTGTAATTATAGATAAGAGTTTGAAAGATAATGTTGTAAAAATTACTAGAGTTGGAGATAGAATTATAGCACTTAAGATTATCATTGATACTAAGATTTTTAATATTATAAGTGCTTATGCTCCTGAAGTAGGTTTAGATACAGAGTCTAAAGATAAATTTTGGAATGACTTAGAAGACTTAATACGAATGATACTTCTTGAAGAAAGAATTTTTATTGGAGGAGATTTAAATGGACATGTCGGTAGAGTGGTAGAAGATTTCAGAAATATTCATGGTGGCTACGGTTTTGGAGTAACTAATGAAGAAGGTAAAACTATTTTAGATTTTGCTTTAACGT
>NW_018165201.1:3663560-3673069 GCF_001263595.1 Phalaenopsis equestris | reverse complement strand
CTGAATGTTGGCCTTTAAAAGAGAAGCATAATAATAAGTTAAGTGTTGCCGAGATGAGAATGATTAGGTGGATGAGTGGCTTTACACTTAGAGACAAAATGCGAAATGAATATATTCGTGATAGGGTTGGTGTAGCTCCTGTGACGGACAAAATTAGAGAAAGTCGTCTTAGATGGTTTGGTCACATTAAAAGTCGACCATCTGATGATCCGATTAGGAGAGTAGATGTTTTAGATTCGACTTGTGTTAAGAAAGGCAAAGGTAGACCTAGGAAGACTTGGGCTTATTGTATTCAAAATGATCTTAACTTATTAGAACTAAATGAAAATATGACACTAAATAGGACGCAATGGAGAAAAAGGATTCATTTAGCCGACCCCACGTAGTGGGATTAAGGCTTTGTTGTTGTTGTTGTTGTTGTTGTGACTCGGAGCCGGTTTTGAGCTAGAGTGTACTGTATATATATCCTTTCTTTATGTCTAATTGTTTACAAACCTAATGGTTGGTTGGGATTAAGATTTACGGGACAATGTAAGTGGGTTTTAAACTAAATCCTCCCAGGCGGTCATTTTGGACATCTTAAATTTACAGATTTACTAAATCCAAATTTCGTCCATTACTCTACAATCCTTTTTGTTTGTGCTAGAACATGAAAATATAATAAAACTTATATTTACTATTTATTGAAATATAGGATATTAAATCCATTAGTGTTTGGAGATTATCCAGAGACGATGAAGAAGATCTGTGGCCCGAAGCTTCCCAATTTCACCGCATCACAGAAAAAACTACTGAAAGGCTCATTCGATTTCATCAGTCTTAATCACTACACATCTGCATTTGTCCGTGATAACTCCATTATTCTCCAGATTTCTCCTCGGGATTTTTTTTCAGATATGGCTGCCATTGTAACAGGTTGAGTTTGCTTCTTTCCTTTCAATGGAGAAAATATTACGTATGGTTGACTAGATGTGAGGATGATGGTGTCAATCGCACCATGCCATACGTACAGCAGTGTGGTGCGATGCAATCCATGCTATCATATTCCGCACGTCTGTCATCAGGACCTAAAATTTTCTCCTTTCAATGAGGCCGTGAAATGTTCATACTATAGCTTGAGCATTAATGCTTATTCTCTCTTACTGCAGCATCCAGGAATGACACTTCAAATAGCACTGTAAGAACTTATTTTAATTTTTATTTTTGGGGCACTTACATGCATACCACCAAATCCCTATGTATTTATCTTCTTAAAACCTAAGCCTAAAACCTAAGTCTTCCTTTTTTACATTTATATCATCCAATTCCTTCATAGCACATAAAAAAAGAGCATCATTTTAACTTCTAAAAAGTGAAATATACCTATTTATGCTCAAGTAAGGATTCATATATGTAAAAATTGAACTTAGATATGTAAAAAGATAGGAATAGTGCGGTATGTTTGTAAATCTTTCTTTTTCTATATATATAGTTTGAAGTGTAAATTTATAATGCTTGATATTTGCACCAGTTTGTTCCAACGCACCCTCAAGTGGATCCTGTCGGGCTTCGGTACCTATTGGAGTACCTCAAAGAGAACTATGGGGATTTTCCCATTTACGTTGAAGAGAATGGTTTGCAATTTATTATTTTATTCCTTGTCCTGCCTTGTTTTTAAATTTACTTTATTAAAGTTAAATCTTTTGGATTTTGGGTAGTTTGATCATCCTTCGCTTGTCCCAAATCTTTGGGACTGGTTCGCACTTATCAGCGTCATAGTGCTTGAGGGTGTAGTCTCCCAGCATGAGGTCGTGGGTTCGAATTGCACATTTTGCCTTTCGGGTCATCATTTTCTATTTATTCCTTGCTGGTGGGACGTTTTAATAAATATGTTCTTTGCAATGCAACTCATCTGGCCTAGTTGATGGATGCTTTGTCTTCTACCACAAGATTTTGAGTTCAAAGCCTAGTACATCTTGGTGTGTGCCTGAGTTATTAGAAAAACATAACGGGATTTGCATGCATACCACCCTTAACGCCTAAACTTTACTTTTCATATTTATACCACTCAAATCTTTCATATCACAAAAAAAAAATACTTCCATTTTAACTTTCAAATGGTGAAATACATCTCTTCATGCATAAGAATACACCTCTTCATGGTGAAATACACCTCTTCAAATGGGTGGTATAAATCTAAAAATTAAAGTTTGGTTGGTAGATATGTAAATACATAAGAATTGGATGGTATATGTAAATCTTCCAAAAAAGTATTCTTTTGCAAATAATTGTAAACTACTTATATCCATGGTATATTTGGCCTACTTTTTTTCCTCTCTAAATTACTAATTTATCCACTCATTTAATAAGTGCATTTTTTTACCTTTTATTCTTTGTGCAACACTCGGATGCATATATCATAGTCAGCCTAATTGTAATTTTATAAAACTCGCCTTTGCATAATAATTTTGAGAAGCAGGAAAGGAATGAAAATTATTTTGGTATTGTTATTGATGTGATCACTGTTTAGGTTACTGTGAGGCAGCCAACATGAGTGCACTTGATGACCATGCAAGGATTGATGCCTTGAGAGGATACATTGGGGCAACACTTGAAGCCATTAGGTATTTTATTTGATTCTCGGCTTAGAACTTCTGTAATTTTTTTTCGAGCATTTGCATACATACCCACCCAATTCCTTTATATTGACATATCCAACACCTAAACTTTACTTTTTTACATTTATGCCAGTCAAATCTTTCATAGCATTTACATCAAATTTTTTGCATTTGCATATCCACACAATTTTTTGGGCATTTGCATACTGAGCAGCCTTAAGATCACATTTGAAAACATGTTTTAAATATCATTGTGAAAAATCATTTTATTTGAAGACATACAACCATCTCATAACAGAATCCATCAAACCTCGTCATTTTAAAAAGGGCAATATACATACATGTCACACAATTCTAATGTATTTACATATCTGACACCCAAAATTTGATATTTTACACTTATAACATCTTGGTGTCATAAACTTACGGATGAAAATTTGTATTTCAGTTTTTAAAAGATAGTCATGGTGTTTTTTTTAAATGTAAATTTTAAAGATTTGAGTGGTATGCATGTGAATATGGTTGTTTAGATGCTATATATGTAAATACACAAGTATTGTGTGGTATTTATATAAGTGCCCCTTTTAAAAATTGCTTTTCTAGCAGAAAACTACAAATTGAGCCTTAAAATGATGAAACTTGTGAAATTCCTCCATCTTTAATGATTTATTTTCATGCAAAATAAAATGAAATCTCTATCAGTACCAAATCGTGAATTGAAATTCATAATAGGAAGTTTTGGGTTACGAAATCGCCCCTAAAATTACATACGCACCGGGCAATTCTTATTTACTTACGGACAACCTAAACTTTCATATTTACATGCGTAACACACAAATCTTTAATATTGCATAAAAAATATCGCTCTCGCTAACTTTTCATAAGTGAAATACACATTTTAACACAAAGGTCTATGGCACCAATGTGTTATAAATGCAAATATCAAGCTTTAGGTGATAGATACGTAAATTCATAGGAATTGTTGTGGTATGAATATAAATTTCCCTTTTTTTGGGGTAGATTTCGATGAAGTGCTGTTATAAATGCAGGAATGGAGTAAATATTAAAGGCTACTTTATTTGGTCATTCATTGATGTTTTTGAATACCTGGGTGGCTACCAATCATCTTGTGGACTTTACCATGTGGATTTTAATGATGAATTAAGGCCAAGAACTCCAAAGCTTTCAGCTCATTGGTATTACAATTTCCTAAAGAACAATAGTGAGGCATTATTCAGCATGGAAAGAACAGAAGATCTTCAGAATTTGCTTCATTCTTCATTGTGATTCACATTTACATTTGCAGGTACATACGAACCATGTAATTGTTACGTTTTTACATATCAAATGCCTAATTTTTCTTTTCTTGAGAGATAATTTAGATGCTGTTATTTTCTGGTTGAGAAGACTTTTGCTTGGTTTTATGTTATTGCAAAGAGTACTATATCATTTTCTTTTTACAAGTAGTGTGTTGTAGTTTGTTGAGGAACAAGTGGTTTATCGTACGACACATTGTTTTTCAGTCGAGATAGTTGTTGAATGACTCTGATTCCCATTCAAATGCCACTGATTACACGTACTATCATTCTCTTGTTATTTCAAAATCACCTCCCAAGTGGGTCTTGTTCTTAGGGAGCCCTATAACATTGTCATTTAGTGGAGAAGCAGTAAGTGCACCAGATGATCACCCCACATAACAGTCAAAGTTTAACCATAAGATCAAGTAACAAGAGTGCACCCACTGGGGCACCGAAGCTCACCCAACATGAAAAACCAATCCAGTGGAATAAAGGTGGAGACCATTAGTACTCCCAAACTCATCTCAATCAAGAAAGTTTCAAGTATCCGAGTTTTGGGCACATTATGTTTGATTACCCAAACAGGGGAGTAATCTTTTACATTGAGCAGAGAGTAGTGAAAAGTATGTAAATTGACATAAGAGGCATAGGACAAGTGGGGATGCATAGGAGTATAAACAATCTATGTGGCCAACTAATGCTCTTATAGCTACCCACTATGACTTGTGTGGCCAGTTACTATTGTAGTTACCCATTAAGACCTACATGGCCAATTATTGTCATTACAAATTTCCACAGTGACCTCTATGGTAGCTGACTGTTGAGAAAATTAGGGCGAAGAAAAATTAGAACGACACAAATCCAGAAGAACACAGAGATTTAACGAGGTTCGACAAAGATGCCTACATTATCAGGAGCAGAGCGGCGACTTCCTTTTCAATATTCAGAAAAGAATACTATAAACAAGTCTATTTATAATCCTAGAGTAAACCCTACATACAATATGTAATTCCCAAATTAGCCATGTACCTATAGCAGGACATTAAACCAGCACCCCCAACCCACATAACGTAACTTCCCGATTTGGACAGATTCTTCTGCTCCGCTCCGCTCCGCTTTGATCCAGCATTTGTCCCGATATGGTATATGAGTCATACCATAACAAATCTTCATCTTGGCGAATATCCAGCCCCTTAGGAGAAAAAATACTTAGGAGTTACACCTGCACCAATGTGGGTTGGGCCACCATGCTTCTGCTGCGCCCTTGCTGATCTCAACCCACTAAATTCCAAGATACACACCTCTTCAATTCCAAGAGACATCTCTTCATTCCAAGAGACTCCAAATTCTGGTATTATGAGTCATACCTAACAATTCTCCACCTTGGCGAATATCCAGCCCTTTAGGAGAAAATCTCCATTTCCTTTAGGAGAAAATCTCCACCTTGCGAATATCCAATCCCTTAGGAGAAAAATATTCACCTTGTGAATATCTTGCCCTTTAGGAGAAAATCTCCACCTTGCGATAGCCAGCCCCTTAGGAGAAATATCTCCACCTTGCGAATATCTTGCCCCTTAGGAGAATTCTCCACCTAGCGAATATCCAGCCCCTTAGGAGAAATATATCATGGAGTTTCTTATGTACAAATGTGGGTTGAAGCACTTTTCCTGTTCGCGTCAACACATCGGCTAAATTACTGTTCCGTGAGCGAAACCCTTGGCGAAATACCTCCGTGAAATCACTGTTTGCGAATAATCGCGCCTGCTCGCTCGCCAGCACCCTACCGAACTGCACTTGTCGCAAACTCCACATGTCGCAACTCCACCTGCGACGAACTTGCAAACTTCGTTGTTCGAACACCACAAAACTCCTATGTTTGCAAATGCTCCTGTTCGCGGTAACTGCACACAAACTCCGGTTCACTAACTCTAACTCGCCTAATGCCGCGAAGGTTCATGAACTGTCGCGCCTCGAAGTTGCGACGTTGCCTTTACCGCGAACTCCCGGAAGCATAACTCATCGAACTGCCGTAGCCCTTTATCTGAACTGCTTCGCACCTGTTCGTTCCCTCGAGCCCATCTGTCTTGCGAACAATCCACAAAATTTTATATTCTTCTGCGCCGTAGCCAAGATTTCCTTTCTCCAGCCAAAGAAATTCAGAAAATACTTCCAAATTTTCTTCTCCGCAAGATTCCTTGTTGAGCAAGAAATTGTACTTTGATTCTGCCACAAATCCTTTTAAATAATTCCTTAATTAAGTTTCCCAGAGAAGTGACAAAATCTTTCCAAGAAAACGAATTGAAATATTCCTTTAATTAAATATTTCATTTAATTAACTGGATTTCAAATTCGATTTCATCTTCAGCCTCCAGCAAAAGAAATCTCACCTCCGCAGATCCAACAAAGAAAATTTTAATTAAGTTTCCTTAATTAAATATTTTCTTTAAATCAACTTAATTAAAAAACAACTTTCCTTTAATTAAGTAAAATTCAAAAACTTTCCTTTCTTCAGCGGGAAAAGAATTTATTAATTTCCTTTCTTTTTCTTCTCCGCAGTCTCCAAAGAAAACGGATCGAACCAACAAAGGAAACAAATTGGAAGATTCCTTCCAGTTTCTCCAAGAGAACCTTCCTTTCACGAATGCGCTGATCCTTTATTTGCAAAACATCCTCATTTTCAGATCCACACATAGAAGGAAAGATTCCTTTCCTCCCTTTCGCCCAGCAGCCTTCCGCAAGAACCTTGCCGCCGCCAATCGCGACTTCTTGCAATTCGCGAATTCTCCTGTTGTACCGAAGCTGCGAAGTAGCGAACTCTCCTGCTGTACAGCGAACTCGCGAACTCTTCTTCTTCTAATGTTGTACCGAAACCCCGTCCTTCCAGTGTCGAGTCGTCCGAACCGCAGCGTTGCCTAATTCCCCGAAGCCGATCGCACACCAAGACCTTCTGCCGAACAGAACACCTCCGCGAATCGTCGAAGCCCCCTTCGCGGAACTGCCGCAAAGCCCTCCTTCGCGGACGATTTGCTTCCTCGGCGGACAATCTCCCCTGCGCGCCGCTGAAATTTTTCGTACCTGCCCTCGAACTTGGCTCTGATACCACTTGTTGAGAAAATTAGATCGAAGAAAAACTAGAACGACACAAATCCAGAAGAACACAGAGATTTAATGAGGTTCGGCAAAGATGCCTACATCCTCGGGAGCAGAGCGGCGACTTCCTTTTCAATATTCAGAAAAGAATACATAATACACGATTCAACTCTCTCAAAGACCTAGGATTACAAACATGTCTATTTATAATCCTAGAGTAAACCCTACAGTACAATATGTAATTCCCAAATTACCCTTGTACCGTATAGCAGGACATTAAACCAGCACCCCCAACCCACATAACGTAACTTCTCGATTTGGACAGATTCTTCTGCTCCGCTTCGCTTCGATTCAGCATCTGCCCCGATATGGTATATGTGTCACACCATATCACTGACACTCTTACAACAACTTATTATGGCCTATGTGGTTGATTACTACTGGAGCTACCCACTACGACTTATATGTCCAATTGTTGTCCCTGCAGCCTCCCATTATGGCCTTTGTGGCTAACAGACGCTTATGAAGCTACCAACTACGACCTATGTGGCCAAATAATACTACAACTTTCAACTACGCCCTCTGCTACAAGCTGATACTATTATAGCTACTGTGTATAATATTTGTGACATACTACTACCTTCATAGAAATCAATTATGAATTTGCGGCCTGCTAGTTTTGGATATCTCCTTATATTTTTCTTTATTTTTTTTTGTATGTGTTAGATATTCGTTTAATGCTATGACATTAAACTATCACTTTACCGTCATAATTGCAACAATAAGCTTCTATTTTTTTTTTTTTTAGTGGAGCAATTATAATATAATATCAGATTTGGTTGGAAGATGAAGGCATAAAAATAATCTTAAAATCGAAAGTGATGAGAAGTAATGTGGAAATTACACAATATTTTATTTATTTTTTTGTACAATCCAAACCCTTGAATTATTTCCAAAGACTGCAGAAGAGGGAGGGCTTATTTATAAATAATCATAATAAAATAATTTCTCATAAATATTAATTAGTTTTATAATAATTAAAGGATGACTTTTACTTAAAATAGTGTTATTTTATTCATAAGATATGAAAATTGTGGGCGGTAGAAGTGTAAAAACCAAAGTTAGTTGATAGATATGTAAATACATAGGAAATGGGTGGTATTCATGTAAATGCTCCTAAAATTAATTGCCTTAATATGTTTAGGAAAAATACTTAAGGCCATGTGGCTTGAATTTGACTCAAAATAAGATTCTTTCTCGTAATATAATCATCATTTGAGTATAATAAATAAATTATTTCCTTGTGTAAAAAAAAAATTATATTTATGAATAAATATATAGGAAAATTTACATATATACCCCTTATTTCCTGTGTATCTACATATTTAACTCATAAACATTAATTTTTTGCAAGTATATGCCACTTACCTATGCATAAAAATGTGCATTTCACTATTTCAAAGTTAATAAAGTGATATTTGATGTAATATAAGAAAGTTGGGTGGACTAAAATGTAAATATTAAATGTGGGGCTAGATATGTACTTTCATAAGAATTGGTTGGTATATATGTAAATGCCCAAAAAAAATTAAATATTTTATTTCTTATTAAAGAGTATGAATTATAGAATATCAAAATTAGATTTGATATACTATTTATCATATTATTTTTAATCATAAGAGTTCAAGATTTGAATAAAACCGTCATTTTAAATTTAAGAAAAACATTTAAATAATTTACACTTACAATTTCTTATGATTATATAAATTCTTGACGCTTCGCGGCTTTAAATTTGATTTATACCACTCAATTATTATTTATTTACATATTTAAAACTAAAATTTTATTTTTTTAGATTCATACCCCCTAAATCTTCTATATTTGTACAAGAAAAATATTTTTGATCTAATGGGAGCAAGTCACATGTCAAATGATAGGGTACAAGCCAAGGACCAGTCGATCGGTAGGCAGGCAGGCAGCCAGCCAAAGGCCAACCGACCCATAGACTGATTGATGCAGATGCCAACCCACTCAAAAGTCGTCCAGGCAGAGACCAACTAGCTAGAAGATGACCTGCCAAATATACATCAATGAAACGACAATTAACCTAAAACTTGATTCATCAGAGGTCAACCGACTAAAGAAGATCAATTAACTCATAACACCTTATAAATGGACGAGCATCAAGTGTAACACATCTAAATTTTCTATCATACAACCAAATTTATTAATTCACATAAAAAAAATATTATTTTTATTTAATATTAGTCAACTCATGTACATAACATAATATTATCAAATAAAGTTATTGGAGATCCACTACCAAATCAATATTCTTATGATTTGCATCCCCATAAATTAAGCTTTAAACTCTATTAAATCAAAGCATCAATTGATATATGTTCTTCCCTTCTCCTTCAAGAAAACATTGAATGTTTGTTATATGAAATAGAAAAAGAAGATTTGCATGCAGACCCCCCCCCCCCCCCCAAAATTTTGGACTTTACATAATTAACAATTAAAA
>NW_018165201.1:3648435-3663523 GCF_001263595.1 Phalaenopsis equestris | reverse complement strand
CTCCCCCCCCCCCCTCAAATTTTAGGTATTTACATATCTAACATTTAGATATATGAATGAAAAGATGTATATTGCTTTTTAATTCATAGGAAAGGGTTGAGTGCTAGATATGTAAATAAATAATGATTTGATGCTAGTTATGTAAATGCCCAAAGAAATGAAATATTGCCGCTATTTCAAGCATAGAGTTTGTTGGCATTTTTTTTAAATATATATTTTTTATGTTTTATTTTATTTTTTAATAAAGTTGTTGGCTTGAATGTGAAATTTTATTCAATGGATTTTGTGGAATTCAAATTTTTACTTTATTATTAGTAGTTAACATTTTATATCTAAATTAATAGCTCGCATCGCTACTATGACCTTTTACTTTTATTAATTTTTTTTTTTTTTTATTTCAACAAGCATGTTAGAAAATTCGAAGCCGTAGAGTAATAAATTATTGTCATAACATTGCACGAGAATTCAACGCACATTCATGTAAAAGAGAACAACCAATTATGAAATAAGAAGTTTTTATGCGAAAAACCTGTGAAGAGGAAAAAATCACGGTATTGGCCCAGTTGTCAAAATTCACTGTAGTTTGATGAGTACAGAGCCCCTTGTCTCATAGACGAGAAAGGGTTAATGGATTTTTCAAGTTACAATGCTGACTGGTAGCTTTTTGGTCGGTGGCGGTCGATAGTGATTGGCGGTGATTAATTGCGGTCTGTTGTGGTCGAAGACGGTTGGTGGTGGTTGATTGTGACAATAGTGTTCAACGGTGGTCGGTGGTTGTCGACGATAATCAACAGTGGTCTACGACGATCGACGACAGTTGGTGGTGATTGACGGCGGTTGACACATGGCGACAGTGGTCGACGATGGCCGGTGGCAATCAACGGTGACAGGGGTGGTGCTAGACTTCAGCTCCTTCTCAATGCTTTAAATTCTCTCTCAAGCCTCCAGCCCCCTCCCATGAGAAGGGTGAGGCTCTATTTATAATGTTCTGGATGCAATAAATGCAAAAATATGAATCATTTTAATCGGACGGTCTGGAGTACTTCATTTAATCAGATGACGTTTGATGAACATTTGAGTGCCTGAACAATGTCGGAATTGAGCAATCTTGGGCTCATTGGATTCGTCTTATCGAGACGCTCGATTCGCGCTCGATACGATTATAGGTTTGCTAGATTCAACATTCGTTTAACCTTCTAAATATGTCTGAAAAGCTTCTAAGTGTGGTTTAATGACTTTATTTAAACTTGATTTGACTCAAATTAGACTAATTTTGATAACATTGGGTTCTTCTTGTCGAGCTAGTCAGTTTGACTTGAAGTTTGCTAAAACAAAGTTCTGGATGAGTTTTATCGATGTTTCAGTATTTCTTGCTCAAAAAGTCATCTCGAGATCTATCTTACCTCAAGATTCCTATCGGATGACGGAGATCTGTTGGAAATGCATAATTAAGCAAGTAAATTGCAGACTAATGATTTAAAGGGTCATTACAAACATACACAACACAATTTTTATTTACTTCCATATCCAACGACTAAACTTTCATTTCTATATACATAACATTAAAATCTTTAATATCACTAATAATTACTTTTTAAAAAAGAAATACACTATTCATATATAGATTAGTGACATTAAAATGTTATAAAGGTAAATATGAAAGCTTAGGTGCTAGGTATGTAAATTCATAAGAATTGTGTGGCACATATATTTAATTAATTAAAATTAAATATAATAATTTAATTTTAATATAGAAAAAAAAGATTTTGAGTATCATATATATTAGAGGCATTTACATATATAAAATGCATGCTTACACATATAACATTATATCAAATTAAAAATTACACAATACACCTTTTCATGAATCAGAAACGTGGATTAATGTACGTCAGAATTACAGTTTAGGTGCTTACGAGGGCTCATAAATAATATTGAAAATATATTCCCTTCTTTGACTTTACAACTCTGTGATTGGACTGCAAAGTTGTAATTTTCAAAATTACACCCTGTAATTGTCCTTTTCCATGAAATTCTTCTCCGTATTTTTACACCCAATATTCAAAACATTGTTCGTACCTTAGTTAGGAGGAAGGGGCATTTACATATATACCATATACTTTTTTAAATTTACATATCTAAAATATATGAATTTTGATATTTAAATGTATATTTCTCGAATATTTAACATCACATCAAAACAATCACAACCACCACCGACGACGGTCGGCGGTGGTTGTCGGCGGTCGATGGTGATGCTGAGCTGCAGCTTCTCCTCAAGGCCTCAAGTTCTCTTCTTCTCTGAATTTCAAGTTTCTCTCATGTGAGGGGTGGGGGTCTATTTATAGTGTTTTTGGTGCAATTAATGCATGAATTCAACCATTTTTATTGGACAGTCCATAGAGTTTCTTTTGATCATGTCGCACTTAATGGACATTTGAGTGTTTTAACGATGTCGAAATTGAGTTATCTTTGTCTCGTTGGATTCGTCTTATCGAGCCGCTCGATTCGAGTGTAAACTTGCAAGTGTTGACATCTGTTTGATCTTTCAAATGTGTTTAGAAATCTCCCATAGGTGGTTTAATGATTTGATATAAGATTGATTTGACTCGGATTTGACTAGCTTTCATATTAATAGGTTCGTCTCATCGAGCTTGTCAGTTTGACCATAAGTTTGCTAAAATCGGAGCTCTAGATGACTTTTTTATCAAGATTTAAATGTTTCTTATTTTAAATATCGTCTTGAGATTCATGTTATGCTTCGAGATTCTTGTCAGGTCATGAAAATTTGTTAGTGACCTATCATATATAAATATATAACAACTGAATGATATGCATGAGCAGCTCAAGATTCATAATTGTAGAAGTAAACACACATAAGAATTATGCCATATACATCTAAAAATAACAAAAATATATATATAATTAATCAACAAATATTATATTATATTATCTAAGAAAATTAATAAATATTATCAATAAAAGGCAAAGATTAATCTAAAAAGTCAACGGTCAATAAGGACGTGTAGTGCACAAGAAATGGCAAACAAATTAAGAAAAAAATATATTTTTTATCAAATTAAAGTTCCAATTAATCCGACGGATGGCAAGTCATCCCTTGGCTTTTTCTACGGCTTTCTCACCGGCCCAAGTAAACACCTGTCCCGGTCCCACCACACCAGCAGAACCGGACCCGGTCCAACTAACTTATAATTATAATTACAATAAGTTAATTCCGATAATTAGCTTTTAAATCTCAGTTTAAGATACAATAGTTTTATTATAATTATATTTTATTGATTTTAATAAACCACGCGCAAAAAATGGCTAACTAACCCGCCGGGCCCGCCGCAGCCGTCCGATCACGACAAGCGGCTGGCTGATTTAGAATATATGAAAATTTACACACGTGCCCCAAAATTTTTATATATTTACATATGTGGTCAGTAGCAACTTAAATTTCTTCCTACACTATTTTATTTCAAATTCTTATCATGCATGAATCTACGTCACGACTATCTGGCTATTGATGGGGCAAGTCTGTCGCCGAACCTGATGTTTCGATAATAGAACCCATTGTTGACAGAATTGGTTCAATCTGAATCCAATCAATCACAAACTAAGCCCCTGAGACAAGTTTAAAGGCTTTGAATTGTCAATTAAATGATCAGATGAACTATGAATTTGACATATTTATAGTCGAATCGAGTGTTTCGATGGGAGAAATTCAATGATACTAAGATCGCTCGATTTCTAGGTCATAAGACACCCAAATTCTTATCAAGTGGTCATGAAACTTGTGTAAAAAGACAAAATGTCCCTCCCCAAATGACTATAAATAGAGCCCATCTTTTCACTCTGATGAAAGGAAAAAAGAATAATAGAATATATATATATATATATATAGTATAATGCCCCGATATAATGAAAGTTCATGCTTATAAACCTTGGAATTTAACCTAGCGGCATGAAGTCTTTTTAAGGAAAAAAAAAGTTAGAATATTTTAATTTTAATTTAATAGTGATGAGCATTGAAATTATAAAAGTAATTTTAGAATGAGTATAAAATAAATGTGTTTGATTAATATATATTATATTTATCCTAAAATTAATTCTATAATTAAGAGATTAATTTTGACCAAATTTAAGCCAAGACTTTACTCACGCATTCTCTTAATTTTTTTAGCAATTTCATATGCATCATAAGAAACTGATAAATTATTTTCGATCTAATCTATCAGTCATGGTACAGAATATCTTTGGAAAAAAGCAATGTCTGATTGATCAGTTCATCAGAAGAAACATACAGACCAGATCAGTGAGTCAATTCGCCAAGTCAGTTGGACAACAAGTGTCAGACAACTAGCAAATTTGTCAGACCAACCTATCAGGTCACTCTGATAACAATCATATGTTCTGCATGATTTGGCTAAATCAGACCTACGACGTTTGCTAGACTCGAGCTTGGACCTTCATTTATTCACATGTTTGAATCAAGATCTCATTGAGGCTGTTAATTTCTCCAATATTATGTAGCATAGTGAGAAACATACTTAGTTTAAGCATCCTCAATTGGCTCACACTAATAAATTATCTTTATTTTCATAAGCTTTTTAATACATAAAATGATAATTTTTGTTGAGGAAAATTGATATATCATAAAAAATGGTATTAAAAATTAATTATATTATTAAAAAATAAATATCTTTTTAATTATTTAACATATATAAAGACCATGCTAAAGAGATTTATAATTAATTACCTAAATTCATACTTAGCATTAAACCGCCTATGATAATTAGCGCTTAATTGTAAATCCCTCTCAACCATCCGTTACTTTGCGGGAATCGGACTCCACGGATTCTCCTCACGAGATTTAAAAAACGAGATGAAGTCCGCATATGCATTTCCTAAAAAGCCCCCATCTTCTTGTTCAATTTACATTTGGACCCATTCCCACGACATTGGTATCACCTGTAATTGTATCATAAACTTAGGGTTTTAATTCATGTAGCGTTAGCGTTCAATGAATTAAAGTAAAAGAAAGAAGAAACTACAGTCGCCGAGGTGGGTGAGCACAAAAAGCACCTTAAAATGTTCCGGAGGCACAGCAGATCATGCCTTCTCGCCGACTCGTCGACCTATTTATAGTCCCGTAGACTACAGAGCGGCATAGTTCACCTGCCGGAGGTGAAACGCCCGGCGAACTCTTCTTATTGTAGCTGATTGTTTTACTTATAATCTCACCGTTTTCGTCCTCTTATAAGCCCCCGGATTTGACCGGAACGACGATGGCTTCGGAGCTCATCTACCGGGGCCACGAAGCTCAGCCTCTCGGTGATGCCCTCTACTCGCCGAAGCCGATGAAACGGTGGCCATCGCTTCCAAGACCGGTGCGGTATCTTCTACGGGAGCAGCGGCTTATCTTCCTGGTTGCCGGGATGGGTCTAGCCGCGATTGTTTTGGCGTTGGCTCCGAGATCTCCAGCGACTCCTAGGGAGATAGCAGGGGCGGCGCACGTGATGGTTGGGATGGCGGCGATGGCCGAGAAGCGATGGCAGGTGTTTGAACCGGTCAGGATGGGTTCTGTTGGGGGGAAAGTGCCGCTAGGGTTGAAGAGAAAGGGGCTTAGAGTAGTGGTTACCGGAGGAGCAGGATTTGTAGGGAGCCATCTGGTGGATCGGCTGATTGAAAGGGGGGATAACGTTATTGTGGTGGATAATTTTTTTACCGGGAGGAAAGAGAATGTCATGCATCATTTCGGAAACCCTAATTTCGAGTTGATCCGTCACGATGTCGTCGAGCCGCTGCTTCTCGAAGTTGATCAGATCTACCACCTTGCATGTCCCGCTTCCCCTGTTCATTACAAGTTTAATCCCGTCAAGACGATCATATCCTTTTTCATTGATCGGATTTTATTTATGTTTGCTCTCCGGCTGTTGCTTCTGTCCCTTGTTCTGTTCTATGGGCGCACGAAACTTGATTTTCCTTTTACTTTTTACACCCCGGATTTTCGTTTTTTTTAATTCCATATCGTTCTCCATGTATTGCTCCCCTTATTCGATCCGGTCAAAATCAGATCAGTTTTCATCACGGATCTAGTAAATTTTGGTTGTTATTTTTTCTGTTTCTTTTCTTCTTTAATTTCCTTAACTCACGATTTGGGTGAGCGCACAAGACCAACGTTGTGGGAACTCTCAACATGCTTGGATTGGCCAAGAGGATCGGCGCCCGCTTCCTCCTCACTAGCACCAGCGAAGTCTATGGCGATCCTCTTCAGCACCCGCAGGTCGAAACATATTGGGGCAACGTGAATCCCATTGGTCTCTCTCTCTCTCTCTCTCTCTCTCTCTCTCTCTCTCTCCCCCCTTAGGCTCCATTCTTAATTTTCACTTTCATGGCGTTTTCTGATTGTATTATTCACACGCCATGGTGGGGACGTGCAGGGGTTCGAAGCTGCTACGACGAAGGGAAGCGGACAGCCGAAACTCTGACCATGGATTACCACCGCGGAGCTCAAGTCGAAGTACGCCTAGTTTCTTCTACTTGTCAACATAATTATTACTTAGTACTTTTATGTGATGATTAATTGGGAACAGGTGAGGATCGCTCGGATCTTCAACACGTACGGGCCTCGCATGTGCATCGATGATGGCCGGGTCGTCAGCAACTTCGTCGCCCAGGTTCCGTTCTCTTCGAATCGGTTTCTCCTCTATTGAATTTCTGATTTTGTTGTGATATTATATATATATATATATATATATATATATATACATATAAGATGCATAAAAGATGCATTTGGCTTTAAAATTCGAGTGTCATGAGCCTCAATATTAAATTTTAGGTTTTAGATATGTAAATATATAAGAATTATGTGGTATGAATGTAAATGCCACTTTTTTTTTATTAGATTCGTAAATTCTTGCATTTAAAATCATGATTGATTCTCAGAATATTAAATCTGGTTTATGATAAATGTAATATTAATTATTTATGTATTATATTGGATTTGAGATCCCCTACCGATCATAACTTTCCAATAAAAAGGAAAATCTGTGAAGCCGTTACCAAATTTAAAACTAAGCTTAAAGTAAGCTGCACATGATGGGCTATGGCCTTGCATGTTTTGGTTCATTATTTCTTGGTTCGAATCTAGACGATATCTGATCTGTTAAATATGAGCTGTAAACTAAATAAAAAATTTAGTTTGGGATCAATTAACTAAATTTTGATTAAAACTTTAATTACATAAAATATTTGTGATATTATCGTCCAAAATTTTTTCAAAATTCCTTGAACCTAAAGCGCCAAGTTCCTAAAAGAATAACGCTTAATTGCACGCCGCTTGATTTTTGGCCAGAACAGTTGGAAAAAATATTACCTCAGGAGTACTGATGCTGATGCATCAGTACTCCAATGAGGGGGTGCCACGTAGGCACCACGATAGGACCATTGCCTACGTGGCACCCCCTCATTGGAGTACTGATGCATCAGCATCAGTACTCCTGAGGTAATATTTTTTCCAACTGTTCTGGCCAAAAATCAAGCGGCGTGCAATTAAGCGTTATTCAGTTGACCCTTTTAAGCTTACTCTTTTTAAAATACATTTGATAAATAAAATAAATTTTACTTTTCTATCTGTTCGGTCATAGTATAGCTAATTATAATTGGAGGAAAAATTAAGTGAGGATAATGTACCTATGGATTTGTGGTGTTATTGCAGTGATATTGTCCAATCTGTACTTATTCGAACCTATCATCAGCATGTAATATTTGTTCTTATAATTGTTATACATGTCAGTATTCTTCTTTATTATTCCTATGGATTCACATTTTTTCTTTCATGATGATTTATCCTATTTAATTATATTTTTAATATTTTGGGGCATTTACATGCATACCACTCAATTCTCATGCACTTAAAAACCGGATTTTTGACTGCTTTTATTAGATCCCAACTGAAAATTTGCTTTTATCAAAACCAAGTTTTTTGTGGATTTAAGCAATTCTGACGACACATTAAAGCCACTAATAATTGGGCGAGATTTAAAAATGTTTTTACAGCCATATAACCACCCAAAATCCGTTCTTTTTTTTCCATATTTATAAATCTAACACCTTAAAATTAATTTCTTGCATTTATACCCCCCAATTCTTTCACATCACATAAAACAAAACTGAACCGTGCAGGCATTAAGAAAGGAACCGCTAACGGTATACGGGGACGGGAAACAAACCCGAAGCTTCCAGTACGTATCAGACCTAGTGGAAGGGCTGATGAAACTAATGGAAGGCGAACACGTGGGCCCCTTCAACCTGGGAAACCCCGGCGAATTCACCATGATCGAGCTCGCGCAGGTTGTTCAGGAAACCATCGACCCCAACGCGCGCATCGAGTTTCGCCCCAACACCGAAGACGACCCCCACAAACGCAAGCCCGACATCACCCGCGCCAAAGAGCTCCTCGGCTGGGAACCCAAGGTACCCCTTCGCAAAGGCCTCCCTCTCATGGTTTCCGATTTCCGTAAACGCATTTTTGGCGATCACCCCACCTCTTCTTCCTCTGCTTCGGCGGTTTGATTTTGTTTTTTTCTCTTTTTTCTTTCATTCTCGATCTCTCGCCATTTTGGTTGATATCTTCTGCTCTGTTTCTTTTGAGGGATATCAGCTTCTCGCGGTAGAAGAGAGATTTCAGTCATTTTCTCTATGTTTTTTTTTTCTCCCCCTTTCGATGTTCGGGGTTTAATTAACTATATGTTTATTATATTTTATTTTTTGACCGTTGGTAAACCCTTTTTTTTTTTATATGTATTTGTTGAAAGCAGAATATCAATATAATCTCTATATTTTTCATTCAGTGTATAGTCTGCATGAAAGGTGTGCATTTTGATGTTAAATGAGTGATATTTGTAATATTTTTAACTAGGGATAATTACATGCATAGAGATAGTGCTATGAATTTAGGTTGAAGATTGTTAATCGCTTGAAACTTGATTCGAATTTTGGCTTGGATCGAGATCGGATTGAAATGAATGAGTCGGGTTATAAGTTGAAATTTTGGATCGAATTTTTTTTGAGTTGATTTCGAGCCATACATGAATTAGCTTGAACAGACTCTAATGTTTTTTATTTATAAAAGTTATATATGAAATCCCAAGTAAATTTGAAAATAATGAGTCACGGACTTATATTGAGATGATTTCGAGCTAGAATGAATCCAAATAACTACTCAATTTGAGTTTATTTCAATTTTGAGTCGGATCAAGCTGATTTTGAGCTGAAACAAATCCAGATAACTCAATTTTAGCCAAATTGATTCAATTTTGAGCTTGATTGAGCTTGATTCAATTTTGAGCTAGCTTGGCTCGAAACTGAATATCACGAGCAAGGAGCCGATTTCGAGCCGACCCCTAGCTCGACTTGAATTGGATTGTTAACAAGCTTGCACATAGAACCCGAAATATTGTTATTTGGAAAATCTAGCTCCATGGTATTTTTAAGCTACCAACCCAATGCATTTATGCGTGTCATGATCAAATCATTGAAAATTTGATAAAAATGAAAATTATGGGTTGGGATTTTATCATGAATTTTGATATTTAGGTGAGTATCTAAATTGAAGTTAGTGCTATAATAAACTAACAATTAGATTGAATAATTATAAGGTAAATAATAAAAAAAAGTAGTCAAGTTGAGGTTGATTTGAGCTTGGCTTGTTAGCTCATTGAACTCGGCTCTCGGGTTACTCATAGAGCCAAATTTGTGCCCTAAATAACTAGCCTTGGCTCAATTGTACGAGAAAATATTTTGTATGTTTGGATATTTGGATGATGACATGGATTGCAACATGTCTTTAAGCACAATGATATGGTGTAATTCACGAGAGATTATTACGTTCTTTGTTCGGATGCCGAGCTGCGTCCGGGCGGCGACTGTGATATAGCGGAGGCCCTCGATCGTCGTCCGGATGCAGCTCGGCGTCCGGACGATGGACGTTATAATTTTTCGTAATTCATGCGGTCTTATTGACATATTGACACGGTGACATGGTGTAATTCACTCCATCATATGTTAGCATGATGTAATCAAAGTTCTCTCATTTCAAAAAATAACAGTTGCAACAACAACAACAATAATATTTTATCCCACAAAATGAGGTCCACTACATAAATTTTTTTTCTCCCTTATGTCCTATTAAGTGTCATATTTTCATTTAAATTTTATAAATTAAGATAATTTTGTTACGCCGAAATTCTATTCGAATACGGTGCAATAGCTCAAAAAGAAATTATTTGTACTCTCAATAAAACACTCAAAATAGATCAAATGAATGCAATAAATAGGCATTAATATATACTTTTGAGCTAGAAAAATATGAAGAATATCCATACTAAAATCTCTTCTTCTTAGTCATATGAATCCACAAAATATCTCTTGACTTGGTCAATGATGGTTATGCTCCACTTTTTTCCCCCTTTATATAGTGTCTATTTATATGCATATAATGTTGGGTGTGGTTAAAGTAAGCTTTTATGATGCTATGAAATTAATTGGATTATCATAAATATTCAACCAATAATAAATGACTAAACATTATCATAATATGTGTGGGGCTGTAAACGAGCCGAGCTTGAGCGAGCTCAGGCTTGGCTCGTGTTCGGCTCCTTCGAAATAGCTCATGTTTGAAATCGGCTCGGGAACAGTGTGTTTGTGTTCGACTCGATTTAAATATTCGTGTTCATGTTCGGCAAAATTGACTCTTTAAACAAAAATTGAGAAAAATATATGTAAAATATGAGATTCGAACCTGGATCAAATTTATACAAAAGAAGACACTAACCACATTGCCACACAAGGTGTTATAATTTAAACTTAGGCATAAATATATATAATATATTAATGTAAATAATATATGTAATATATTATTATACAAATAATTATATATTTTTTTTTCCGAGCCATTTCGAGCCAAACACGAACGAACAAACTGTTGTTCGGGTTCGGCTCGTTTATATTTCAAGCTTAAAAATTGGTTCGTTTTCGGCTCGTTAAGCTTAATGAACGAACCGAACACGAGCTGCTTAACGAGCCGAATACGAGCTATTCACGAAGCCGAACACAAGCTGTTCACGAACAACGAGCCAAATTGACAGCCCTAAATATGCGCTCCAATGTGTTGAGTTAGAGCGTTCATTCATCCTAAAAATACAATTCAAATAACACTCTTTAACCAATCAAACAGTGATTAATGACACCACAATCATGGTTTATTTATTAAAAATAAACCAATCTTACCAAGAAAATACATTCAATAAACAATATCTCAGCGTAAAACCCAAATTGCATCATGTAAATCTAAACTCTCAACAAACTGCAAAAAAAAAATAAAATAAAATAAAAATGTTTTCTTCTCCACCTCACAAAAATAGTTCCAAGAAGCTCCCTTCCCTCCCACATGGTTTCTCCTTATGGCAAAGATTTGGTGTATTATTCCACTCTCTTCACTCAACCAAACATATTCTTAGGGGCCTCAGGAACTTGCAGGGTAGCCCCGGCTTGGATCTGGCCCCATCCGATGAGCCGCCAGTGCTTCTCGACGCGCCGGCTGAGCGCAACCTTCTCGCCTTTGCTCGTGCACACCGGAGCCGTCAGCTGCAGCTTGGCGAGATCGTTTTTGACGGCGATGACTCGAGCTCCGGTCGACATGGATCCAATGTTAAGCATGAGGATCTCGCCTTTTGTCAATTTGGCGACTTTACCTTGCTTCTCGGCGCCCTTCGTCCTCACGCCCAGCAGTCTTCGCAGCAGGAAGAAGTTGACCTGAATGATTAAAAAAAATGAGAAAATAAATTTTGGGGGATTTACATACATACCACATGGTTCTTATGAATTTATTACATTGATGACAAGTATAATTTGAATTTTATATTTCTAACACTCGAATCTTTCTTATCACATGTATATGCTACTTGCAAACTGAGAATCAGAGAGGAATCAGCTGCATAGAAAAATGTTATGAATGGAAGGGGCATTTACATATCCACCCAATTCATGTGTATTTACATATCTAACACCGAAACTTTGTAAAAACTGAAGTACAGGTGTTAGAAATGTAAATACAAAGGAATAGAGTGGTGTGCATGTAAATATTCCCAAACGTAGATACCGAACTTTAGGAGTTAGACATGTATATACATAAGAATTGCGAGGTATGCATGTAAATTTAAAAATGTAAATACAAAGGAATGGAGTGGTGTAAATGTAAACATTCCTAAATGTAGATATCAAACTTTAGGTGTTAGATATGTAAATACAAAGGAAATTTGAGAAATTTGAGGAAAAGGGAGAAAGAGGTTCAAAGTTTAAAAGAAAAATTGAGGAAGGGGGAGGTTGTAAATATGAGAAATTTATAGAAGAGGCAAAAAGGGAGCTTGAGACAAGCAGTCTCCTTCAGAGGGAGAAAGGAAATATCAAAGGAAAAGACTGCGTTCAAATCATACTGATAAAAAATGGCATCCATAATCTACTTTTTATAAAAATAAATCCAAGCATCTAAATCAAATTCAAATCTAATTCCTATGAACTAATAGAAATTTGGGACAAAATTATCAAAAAATGGTAACTTATAGCCAAAAATAAGCCGCATAAATACAAATTTAATTTCATAAACAGATATAATATGAGTTGAGTCTAGAATTGAGCATTTGGGTACCAATGATCCCTCTGCTCAGTGCTTATAAAGCATGTGTCAGACACCTTAGATTATGCTGCTGACAGTGTTGCCAAATTGTAAATAGCGCAATAGGAGGAACAATGATAGAACGTTGTGGCTTTACATACACACCACGCAATTTTTATGTATTTACATATCTAACATTTAAACCGTCACTTATTTTTTTAAAAGTGAAATACATATTTTCATGCATAATTTTATGACCCCGAGTTTTTATAAGATTAAATATAGATATGTAAATACAAATGAATTTTGTGGTATGTACATACATTTCCTTGGAAAATTTCAAGTTTTTAAATTTTTTTTTTTTTATTTCAAGTTTTCTTTAGATGAATGTAAAAGACACACACAGCACAGATGTTTCAAACAGGACAAAAATCAAATTCCAGAACTTTTTTTTGGAAAGAAGAAACTGACCTCGAGCTCCACAAAGACATCAGGGAGCGAATTCACCTCACCAAGAACCTGACCAACAAGCCTATCCGCACGGGTTAGCGTAGGATCCATTGTGGTGCCGACGCCAATAAGTCCGCCGGGTACGGCAAACTGGAGCTCGTTTTGCTCGGCAAAGAGAGATACAATCCTAGAATAAATTGGAGTGCATTTTATATTTCCATTCTCATCTTTCATGACAATGCCGGGACGAACCTCAATGAACTGATTCACCTTTAGCACTCCCTGCAAAAAGAGAATAATTTTACCAAGGTTTTAGATCAATCAAGAGAATCAATCAAGTGTAGCTAATTTCAAGAAAATAAAGAGATAAATTAAATATCGTTGCAGATGAGAACATTAAAGATTCTCTATGATTAAAATTTTGGTTAGGATGCATCATAAACTTTTTAAATTTACTTTGAGATGAGTGCAACGGGTCAGAAATTAATATTACACTCATCTCAAAGCAAATTTAAGGGCTTTCAATCTCATCCTAATCACTTTTTGGTAAAGATATTCATTAAAAAAAAATTATTTCCATTCTGAAGGGCCTAAACTAGAACACAAATGACCAATCTTACATCAACATTATTGGGGGATAAATCTTGCTTTATAATGACTTTGAGAGCTAAGGTTCAACATTAAGTTCATTATAAAGCGGCTGATATATTAGAATATATTGATTACTCCATATAGAATGGTCTCTCATCACTTTGCAGGAGTCTGTTATCACTACTTCTGCAGTTCAATAAATGGATTTGAATCTTTTTTATGTAAGAAATATCACTATTCTACTTTATACATTGGTATAATAGACTTCTTTTGTTTTAAGATCAAATCCTCAGCTAGAGCAAAGCCAATAATATATTGGAGAAAAATTATTTTCATTTCTATACATATTGATGTATGAATGACTTGTTGATGCAGATTGATGCAGTTTTGCATGTTTTGAGTAGGTGGAAATGTTGAGAAGGTAAATGGTATAAGCAATTTGCTTTAGTTTTATTCATTCGAATGTTTTCATTCATTCTGCTATTTTAATTTGAGGCATTTACATACTGCCACACAATTCTTATGTATTTATATATCTATCACCTAAAACATTCACAAATACATGCATAAAACTCCAATCTTTAACAGAGTCAAAAATGCCTCCAATATAATCTTTTTAAAAGTGAAATACAACTTTTCATGCAAAGGTTTATGACATCACAACAAAACTAACCACCATCACGATCTTTTTAAAAGAGAAATGCAACTTTTAATGCATAATTTTATGATACCAAGATGTTATAAGAGTGAATATCAAACTTTGGGTGTTAGATATGTGAAAAATATGAGAATTGTGTGATATGTATGTAAAATTCCCTTTTAATATTGCTCATCTATAGAGATGTTCGTTATGATGATGCCAAGATAGCGAGATGTGCTCGCCTTAACTATAAAGTTTCTAGTCCAGGTAACCTTTCCTCTAGTACAATTTAAAGCTACTACAAATATTCTGAGAAGTTTGGTGGATTAATTCTATTTGATTAGATGATCTAGGTATCCAACCCTAGTAGAGGATCAATCAAATCACCTATCATTATGATTTGAGCATACGTTCATAGAAATATTGATGATATTATGAGCATGAAAGCTTTAAAAAATAATTTCTCCAAGAAAATAGTCCATGGTGATGATCCTAAAATCACATCATTGAACTTCGAGAGAATGTCACTAAGAATCCATTGGTATAATGAAGAGTCAATCAAATATCATATAAAAAAGTAAATTCTGGATTAGCATTTGAGTAAAATGATTTAGTTAAAAAAAGAAATTTCTCTTTGGATTTAACTTCTCTTCGATATGATTATGTAGATTTAAACATGCCTGAATGTTCCCATGGAGAAGATTCGCAAGGTTTTGAATTAGGGGGGG
>NW_018165201.1:3625493-3629115 GCF_001263595.1 Phalaenopsis equestris | reverse complement strand
GGGGGGGGATTTACATACCTAGCCACACAACTCTTATGTATGTACATATCTCACACCTAAATCTTCATATTTAGAAGGTGTATTTGACTTTTAAAAATTGATAATAGTGCTATTTTTTAATAGGATATTAAAGATAATATGAAAGTTTCAGTGTGAGATATGTAAAAACATAAGAATTGTGTGCTATGTACGCCAATGCCCCTAAAAAGAATGACCAAAGCAAATATAAAAGCATATAAATAGGGCCAAAAATAATTGAAATAACCACATACCCAAAGAATGCTTCCACCAGCAACGCCACCTTTAATCTCATCAACTTCTGAACCAGGCTTATTCACATCAAAAGAACGAATGACAATCATGTTTGGCGGTGAGGTAAAGTTTCTCACTGGAATGGGGATTTTGTTGACAAGATACTCGCAAACAACGTCTATGTTATACCGTAACTGCGCAGAGATAGGCACAACAGGCGCACCATCAGCAATTGTGCCCTGCATCACAGCTTGATTCATGAGAAACAGTAAAACACAATAGTAAAGTGCCAAAATAGTCCCCTAACTATTTAGATGGGGCAATTTTAATCCTAGAGTTTATAAAAATGTCAATTTAGTTCCCAAACTCTTTTATTATGGGTTGAAAAAATCTGTAGTGAGTACCATTTTAACCCTGAATAAAATAATCTCGTCACTAATTTAGCAATCGATGCATAAGAAACAACAAAACAAGAGTAAAGTGTCAAAACATTTCCCTGACTATTTAGATGGGGCTATTTTAGTTCTAGAATTTATAGAAGTACTAAATTAGTGCCGAGATTGTCTTAATGGGAGATAACGTGGTCCTAATTGAGGACTACTTCAACCCATAACAAAGTAAATTGAGGACTAAATCAACACTTACATAAATGTTGGGACTAAAATAGCCCCCTAGAAAGAGCCAGAGAACCATTTGATACTTAACACGTAAAACACACATAATGGGTATCTGGAATGCATTTAGCAAAACAATAAAGGAAAATAATTTTTAGGAAGATTTACATACATATCACTAAATTTTTATGTATTAACATATTTTAACACCTAAACTTCAGTTTTTACATACATGCCACTATAGCTACGCAAAAAAAAATTATATTTTACATTTTACAAGTTAAAATTGGTGGTGTAAATGTTAAAAATGAAAAGTTTCGGTGTTAGATATGCAAATACATAAAAATTAGGTGGTATGTATGTACATACCCCTATATTTTTAATAGAAAAAAAAAATCATCTCGAAAAAATCTGACCTGGATAAATTTCTGGATGGCCTCATGTTGATTAAGCGCCACACTTTCTTGAATTAGATCAATCTTATTCTGTAGGATAATAATGTGCTGTAACCGCATAATTTCGACTGCGGCAAGATGTTCGGAAGTCTGAGGCTGAGGGCAGCTTTCATTGCCCGCAATTAGAAGCAAAGCCCCATCCATGATTGCAGCTCCATTAAGCATTGTTGCCATAAGAATATCATGACCCTATTAAGAGAAGTACAGTGCCATTAATATTCATAGGATTAGTCAGCACCATATTCATATATTAATTAGGAAGACATAGTTCATGGAGCAACCATTAATACAGGGTCAAATAAGTTATTTATCATAATGAGAGCTTGTAAAATCTTACGGCCTCTATCCCAGTAAAACTACAAAGACGTTTCAAAAGATAAATGCAACAGCAGCTTAAGCACAGATTGACCAAGTTCTCAACTAGCTGATTTCAAATGTTCTTTGGGTAAAAAAGAATGAGAAAAGTATTAAAATGGTCCACTAGCTCTGGCTCTTTGTCAGGATCATTTTGGCCCCATAGTCTAATAAATATCTATTTAGTACCCAAACACTTTTAAAGAGGGCTAAATAGTCCACCATGGAGACTATTTCAGCCCATATTATGAGAGTTTGCGGACTAATTTGAAGCTTTTATAAACTTCGGGAATAAAATTATCCATGTAAATAGTGAGGGGACTATTTTGGCACTTTACTCAACCAAAACCTTACAGGTATCCGGACCTCTAGATGCTTGCAAACCCTACTTAACACGAGAAGAATTCAGATATCTACCAAAAGTATTTCTGTGATCCACATGCCTGCGATTTCTCAGTTCAACAACTAGATTGGCATTTGGAAAGCAAAGTAGCTCTATAATTCCAATCTTAAATGAAACAAGATATCTGATAGTAACGATAAAAAGAAATATATTGGAGGCATATAATTGGTCTGCTTACCGGGCAATCAACAAAAGAGACGTGTCTTAAAAGCTTCATCCTGGCATTTTCAAAACCAGGAACATCACATAGAGGGCTGTCCTCTTTCCCGCTCCCATATGCTCTGCATTAAATGTTATTCAGCATGCTGCAAATAACTGCAACTACATTTTTTTATTCAATTTTTGGCTGAGAGGTCAACATACTTGTAGCACATGGGTCTTGGACATTTTTCGTCTTCACATTTATAGATCTTCGCATTTGCATATCCGAGTTTGATCGTAATGTTGCGTTCCAGTTCATTTTTAAAACGAACGGTCTACATGAATTTTTTTTTTAAAAAAAATTTAACTTTATACAGAAGTTTATCAAAAAAACAAACAGCAATAAAGAGTGCTAGCATAAAGATGCAGCAACTGGCTAAAAAAGAACCAGAATCACTGTTTTTTGAATGGCCGACAATCTAAATTAAAGAAAGAACCTTCAAAAAAGAGGCATTTACTTGCATACCACACAATTCCTATTAATTTTCATATTTAACATCAAACTTTTCTATTTACATGGATAACACACAAATATTTTAACATCATATAAAAGATATCACTCAGACAAACTTTATAAAAGCAAACTATAAATTTTCATTTCATGCATAGTTTTATAACACCAAACTATTACTTTAGGTGTTAGATATCTAAATATATTAAATTTGTGTGCATTTACGTAAATTTCCTTTTGAAAAATAAATATCATATCACACAGTCCATATCAGCATTCCCAATATTCTACATTTTTCTAAGCTCTACCATCTCTTTGAAGAAACTCAAAAATGATTTTTGCCATATTTCGCATTTACAGATATATGTTGACCCCATGCAAACTCTTGGGGAAAAAATTTTCTATCAAAAAGTTAAACTATACACCGGAAAATTTTTGTGAAGTAGTACAACATTAGGTAGAAGCCATAAAGGAAATAAACAAATATTTACCTGAACACCAGATATGGCCTTTACAACAGTTGACTTCCCATGGGCCACATGACCAATGGTACCTGAATTTTCAAACACAAACATTTTATATTTCATACAAATCACAGTTCCCACATTTCAGAAAGCAAAATCAAAGATTATGAAAAACATATATCCAACCCTAATTACGGAGAGACAATTACGAAAAATTATTAACAGCAGTTAACTGATCAAATACAAGTGCCAACAGAACAGATAGAGATTTATGAACTAGAATGGTTAAAAGACCAAATTAGAACCTGGCAACTTGAGAATTTGCATGTGTAAACACTAAAAACAATGGCTCAATCATTATGCATTCTAGAAACTTTACTCGATGTATGTATGTATGTGTGTGTGTGTGTGTGTTTGTATATATATAT
>NW_018165201.1:3609454-3625386 GCF_001263595.1 Phalaenopsis equestris | reverse complement strand
ATATATATATATATATATATATATATATATGTACGTAAGTATAGATAGAGAGAGAGAGAGAGAACCTATATTTATAGTAGCTTGTCTGGAAATGACTTCTGGTGATAATGGATGCAATTTTGCCACATCCAGCTTACCCAAGTCTTGCTCCATTAGTCCTTTGCGAGACATGATTGCAATTATAGTTTAAACCTAACACCTGACCAAAAATAACATAATTTACATGCCAGAGACAAACAAATGTAAAGAAAAGTAGTAAGAACGTGAAATACACAATTTGTAACCCTATGGTTAAAAAAAAAATTATTGTGTAAATAAAGATATACCATTTGATTCAACGTTGCCATAAGATGCTAAACAAACTTATGATAGAGAAAGAGAGAACCATATCATCCAAACCAGCAAAAAACTATTAATAAGTTAAGCTAAATGATTGTAAAAATAAAATAAAAAAACGTACAAGGCAATTAACTAGTCTAAGTCCATTAAGTGGGAACCTTTCGCATAGGGTAGTACGGTTGAGTCAAGGCAGGCTCAAATCCACTCCATTTTTGAGTTTAGGCGATTGATTCATAAAGTTTAGGAACTCATGACAACTCGGATAGCTAGACTTTCTTTTACCCTTGCGGTTGGCACTCCCTAATTGCATATCCATTTGACTTGCTGTGCTTTAAATTGATATATGAAAAAAAATAAAAGTTTTGTTTGATATAAACACGTTGTCAAAATACATCTTGTGATTTTGGATCAATAGCGGCCTGTCTCATAAGGATGTATTGATAGATTTTTTTTCTTATGAATGTAAGAGTAATTCCTAAAGCTATTCAATTGGGACATATTTTATATGTATATATTTTTTAAATGTATTTTATATTGAAATTGTTTGGTTTGACATGAATCACATGCAGCAGAATTATTCTTTACCTTATTGAATAATTAATGTGGTGCAAAATCGAAGGCGGCAAAATTGAACGCGAAGAAGTTGGATGCAATGCTAAAGTCAACGAAATCTTACACTCTTGTGATGGGAAAGTAGTGCATCAATGCTTGATTTTCTTGATTTGTGAAAAGAAAAATATCAAGGTAGACTGCAATGAGCTTTTATGATGGTTAATCAAAAGAAATCAGTTGAACGAAGCCCTAAATACCAAATAATAATAATAACAATAATAATGAATTTTACCCAATTCAAGCCATTTTACTTTGCATACAAAGAGCTCTTTTTGGAGAATTTAGAAGTCAATAGTAATCAACTTTCAATTATCTTATATACATCAAAAATATGAAAGAACTAATTTAAAACACATTTATAAATTTTGCTTTACAAGCCAAATATTAGCATAAGACAAACTTTTTAAGTTTAAGCATTAATTCTCATAAAAATTTAAACAAATAATACATTGAGGACAGCTTTGCTTGGGTTGGCCAATCACATACTTCTTAAGAAAAAGTGCATTACAATCTCTCTATAACATATCAAACCGACTAAGGAACTATGCAAAATGAGTATCAAAATTATTTTTTTCTAGATTTCTTTGAGGGTAGTGTCATTCATACATGAGGTGTTTCCCAAGCTAGTTAAAAGAACTTAGCATAAAATATGAAATTTCACATGCAAATTAATAATGTTACTCATCTTTGCTCAATCCACTTATAGCAGTGTTTTTAAAAGCGTGCTTCACAAGCAAAACAAAGTGAAGTGCATAACTCCCACTTCGCATCGTTGAGGTGCGCTTCGAAGTGCTAAATTTCATTTGCAAGTTTATTTTATAATTTTTAAATTTTAAATTGTTGCAAAAACTATTAGAAATTATTTGAAAAAAAAAAATTTCGAGCTTTACGTTCAATATTTGCTTCAACTTATGTATGGCGGCACATTTTTTTTTATTTTATATCAATTTGTAATATATGTTTTTTATTTTACAATTATTAATGGGTGTATTTATATATTAATAGTTCTGTATGGCATATTAGCGCTTTGGTTAATAAAAGCGCCCCTTCGCCCCGTGTTTTGCTCTTTAAAGCAAAAATAAAGTCTTGCACTTTGTGTTTTGATAACACTAACTTATAATTATATTAACAAGTAAATCAATTGACTCAACAACATGGGGGCAAATTAAGAGGATTTGGGTGCTATGAAAAACCTCCCCAAAAAAATATATCACGTAAAGGGGGCCAAGACAAGGGCGTTCCAATCAAGAGGAATAAAGAGCAAGAAGAACTTAAGAGGAGCCCTAAGACAAATACTTGAGAGCCATGAGTCACGTATCGAGGAACAATACCTAAGAGCCTAGAACCAAGAGAGGCTCAGAAAGGCACCTGAGTAATAAACCCCAAACCAAATAAGACTAGACAGTCATATCATCACAAATTCTAGCCTTGATATTACTAGCATTGCCTATTTGTATAAAAAGAGATTTTATATGAGGGAAAATGAAGTGGAGATAGTCTGTTATTAGCTTAGTTAGCAGAGATACCTTGTGGAATTAGTGAACTAAATAAAGCAGGGATTCAAGGAATCATAAACTTCCTTCTTCTATAACTTGTCTGGTTCTCTTGCGAATGAAACTCAATGTTTATTACCCCACTCTATTGATACCCATCCAATATATACATCTAATCCCTTTGAGGGTAATAAGAGGTCATAGAAGTGAGCGCTATGGTTTATAAGAAAGGACACAATTTTATTGATTGAAGTTTTGTTAAACTGTTTGATCAAATTTTTGGTTCTTCGGATTTATTATAATGTGTTCATCGTAGAATTAATGGATGCCTTAGATCAAAAATTTAAAAAAAAAAAGAAATCAAAATTGTTCATAGGTTTGCAAAGCATTAAAAAAAAAAAAGTACTTTTCTCAGTTGAAGAAAAGAATCGGAAAAACAGGAAAACTGATAAACCATAGCACGTGGGAAATGTAACGGCCAGAGAGGTTCTGGATTCATTCATCTCCACATTATGGCCTTGTTTCCATGCCAATAGTATTATAACATGTATCACATAAATCTTATTTGGTAAGTAAGAATTTACAAAGCTCAAAACAGAACTTCTTATACAATCTAATCAAATCTTACCCTCAAAATTACTACAGTGGCTAATTTCTACTGTGTTATAGACCTTGGTAACAATGCCGATCTCAATCACCAATGTTCATCATAATCAAAAAGCTATTTTTAAATAAAAATGAACATCTAACAAAATGAACCCCAGCTGCTTCGATCATCATAATCAAACAACAACAAAGAAACAGTGAACAAAAAATGAAATCACCACATCACTAGAGCTCCACCTAAGCGGCCTTTTGAAGCATGAGGCTAGCCAATTGGAGCTCTGCTCCTCTACCACGCTGAGCCTATAAATAAGGCATGCTCATGGCCAAAGGAGGAGGTGTGCACAAACCTTGGGGAAGCCCTGCCAAAATACTCCCAAACCATTCTCACAACCCTCAGCAGCCTCTCCCCACTAATCCCAAACCATTACCCCTCTCACAGAGCTTGGATTTCACCTCTAAAATCCAGGACATTTCACGGTCCTGACACAAGTCATCTAAAACTCCATTTTGAACCTTCCAAAAGCTTCCCCAGAGCCTACAACTACTTCCCCTATCGAAATCCACCTCTCCTGCGGCCTTTAACCTAGTGCTAGACCAAACCAGAGTCAACTTTTGGTCAAGCTCATGCCTAGGCTCAATCTCAGTGCAAATTGGAGCAAGGAGGAGGTGCGCCATATCCACACGAAGCTTCTCAACCATTCCAATCGACGGTACCGTATAAGAAAACCAATGTTCAAATCTTTTTAAGCAAACATACTGTTAATCAGCCTCAACAAAAAAGATAAAGTTCCTATAAGCAGGATATCCTGATAAAAGAGAACGATAAAGAAACAGTGAACAACAAAATAAAATCACTACATCGCGAAATAAATTAGCTCGACCATAGATAATAAGCAAAATGACTCCAAGGGCCAGTATGGTAACATATTTATAGAAGGATTTAAGCTGGATTTAACCTAAATCTTGCCAACGACCATCTTGGACAAAATAAATCCATATTTCACGGATTTCCGCCTTAAATCGCGGATTTACTAAATCTCGTCACTCGGTTGATTTAGTTAAATCCGTGACGGACGTTTCGCGCAAAAAAAAAAAAAAAAAGAAACCGTGAAATTACCTTCCTCAATGGTTTCGGGTAGGAGAGGAGCGGAAGAAGGAGAAAAATGGGAGTTTCGGGTTGCTGTAAGCCACGATCCCGTCGTTGAGTTCCCAGCTAGCTCCTTTTGCGACTGTATCGCTAGGGTTCGGTCACGAAGAATATGGTTTTGGACGAAACACAGAGAAGGGGAGGGAGATCCGAGGGTTTGGGGGAGAGAGAGGAGTGATGTAGGCTAGGGTTTTATTTTTTATTTTTTAAAGTTAATTTTATTAATTTAAATGATTAATAATATGTAAAAAAAATTATAATTATCATTTAATTGAGAATTAATAAAAGATGGATAATAATTTTTTATTCATTCAATAAATTTATAAGTAGTTAAAAGTTAATATAATCAATAATTAATTATTTATTGTTGATAAATATTAAACTTCTATCGCGGCCAAAAAACTCGCGGTATTAGAGTAATGGATTATCGTCTTAGCGTTGCACGAGGATTCAGCACACACTCGGATCAAAGTAAAACAACTAGTGATGACACCAGAAGTTTTTACTTGGAAAACTCGTAAAGAGAAAAAATCACGGGACCTGACTCTGTTATAAAAAACTACCCATTCTCCTACAGACGGGAAATTGTTACTAGATTTTCATATTATAGCGTCGTCTGACGGTGTCCGGTCAAAAGTGGTCAACGATGACCGACTGTGGTCGGCGGTGGTCGACGGAAGTCGGCAATGGTCGTCAATAGTCGGTGGTGGACGGTGGTGGTCGACAATGGCCGGCGGTGGTCAACAGTAGCCGGCGGTGGTCAACGGTGGTCGGCGGTGGCAGAGATTCTGTTGGACTTGAACTCCTTCTTAAAGCCTCAAGTTCTCTCTCAAGCCTCTTCCCCCTCATGTGAGGGGTGGGGCTCTATTTATAGTCTTATGGGTGCAATTAATGCAGGAATATGAACCATTTTGATAAGACGGTTCGGATAGCTTCTCTCGATTGGATGACGTTTAATGGAAATTTGAGTGCATTAATGATGTCGGAATTAAGCAAATTTGGGCTCGTTGGATTTGCCTTGTCGAGACGCTCGATTCGACTATGAACTCGCTTAATTCGACATTCGTTTGATCTCTCAAATTTGTCCGGAAATCTTCCAATAATGATTTACTCACTTGAGCTGGGCTTGATTTGACTCGAATTTGACTAACTTAGATGTCATTAGGTCTGTCACATCGAATCAGGCAATTTGACTATAAATTTGCTGAAACCGGAGCTCTGGATAACTTTTAATTGAAATTTGAATGTTTCTAGCTCAGAAGGTTGCATCGAGATTTGTGATGGATGATTAAAATTTGTTGGTGACATATCAAATTTAATATTATTTGTGTTACTAATTAATTAATTAACTAATAATTATCATGAATTTAAATAATATAATATTAATTGAAATTTTTGATTATTTTGGAATGTTTTAAGAATCACAATTGAAATTATTTATGAAATCCTATTATAATTTGTTGTTAAAGTTTAATGATCATAATAAATTTTTAAATCCTCACATAAATTTTTAAATAGTTTCAGTGGATTTATTAAATCTATCGCGAAAGAGTTTTTGGGATTTAACTATTTTTGGATTTACTAAATCCCTTGATGACTTATATCTCATCCATTGTCATATAGCCCCTAAAGAATAAATAAGAAATGCCTCAAGTCATTTTTTTCAAAATTCCTATAAATCAATAATTGATATTAATTTTTATTTAATTTAATAAATATAACTAAATTTAAATGAACTTAATAATTTTTAATTAATGTTTAATTAGTTTAGTATAATTATAAACAATTATTAGTGAGCTTAAAAAAGTTGTCCGGTGAAATAACGAATTAGAATCTTAGTGTTGTGAGAGAACCCATCGCACACTTAATCGAAAGAAAGAAGATAACTCGTAAAGGCACAGGAAGAACTTTAATGGGAAATCCGGAAAGATAAAAAATCAATGGTTTTGCCTTGTTGAAATTTTTTATCGTATGTGATTACATGCACAATCCTTTGTCCCAAATGTGAGAAAGGTTTACACAGTTCTTCAGGTTACAATATTGGTCTGTCGTAGAACTCGTTGTATCGAGATAGAAGGCGGCCGCAGCAAGGAGTGACGGTTCGAGTTGTAAACGAACCAATGCACTCGATGAAAAGCTCAAACTTAACTCGATTGAGGCTCAATCAAGTTCGTTCAAATTAATAAATAAACAAGCTTGAATAATTTTTAAAGCTTGAAGCTTAAACGAACTAAATATGAATATATTCAAATTTGTTCATTTATGTCCATGAACAAACTCGTTTGTTGTTCAAAAAGTAACTTGTTAAATACTTGATAACACTTGATAATAACTCTATAATATATGATATATCATTTAAATAATATTTTTTAATTAAAATATTAATATATTTGTTGATGACTCATATCATATATGATATATAAAAACTCGATATTATTTTTTTGTGGGTTTTAAAGTTGTCATTTTCTGTTGTTTAGCATGATTTAAGTTAAATCGGGCTTGAATGCTACACAAATCGTTCAACTAAATTTTTCCTAAGCGAGGGATTCAGGGCAAAATGAAGGAGATGCAAGATTTAGATGTTGTAGGGTTTAGAGTTTATAATTAATAAATTAATAGCTACGATTAACTCTATAAATTTATTTATTGAATCTTTTGTATGAAAATCTAGATCCTAGTTTGAATGTTTAGCTTCTTCATTAGCTCGTTTAAATATATGTTAACTTGTCATAAACAAATCAACTACAAATCAAATCCAAACATTGAGAAATTTAAACAAGTCAAGCTTGAACAATATATGAAAGTTTGACACAAACTCAAGTCTATCATAAACAACTTATAATTATATCAAGTCAAGTTTCAACTATGATATACTCGGCTCGATTACAACCCTAACGACTGTTGGAGCTTTGGTGCATTGTCTTTTGGGGTCGACACAATGTTTGGGATGACACGCTGCTTCATAGATGGCCTCATTCCAAAAAGTAGTAGACAATCGATGGTGGTCAGGTCGAGGTGGCGAGCAATGGTTGATGACGGTTGGTAACTCTATAAGTGAGAGGCCAATGGTGGTTAGTAGTGGTCGATGATCCTTAGTGCAAGATCCTAGGTTTCTACTCCCTTTTTCTTTGGGCTCTCACTTTCCTCTAAATCTGGCTAGTCTCATTCTCAAGGGAGGAGTAGAGCTCTATTTATATAGTATAAATTGCAATCAAGAAAGAAATCTCGACCACTTTGATCGGTCGCCTTTAAGAGATTCCTTCAATTAGTTGGTGTTATATGGACATCTAATCGCGTTAATGATGATGTAATTCAATGTCTTCGGCTCGTTGGATTTGTTTTATCTGATTTAACTACAAACATGCATATTTAGAGTATGTTTGGTCTTCCAATTATGTTGGAAGACTTCTAAAAGTTGTTTAATGGCCTGATTTGGGCATAATTTTATTAAGATTAGACCAATTTTGATATCATTGGGTCTATCTCATTAAGCTCCAAAAAAATTGAAAATTTTTAAGATCAACAATTTGTTTTTTTGTCTCAACTTGATAGGAATCTGTACGATACTTCTTTGTTATGAGAGACAGTTATTGTTCAATCTCATTTTTTCAATGTTTTACATTGCGAGCATAAACTATTAAAACAAATAGTTAAATACTCTTGGCTTTCGAAAGGTTATGATGATATCTCATTTTTATATCAAAAAGTTAAAATCAATGATTGCAAGAACTTTGTCAGGAAAATTTATGTTGATCGGCTTTGCTTTAATTCTCAATAAGATATCTCTAGAGAAGCTATTTTTTATTTCTCTGATCTTTATAATCATCCTACTCACAACCATGAGTATGATTCAATTGTTTATTTTATTTCGCATGTTTTGAATAATATTGATTATTTGGATCTCATAAAGGAAATTTCTAATTAGGATGTTAAATATGCTTTTTTTTTTCTGTGAATTCTAATAAGACTTGCGGGCTTGGAGGCTTTTCTGCAAAATTTTTTAAAAGGTTCTCGGGATTTTATTGAAGCTGTTTGTATTTCTACTATTAAAATATTTTTTCTTAATTCTAATCTACATATTAGAGTTAATCATAGACTTAAAATTTGCTTCTAATCATTATTCTTTCTGTTCAGACTGCTTTATTTTTTGTCGTGATATTGTGGATAATATTATTTTGGAAAAATAAATTTTCCTTTGGTTTCAATTCTTTTGACATCTAAGAAAGGGTTTTGTGCCAAATTGATATTAAAAAAGCTTTTGAATATGTGAATCATCAATTTATTATTGATAGACTTTTTAGCTTGAGTTTTTCAATTATTTTCTTTAATTGAATTACAGTCTTATCATTAATAATGAATTAACAAACTATTTTGTTCTTCTAATGGTATTAGACAAGCGTGTCATCTTTCACCCTATCTTCTTACTATTGTGATAGTTCTTTTTTAAAAAGTTAAGTGTTAGATGCATAAAAGTAGTTTCACATGTCAATCACTAAAGATTTTAAATATTATGTTCTAATCACTAAAAACCTTAATTTATATTGAAACAATGAGTGGTCAATCATTATATTTAATTTTTTGTTGTTATTTTTGAGTGGTTAAAATATAAAATTTTAAGTTTAGTGGTTATTCTATTAAATTTAAAGTTTTGGGGTACTTGTTATTTAAAACACCCTACACCAAAGCATAGGAATTGGGTGGGATTAGAGCTGTAAATGAGTCTGAGGCGAACTCAAGCTCAGCTTCTATGTCAATTGCGCTCGAACTAAAAATTAAACTTTTATGGGCCATTTGGAAAATATAATGATGGATATTTCACTAAAAAATTTATCGAAATGACTAATCTTAAGCAATCCGAAGTAACTATGGAGCCGAAGAGACGAGCGAGCTTAAGCTCGACCTCGAGCACAAACTTGTGGCTCAATGAGCCCATGAATAAAAACCGACATCGGAGCATCGCGACGGAGAAAAGTGAGACTTTCGGCGATCTAATCGAGCGAAGAAGAAAGCTGGTAATTTCTTATCGAAGTGTTTCGAAGTCGGTAACTGGAAACTGTGATTACTGTATCAATCTATATCGATTAAATTCATTTTATAATGATACACAGAGTATTCTTTGTTGGGTTTTGGATGGGGATTTGATGACTTTTTTTTTTTAATCACAATAAATTTTAATTTCTTCTTAATTTTGACGTTCCAATACCAATACTAGTTTTCTTGCTTTATGGTTGAGAATAATTTCGTGGTAGAACAATTTAGTTAGGGTTTATCTTTCCGTTTATGATGAGAGGTCTAACACCGATGTTGAGTGAATTTGATTAAAAAAGAGGAGATGAACGCCCAAACTTCAAAGAATTTATCAAAACGGCTCTCAAGAGATTATGAAGAAGGTGAGTCGAGTGATCTCTTAAAAGAAGAAGAAGAAGAAAACGGATGGTTCCATGACTGTATCAGATGATGATCAAGATGAGAACTCCGGCTCTTCTTGGACCAAGCCATATATTCCTGATGAAGTATTGATTCATCTTTGCATTGATCATCAACGAATTGACGATTTGGTAATTTATCTTTCATCTTTTCTTTGTTTGATTTTCATTCAGTTAATATATATATAAATCTATATTCTGATGGAGAAACGCTCGCGAGCCAAACCCTTTAAATCTATCTGTGAATTGGATTTAAGTAAATCCAAATTTACTTAGAAAATTAGACGGAACCAACGAATATTCAATTTGACAGAGCACGTGATTTAAATTTCACATTTTTAGTGTTTGGCTTGATTTACGTTAAATTCATCGCTAAATGCGGTTAAAATATGGTACAAAACACCCCCTATGTTTTTTCTCAGCCATATCTGTTTAAAATTTAGGCGCATTTACATACATGTCTCCCAACTCCTATGTATTTACATATCTAACATCAAAATTTTACTTTTTCCATCAATGCCATCCAAATCTTTCATCTCACATAAAAAAATACCACCATTATAACTTTTAAAAGTGAAATTGAAGTTTAGGTGTTAGACATGGAAGTACATAAGAATTGAGTGGTGTGCATGCAAATCTTTCTAAAATTTATTTGTTCAATTGAAGTTAAAACATCTATGCTTCTATTTATCTTGCTTTGATTTGTTTGTTTTTTTTTGTTTTATGTGATATATTATTTCATGGGGTCTTGCAATGACGACACTATTATTCATGAATGGAGAAGCATGCCATCTCAAATGGCTGCAATGTTTCTTACTTCCATGACTCTGATGCATTGCCCCCACAAATGATTGCTTCATTATAAATGATGGTTTAGAGCTTAATTTGAATCACTTTTTTTTTATTTTTTTTAAAATTTGTTTGTTTAGTGCATTTTGTGTATTTCATTTTTTTTAAATTAGTTATAATTATATTTTATATGTGATGATGTAGATTTGATTGTTATAAATGTAAAAGCTCAAATTTATGTTTTTGATATGTAAATACAAAAGAATCTGTGTTTGATATGTGATGAATTTGTGTATTTCTTGTTTTCCCGATTCATGCTTTTAGCAGTTGTAATGACTTTTTCTGGTTTGCTTCTCAGATTTTTTTTTTTCTAATTAGTTCAAAGAATGCCCTTTATTACAGTTTGGCAAGTGAGTTCTTAATTGTCTCATGTTAGAACGATGTCCTATGTATTTACATAATTCATATGTATTTTCGTATCTAACACCTAAACTAAAATTTTTTTCATAATGCCACCTCTTACCTATGCATAAAAAGCTGTGTTTAAGTTTTTGAAAGTTAAAATGATGATATTATATGATTCAAAAGATTAGGGTGTTATAGATATAAAAAGTATTGTTTAGCAGTTAAATATGTGAACACATAGGAAGCTTCGATCATGATAGTCCTGTTCAGCTTTAATAGGAGATGTTTCAGCTAAAAAAGCAATAATAGGGATTGAATAGGAACCATGAAGGGTGTGTTTGTCGAAATGGTGAGGTGATGGTGTGGTGCTGCACCACACTTGATGGCGTTTAACAAAACTGTGTTTTGCCTGTTTTTTTAGACTTCTTAAAAATTTTAAAAAATTTGTACTAGTCATTTCAATTTTTTGAACAATAATTTCTTTTGAAGTAGTTTCACAGCTGTTCTGTTGGCTCATAGCTTGTTCTGTTAGATTTTGAGCAAGTTTGGTCAGGCTCAAAATTCTTGAATTGAGCTATTTGGATTCATTTTAGCTCGAAAATTGAAAAGAGCTGGCTCGTTTTAATTGAGACAATTTAATTGAATACAAATAAACTTAAAAGTAAAACTTAAATTTCTATCAGGTGTGTTCCAAATTTTTATTTAGCATTCTAGTAAATATATATCTTTTTGTATATGTAAGATTTTCTAAGTAAAAGAAAATTGAGACTATCTTGAGTTAGTTTGAGTAAATTTGTGTGTGGCTCAAAGATAGAGTGAGCGCGTGTATGCGCAATTGTTTTAACAGTTAAATTTTGAAGCTATTTATGAAAAAATTCGCTTAACAAAATTTTTTGTATGCTTGCTTACTTACTTACTTATAAATACATATATGATTGCGACACTTACTTACTTACTTATATATATATATATATATATATATATATGTCTTACTACTTTACTTACTTACTTATATATACATATATGATTGCGACACTTACTTACTTATATATACATATATGATTGCGACACTTACTTACTTATATATACATATATGATTGCGACACTTACTTACTTATATATACATATATGATTGCGACACTTACTTACTTATATATACATATATGATTGCGACACTAAAATAGGAAAAGTGATGTTTATGTAAATTGAAGTTCAGGTGGTAGAGATGTAAAAACATAAGAATGAGCTGGTATGTATGTAAATTTCTAGCCCCCCCACCCCCTCTTTTTTTAAACACTCAGTGTTTAGTATGAACTGTCAATTTGTCATTATAAATAGATGCCAAGGTTGGCTTGAAACCATGGTATTCTAATCAATTTTGTGTTTTTTTTCTTTGAAAATGTCTAACATCGATGACAATCAACATTATACTTTTTCTAAGCTCCATATAAAGTCAACGCTAAACAAAATCTCAAACCAAATGATTCCTTAACTTTCTTCCCACACAAATAATTTCTGTTTCTTCTGCTGATCTCTTCACCTCTTAAACTTCATCTTCTTCTCTTCAGTTCCAACTGAATGGAATGGAGGAGATTATCATCTCTGTCTCATATCATCCCCTCCTTCCTCTTCTTCACCTCTATCAGATTTACAGAAGCCCATCAAGATCCCCCCTACTCTGCAAGCCTTGATCTTGCAGAGATCTTCTGATCCAATATCCCTTTTGTCTCAAAGGAGACCCTGCAAAATGCGGGGATCCCAACTACCAGCTCACTTGCTGCAGCAACAGAATATTGATGGAGTTCCTGTCAGATCAGTTCTCAGTAAACAAAATCAATTATGCAGACAGTATGATGGATGCTATTGAGGTTGGCCTGCTAAGAAACAGGTTGCAGTGTTCCCATCAAATCATTGCCTGCAACTTCTGTTTTTATTTCCAAATTCTATCAGTTAAGACACTGGTATTGGATTTGCTTAATGATTTGTTCAAAAAAGCTAACTACAAAGGAGCATTGGTTAATTCCTTGTTTGAGTCGGAGAGATTCATATGTTTATAGTGTTTCTGGTTATTTAGTATCAGATCTGGCAATTTCTTGCAGCCTTCTGTGTATGATGCTTGCAACTGATGTAAACTCAAATCCTTTTGATGCCATTCATGGCGGATTTTCTCTGTCATGGTCTACTCATGCCCTCACCACATCCATGCTGATAATAAGGTGTCTTCGAGATTCATTGAAATAAGAAAAGAATGGATTAAAATTCCTCTTTTTTAATTTGATTAGCTGTTCTTCATTGAATATTTCTGATGGCTGCAGTACCGAACATATTTCAGCATGTTTCATGACGACTTTAGAAGAAGCAATTTCCAATCCATGATTCCAGCAGTTTTTATGGCTGAGGTGCACTTTCCAGCCTGCTTTGAAGATTATACTTTGGATCGCCTGTTTAGTTTGAATTTTCCACCCGTCGATCGCCGTTATAGTCATCATGGAGATTATTCAGCTTGTGATCTGTGAGAAAAATTGAAATTTGATTGTTTGTAAACAAAAGAAGGAGCTGATTTTGTTTCTGTTTCAGTTTACAGTGTTGCATATCATAGCAAGATTGGTTTTTGCTTCATTATCTTTGTTCTTCTTCCTTGCTCATAAATTCCGGACAATATGTTCATCGGAAGACGCAGTGGAGAAGTTTCTGCTAGCTCTGCAAAATCTCAATCGTACAAGATACTCTTATACTGATATTATGGCCATTACCGGACACTTTAAGGAGCAGTTGGGACGGCTCCATGTACATATGGGAGCTCCCTGGCAGCCATTTTGTTGCAGTGAATCCAAGTGACGATTTCGCAAGTTGGAAGAATTCACCACCTGAATGTTCTTTGTCTCAGCGGATTATGCTCCGAAGACTCCAAAAGAGCTCTCATCCCAACAAATTGCTTCGACATTAAGCCTCAAAACATCCTTTTGGATCGAAGCTTCGTCCACAAAGTCTCACATTTCAGGCTCGCGGGACCGTACCCTAAGGATTACAACATAGTTTGTGTCAGCGCTGCCAGTGGAACAATCGGATACATTGCTCCAGAGCTAGTCTCCCGCAACTTTGGAGTCATATCTCATAAATCTGATTGTGTACCGCTTCAGAATGATGTTAATGGAGAGGGCGGCCGTTCTACCTGAAATCCATAATGTACAACCTACATTGTAGCTTATTATTCTATTCCTTAATCCTTGGGCGGGCACAATGACTCTGATGTATGCGTAAGAAGCAGATGGAAGAAGAGGGAGGATCAACTCTAGCTCTCTTTTACTCTCTTTTTTCTGCTAAAGAATTCCCAAGCTTCTTCTCAGAGTTCAAATTACATGGGATCATAAGGCAAAAAAATTCAATAAATAGCCATGCATTTAAGAGATCAAAGATGATAAAAATATGTCATTAAAATAATTTATCTTAAAATTAAATTAAATTAATCAGGATTAATAAAGTACTATTTTATAATTTTTTTGGTGTTATATACAACTTCAAAGGCTTCCATGAGAACACCGCATGCACTAATTCTTATTCTTATATAATTGATGCATATTGGATCCTAAATCATACATGAGTTATATCGAAATCAACCCAAATGGATCGAGTTGGGATTGAAATCAAAAAGAGCTGGCTCAAATTGAAGTTATTTGGATTTGTTCCATCACGAATTGGCTTGACGTGCCTCAAAATCAAAATAATATGGCTCAAATTGAGTTAATCTGGATTCGTTTCAGCTTGTGATCGGCTCGTGGCTCATTATTCAATTTTATTTAGTAATATATATATATTAATGCGTGCCAGAAAATTCGCGGCGGTAGAGTAATGAATTATCGTCTTAGCGTTGCACGAGAAATTAACACACACCGATAACAGAAATGAAGTAAGCAGGATGATACACCTCGACTTTTTACATATAAAATCCTTAAAAGGAGGAAAAACCACGGGGCTTAGCCCAGTTGAAATAGTTCACTATGAATGATGAGTGCACATGTACACTTTTCCTGAATTAAGGAAGATGAAATTACAAAGTTGTGTAACTATAATTTGACTGCAGTTCTTTATGACAGCAGGTTGCAAGGGTCATTGTTGATTGTTGTTGAGGTATTAGTCCATTGTGAGTGTTGTAAATGGTTGTTTCAAAAGCGTTGATTGACCAGAGAAGCCATAGTAAGCAGTTACGGGAATTGTGAATCACGTAGATTGTAGTTGTCAATTATTAATGACGTCTGTAGACTGCGGGGGCCGGAGTCAGGAGCTACATGAACTGATGACCACGTAGGTCGTTGGGGCGAATATTGATGACGTCCGTAGGCCGCTGGTGCCAGATTCAAGAACTATATGAGCTGATGACTACGTAGGCCGTTGGGGCAAGTATTAATGACACTCGTAGATTGCTGAGGCAAAAGTCAAGAACTACATGAGCTGATGACTGTGTATGTTGTTAGCACATTGATCGTAATGGTGAGCTCTTGTTATACTGACTGGAGAGGTTACTAGATTTTTCAAGTTACAACGTTGATCAACGACATCTGGTCGGAGGTGGTTGACGACAACAGTCGGGATATTGTTGGACTTCAGCTCCTTCTCAGAGCTTCTAATTCTCTCTGAAGTCCTAAGTCCCCCTCTCATGTGAGTGGTGAGACTCTATTTATAGTGTTCTGAATGTCATTAATACATAAATATGAAACATTTTGATCGAACTGTCCAGAGAGCTTCCCCCGATCATACAATGTTTAATAGACATTTGAGTGCCTTAATGATGTCCGAATTGAGTGATTTTGAGCTCGTTATATTTTTCTTGTCGAGACGCTCGATTCAAGTATAAACTTGTCATATTCAACAACCGTTTGACCCTCCAAATGTGTCTTAAAATCATCTGTGTGATTCAATGAGTTCATTCGGGCTTAATTTGACTCTGATTGAACTAGTTTTTATATCATCAGGTTCGTCTCATCAAGACGGTCAGTTTGACTAAAAGTTTGCTGAAATCGGAGCTCTGAATGACTTTTTATCAAAATTTGAATGTTTCCTGCTTAAAATATCGTCTCGAGATTAATGTTGAATGATGAAAATTTGTTGGTGATCTAT
>NW_018165201.1:3575375-3609440 GCF_001263595.1 Phalaenopsis equestris | reverse complement strand
ATATATAATTTGTGTAACTAAAAAATAATTCGAGCCGATGTCGAGTCAATTTGAGCCGATCCACTTATGGCTCGCAATCGACTATAAGAAAATTTGATCCGAAGTTTCGGCTCATAGCTCGGTCTGTTTATTTCGATTTGATCTCAATCCGAGCTAAAATTCGAACCAATTTTCGAGCGTTTTGGAATCCTGAAACAACATACACATCCCTGCTCACACATGTCAGTCAATGACATGATTTTTTCCCAGCTCAAACTTAATTCCCCAAAACGCCCATCAACCCGTATTGGTTAACAACACGAAAACAAGTAAACCTTTCAACCTGTCTACCCGATAACCTAAAACCGTTACGGAATGGTTAGGTGAATGCAAGCGGGAACTGGGTAGGTGTAGTCTACCAACTTTACACATAAGATTTATATTCATGCCATTAATTTTTTAACATTTAAATATAAAAATTAAAATGTTGGGGTTGCACACGTAAATAAGAGGAATTGGGTGGGTTGTAAGCAAATACTCCGCCTATATATACAGCCGAATCACCGTTGATCTTCTTCACTCACTCACGAGCCCTTTCTTCTACATTCTTCCCAACCAGAGAAATGGAGCTCAATCCATCTGCTCTTCAACCCCAAACCCTCAATACCTCCGAAGAGCAGCAGCAGGAGGTAACGATATCGCCCTCAAAATCCTCTCCGCCGGTTGCTTCTCTCTCGCTTGCCCTCTCCACCAACCTCCTCCTCTCGAGGCCATCTCCATCGCCGGCGGCGGCAGCGGCGGGGAAACCATTCGCGGCCTTACCCTCCCGCCTCAAGATCCCGACCCAGATCTCCTCCCTTACCCGCCTCTCTTTCTCTGCTTCTAATATCTCTACCCCAACCCGTCCTTCCAATCTCTCCTCCTCAACCCCCGCCCTACTGTCATCTCCTTTGCCTTTCCTCCGCCGCCGCCCATCGGATTCCTCAGGCGGTGCTGCCGCTCGTCGATGCACCCTCCTCTGGTTCCGCTGCGACCTTCGTGTACGCGACAATGAAGCGCTTACTGTAGCTAGCAACGATTCTCTGTCCATTCTTCCTGTTTATCTGTTCGACCCTCGCGACTACGGGAAATCCTCTTCAGGATTTGATAAGACTGGTCCCTATCGCGCCACATTTATAATTCAGTCCGTCGCTGATCTCCGTCGCTCCCTCCGCGCGCGTGGATCTGATCTTGTTGTGCGGATTGGCCGGCCGGAGACCGTGCTCGTTGAGCTGGCACGATCTGTTGGCGCTGATGCGGTTTATATGCACCGAGAGGTGTCGCATGACGAGGCGAGGACGGAGGAGAGGGTGGAGAAAGCGATGGAGAGCGACGGAGTTGAGGTGAAGTACTTTTGGGGGAGTACGTTGTATCACATTGATGATTTGCCTTTCGAGCTGGAGCAAATGCCGTCGAACTATGGTGGGTTCAGGGAAAGGGTGCAGGCTTTGAATGTGAGGAAAACTATAGAGGCATTGGATCAGATAAAGGGGCTCCCATCGAGAGGGGATGTTGAGCCTGGGGAGATTCCGACGCTGACGGATTTGGGGCTTAATCCTGTGCCTCCTCTGACTCAGGTTTGTGCTGCCAATCGCAATTACAATGATTATTTCAATGCTAGCAGCTAAAGAGCATGCCACTTGGTGTTTCCATTTAAACTACTACGGCAGAAAAAAAAAAAAAACTTAATTTTTACTGGATGACTGAACCTTTGCATGCAAGTTTAACCTGTTCTTTTGTAAGATATGGCGTAGTTTTAATTTCAACCTTTAACCATCCACTCGGGGTTGTCCATAATGATAAACTTATTCATCTTATGCTTTCTATTAACCGCTGCATCCAGTTTTGGTACCACTTCACTTTCTAAAGGTCCTTTCATACATGGATATTAGGCGTGAATTTTTTTAAGAATCTATGCTCCCAACTTTGTAGAATTCTCTGATAGATGCTTTCACATTAAAGTTGGGTATTTTTCCTATCATTTATTATCAATGTCAAACGTGTTTACAATGTTCATGTCATATAAGAAATGGCTTAAATAGTTGTGTGTTTGAGAACTAGGGATAGAACTCATACAGGCATTTGAATATGCCCAATACTATGAGTGAAGAAGATTGAATAGAGATGTTGAAAAATCTCTTTTTGCAATACAATTATATTTGAAGATCAGCTATCTTGGATGAAACATCCATGCATATTTTTTTGGCTTAAGGTAGAGCTTTTGTTTATAATCAAAGTTTCTAGAAAAAAAATTATTAAAAAAATATATATTATATTTGTGAAGTATGGAGGAAGATGCATCCAAGAAGTCGCATATCAATGAGTATTATTTTATTTTAAGTATTTGAAAAATTTTAATGTCTCGATCAATGATGATTATTAAGCTTTTTTGCTTATATGTTATTAATCTTCCTCTTCATATGACTTTTCATGACGATATGTTAAATGGTAGAGATAGCATCAATTCAAAAGAAAAAAAAAAATCACTTATTTTAAAGATGCTAATTTTAACCATGCGGGTGCATATGAAAAATAGGCTGAGAGATTGTAAGTGTAAGGAAAACTTTCTTAGTATGTATCAACTGTTTGCATTGCATAATTTTTGTAATCGGTACAAAAATATGATTTGATTCTCCCAAGCTGAATGACATGTCAAAAGATATCCTTAAGGGTTGAAGAGGTATCTACAAAATGCTAATGACAACTATAAGGAGGATCAATCAATAGATTTAATTGTTGTTTTATGTTGGTAGAATGTTGCTTTCGATGATTCTTTTTGGGTGACTTTTGGAGATAGATGCTATGATTGGTAGATTTTGGATTTATCCTTTTCATACCATATATGTCTTCATAAGGAATTGCTTTTATTTTACAAATCATCTGCTAGTGATTTATATATAAATTAATGTGGTGTATTAAATGTTTTGATTTAGCATTGTGGAATTGAAGATGCGTGATATTATGACCAGAGTTTTGACAATTGGGTGTCTGCCGAGTTTTAGGAAGAATTTTGCATCTTTGAGTGCTTCCACGGATTTTTTTGTTGGAATCTATGTATTACAATCTACACTTCTAGTGGAGGAGCTGTAGTTTTACCATCGTTTGTGCTGGAGCTCTATGTTTTAGAGTAGTGGAAAGCACGAGAGGTTTGGCAAATCACATATGCACGTGCTGATTGTTGGTGATTTGGTTGGCATAATAGGTTTTCACAAGCTAGGTTAAATAGAGGGGTCTAATTCAAAATCAAAATAAATATATTGAATGAGAAAAATAAGTTAAAAAAAAAGGTTTTGCAACTATAGAGTACTATCATGGTGTGGTGCGAGCATTTTTGCGTTATAAATATTGCAATGAATTCCTAGATATGTGAAAATGTGTTTGTTTGAGATGCATTGAAGTAAGTTTAGGATATTTGTTAAAATCTTCTTTGTTTACTCTCTCTCTCTCTCTTGTATCATTCGCTTTTGCTTTGCTTACGAGATTTGAGGCCTTTTTTATTGACGAGGTTGGGTGTACTTGGGTTTACAGATGGGTTTTTTTATAACAATGGGCTATCTATAGTTGATTAAGCTCTATCTTCCCTCTTGGACATAAACTTTTTTAGCCAATCTATATAAATCTTTCTTTCTTGTAGTGCTTTTATTCTTTTTTATTATTACTTTGTGTGTTTATTGTATTTAATACACAGGCTTCTCATGTTAAAAATTAGGTGCTTTTCCAAATAACTTTGCCATAAAGGCACATGCAACAAGATGTTCAAACTTGGAATTAGGAATGCTTTTTAAAGTTACAGATGGGAGTAGCATGATGAAAAATAGGGGCAAATAACAAGTTAACAAATGATTGAATAAGCTAAGAAGCCAAATACCTAGATCATTTCAAGCAAGATTTGAAACTATGCAATTGGATGTTGAGTTTGTTTTGCTTTAGAGGCGAGACATAAGCCTCAAGGCATTTTGAGGTTTAACCCTCAGAATTGCATATTACTAATTAGAAGTATAAAATAATAAGTAATATACTTACAACAAAATATGAGTATAACAAGTCAGAATAAAATCATAATAATATCTCTCAAACCAACTGAACATAAATAGTTTTAAGTCACTAAGATTATAATAATTTTGCAAATGAATCAAGCTTAGCTGAATGCTTGAGCTTGTTTTTGTTCAAGCTGAAGCTTGGTTCATTTAAATTTATGGTTATTTGAGCTTGGCTCATTAGCTGACCAAACAAACTTCAAGCTTTTTTATTGAGTAGGTTTTTTTTTAGAAATGAGATTTTAATTGAATTTACTAAATAGATAAATATTTTAATGAGGGTAAATAAGTAGTTTATGTTCATGAATAAAAGTAATTTAATATATAAAAGAATATGATTCTCGCATCACATTTTAAATGCATTGGTGATTCAATCTTAAATGAGCATATTATCTGGCCTTAATCAAACTTTTTTACAAATTTGTTCATGAGCTTTAAAAAATATTATTCACGATCATAAATAAATTGAAAGCTAAGCTGTTTAAGCTTGTCCATTTATCGACAGAGTATTTTTTTAAAATATTAAAATTTGTTTGACTAATTAATTAAAAAATCATGAAAGAGCTTTAACTAAGCTGAGGCATGACCAAATAATATTTTATGAATTTGACAGTCTCTTCCACTTTCATCAATTAGTGGATTTTCATTAGATTTATCATCATAGTGAATTGCTTTCTCTCCTTGCTGATCTTGAATTTTATCAACATTATTTTCATCTTTTATCTTATCTTTGATTTTAATCATCTTTCTCTTCCCTAATCAATAAAATTTAATTAAAAGATTAATTAAATTTCAAACAATGACTATATTGAAAAATAAATTTTTTATTAAATAAATTTAAGGCTAATTTTTCTATTAATTTCATGTTGATTTGTATTTAAATTTGATTATGTGTTCTTTATTTTTCTCACACTATAATGATGAGCTCTAATATTTTCATTGCAAACTTTTGTGGCCCAAGAGCATTATCTCAGAATTGAATTCACTACTTAGCTAATTAAAAAAAAACAATTAATATAGAATATAATTTGTGGAATTGAAAAATTAAATGTAAAAAGTTACTTGGAGAATATTTGTTACTAAATGCTCGACTTTTACTTTTTTAGCTGAGTTCTCATTAAATTTACCCAAATCAAAATTTATCTTTTGATTGGTTTATTGCTCTCAACATATTGATACTGAAAATTCAGATAATAGTCCATGACATGCAAATATCGATGCATTTGAAGCTCCCATTTATCATATATGAAGTGCAAGAGAACTTAAAAAAAATAGGGCAAACAAATATTTTCTTCAATAACACAAACAATACAATTCAAATGCATAAAGATTGACACCCACGATTCAAGAGTCAGGTGATCTCTCCCAAATGTTAACCCTAACACCAATAATTCAAGAGGTAAGCGATTTCTCCCAATTCCTAACTTAAGACTGACAACAATCTCAATGTATCCCCTTAATCCTCACCTATTAAACTCTATTTATACCAAAAATTAATAAATAACAGAAGACTAAATTGCCTGTAGGCGCCGGTGTAACAAAATCTTTGCCTCTAAGCGTTGAGGCTCATTAGCAGAATAAGATTCACTTGTTGTCAAATTAGCGTAATGCTAACATTGTCACTTTATTTATATAAGTAAGGATCTTCTCTTTCACCTCATAAAGTAAGAATGAGAACCATGTAGATGTTATATGTATATCTTTTCACTTTCTTCAATATACATTCAAATGTTGTATTTCCATATTGCATTTTTTTCAATTTCCCATTGAGCTTTTTTTCAAAATCTCAACTATTTAATTATTATTGTAAACTGAAAATTTCATTTAAAATATAGAATATGAAATGCAATAATCAAAATACTATTTAAAATTGCATAATTGGGTATTGAGGCATATTTTGTTCTTGAGTCAAGGCATAATCCTTAAATTTAAAAGATTTTATAAATTAATAAATATTGTATAGACTATAGAGTGTGAAATAAGAAATTATATGTTAATATTTTAATTTATTAACACATTAAAAAGTAATGTAACAGTATTCTATATAAAAAAGTTATAAATTGTGTAAAATTAGAAATTACAAATTAATGCCCTAACTTAAAATTATGAAATAAGTTATACAAAGTTAAACTATCAAAATAAGCTAATATATTAAAATAAATTATTAGAACATCAAATCATAATAATCATAATAAGTTCAATTTATTCATGTACATTTGTATGTGATACATCATACATATTTACATACATACATACATACGTAACGCATGTGCATATATACATATATATGTATGTATTTACCTATATGTGATGTACATATGTACATATATATACATAGGGTCATATGTATGTATATACGTACGTATGAAGGTACATATGTATGTACACACACACCCTCACATTAATCTTTCCATCTCACACTCCTACAACCCCCCACTTAAATAAGAATATAACTAGTCATCAACTTTTAAATTTAAATTTTAATTTCTATCACTCTTATCACTCATTTGATTTTTATTAAAATCATCGGCATAATGAGTTGTTTGGCTTGTGCCTTATCCTTAGTCATATCTATATTTTGTCATTCCTCATTGTCTATAATCTCAATTATTTTCTATATTTTAATGAATAATAATCAATAAAAATATTAATTAAAATAATAACAATGTTGACAATTAGAATTTCAACTAGATAAATTTTTATGAATATATTTTTTTCTTTTATTTCTTGTTATTTAGTGTGTGATGTGTGAATATTAATAGATGATGTATATTGATATTACTTTTAATTTTATCTAAAAATTATTGGCAGTCTAAAAAAATTGAGGTATTTTTGAGGCAAGGAGTGCCACGTGGCGCGCCTCAGCTTGGATAAGGCGTACACCTCACCTTGAGATAATAAGGTGCAATCGTTTGAGATTATTGCTAAAAAAATCACTTTAATTTAATGACGGGCTTATATAGAGCATTACAATTTACAACATTTACAAATAAATCCCTATTTAATTTATTTACAAATAGGACACTACATTAGATACAAATCTCAATATTCCCCTCAATATGGGCAAAAGATATTTACTAAACCCATCTTGTCACATAATCTAGACAAATCTAATGAGCTAAGTTCTTTGGTGAGACAGTCAGCCACTTACTCTCTAATGACTGCATGATATAGCTTTGGTAGTCCGTTAGTCAGCATTTCCTTGATGAAGGATCTATCAATTTCCACATGTTTGGTTCTATCATGTTGAACCGGGCTGTTAGCAATTCTGATTGCCGACTTGTTTTCATGCCATAAATTTATTTGAGTTCCCTGATCCACTTTGAGTTCAATCAAAAAGGCTTTCACCCGCATCATCTCAACAACTCATATTGCCATGATCCTGTATTCTGCCTTTGCTATTGATCTTGCTACAACTGACTATTTCTTGCTCTTCCACGATACTAAGTTGCCACCTACAAACATGCAGTATCTTGATGTGGATCGTCTATCATCAACACAACTTGCTCAGTCAAAATCACAAAAGACCTCAATATCTACATGCCCATTTTCCTGAATATCAACTTTTTTACTGATGCACTCTTTAGATACCTCAAAATTTGATACATTGCATCCATAAGATCTTTCCTTAATTCATGCTTGTAGTTGTTCACCACACTTACTGCAAAAGAAATTTCGGGTCGAGTGTGGTACAAATAGATCAGGTGGCGCACCAGCCTTTGGTATCTCTCACGATCAACTGATTCATCTGCTTCTGTATTGAGTTTGTCCTTCTGATCAATTTGAGAGACTGCAGATTTGAACCCTCGTATACCTTTCTTTGTGAGAAGATCCAATACATACTTTTTCTGGGATAGGATCATCCTCTCAGTTCCATGGGCCACTTCAATTCCAAGAAAGTATATGAGCCATTCTAGATCATTTACCTCAAATTGCTTCCCTAATCTTCTCTTAAGTTGAGTAATTTTTAGCTCATCATTACCAATGATAATTATGTCATCCACATACACAACAAATATGGTAGTGTTATCTTTATATTGTCAAAAGAACACTATGTGGTCTGCATTGATATGCTGATATCTTATGCCAATCATCGCTATTCTAAACTTATCAAATCAAGCTTGAGGAAACTGCTTTAAACCATACAATGACTTCCTGAGCCTTGCTTGGCATGTACTGAATCCTGGTTGTATCTTCATACATACCTCCTCCAGTAGCTCCCTATGAAGAAAAACATTTTTTCACATCTAGTTGGTGGATCATCCATCCACCATTTACTAGAGAAGACAGTGTACTCACTGTTGTCTTCTTTGTAATTGGTGTAAATATTTCATCACAGTCAATATCATGCGTCAGACTGTATCATTTTCCACTAGTTGTGCTTTGTACCTCTCACCTTTCCTTCTGGAGAATGCTTTACCGTGAAGATTCACTTGCATCCAACTGTCTTCTTCTCTATTGGTAGTGATATATCTTTTATGTTCGGTTCTTATCAAGCGCTTTAAGCTCTTTATGCATCACCACTTTTCACTTGAGATCCTCTTTAGCATCCTGCCAATAATTGGGTATAGAGACATCGTCCAATGATGCAATGAATGTTTCATGCAAAGGTGAAATGTTAGAATAAGAAATAAAGTTCACAGTGTCAAGTTCCCACTCAAAACGATTAGGAGGATGTCCTGCATTGTTGCGGGGGCTCTTTCTTAATGTTTGGGGGTTAGGAATGGACGGAGGAGGAATAATATCACGTAGGAGTTTTGAATCAAAGGTGAATGGTGTATGTGTCTCAAGAGATGAGGAATACGGGGACAAGAGACTTGTTGGCACTGCAGACTCTGTTTCTTCATTTTGCTTCTTTTGTTTATACACCCTCAACTTACTTTTAGCTTGAATCCCACCACCTCTGGGATTAATCTTCTCGATATTTGTCTCTACAGTTGATTCATCTCACATCACAGTACATGACTTTGCTCCCACTTGCACCACTTTATTACCACTACCACTTACTCTCTCTTGCCTCATATCTCTAGTGTTTGTTGAGTTGACAAAAGGTGAATTCACGTCTAGATTGTAGTATGGTTCAAACTCTCTGAATAACACATTCCTACTCAAAAAGAGTCTCTTCTCAATTGGACTCCAGTAGATTTAACACTTTTGAGTAGCAGAATAACCCACAAACACACATTTCACAGCTCTTGAATGTAACTTTCCTATAGATGGTCTGTTGTCTTTTACAATCCAAATACCTTCATTGGAAGAATCTCACTATTGTCTCCTTTCAACATCTGACAAGGAGACTTCCATGCTAGCTCTCTTGAGGACATCATGTTAATCAATTGAGCGGCTATCAACACTGTCTGCTTCTATAAGTGCTGTGGAACATTCATTGTCATCATGATATTCTGGGCTACCTCTAGAAGATGTCAATTCTTTCTTTCTGCTATTACATTCTATGCTGGTGTGTATGGGCATGTGGTTCAGTGTTGTAACTCTTAAGCTGCATGTAGTCCACAAATATTTAACTGATATATTTTGTCTCATTATCATATCTCAGTGTTTTTACAACTGCATCATATTGGGTTTGGATTGTCTTGTGGAAATCGTTAAAGCAAGCAACAATTTCACTATTTGGCTTCATCAAGTATATTTTGGTAACACGGGAAAAATAAACAGTAAACGTAACAAAATACCGACAACCATTCATATAACTAGTAAGGCAAGCTCCCTATACATCATAATAAATTAAAGCAAACACACCAGAGCTCATATTCCCAGAATTGACACAAGTGCTCCCGGTGAGCTTGCCAAACTCACAAGCATCACCTACTAGTTTATTCTTATTTGCCTTTTCATACGTAGAAGAATATAACTAATTCAATAAATTAAGACTAGAATGTCTCATACGTCGTGATGTAGCTGTAACACATTTTTGACGTTCCTCTCAGATTCTCCTACTACACCACTTTCCACCATGGATGTTAGAGCTGAGTGTATCCCCTCTCGGTTCAAGTACCTGAGTTTGTTATGCCACATTCCAGTTCTAATTGACCGGCTCGTCCTTTTCCCTTGGAAGATCACCTGAGGAATATAAAAAAAAATAATGCATTTTAATTCGAGAATAATGACACTAATGGATAAGAGATTTACTGGAAAATGAGCATGCAAAACATTGCACAAAGTCATATGATTAGTGACGAGATAGGTGTCACCAATACCTTTGTTGAAGCGAGCATAAGTGACAATGTTATCCATTGATATCGATGGATTTGAAACATCATTAACTTCATCTCTTGTTGCTTTCTGCTTTCTTTTCAACAACTCCAGATACGTATGATCCTCACTAGTAAAGATCACACTTGTTTCTCCCTTGCCCTCTGCTACCATCAGATTTACCCGGTAGCTTCCTCTTCCACTTTTCTGACAACCACAATCATGACCACGACCATGACCTCTACATTGTCCACATCCACCTGTCTTTCTCTTCTCAGGTAGCTTAAGACAAGCCATGCTCATGTGGTCAACTTCACCACAGTTGTAGTACTTATGAGTCACCCTTTGGATACCTAGCATACCTGGGCTTGCCGCAGCCAATGCTGATTGTACACCTGAAAAACCACTCGGCTCAAATTGTAGTTTTATGCGTCTCTCCTCCTGTATCATTATTGCAATGATTAGTGCAGGAATAGTCGCCTAAGCTATGAGAGCCGATCTCCTCTGATTAAATATTGGGTTTAAATGAACCAAAAACTGCATAGTCCTCATCTGTGCAAAGTTTTTTCTCTTCTTGCATCCTCGATCACCACAATTCAACATAGGTGAGAAGTGATCAAGATCTTGCCACAGCCGCTCCAGGTCTATAGAATACTTCTGAATCGGTCTATCACCCTGAACCACTGCCTCTATATTATGCTGAATCTGAAACACACTCACATTGTTCTCAGCTTCATCATAGATCTTCTTCACCGTTCGAATGTCATCCACTGATGAGGCAATCGATGAAACCACGAGTTGAGTAGCCAAGTGTAAAGCAAGGCATGTTTTATCCTTCACTCATCCCTCTCAGCACTGTCACTCATAGGCTCAACCTCCATCAAGTATCATTTTAGTCTCTTATCTTCTAGAGCAGCCTCAATCCGAGGCAACCAACTAAGAAACGTGGCTTGTCCATCGAGCTTCAGATCCACAGGAGGAATATCTAGCTTCATCTGTGTCGAAACATGTGTTGAGGTAGTGGCTCTTGTCGAGGCGTTGGCTCTCTGTATGAGCCCAACCAAGGCCTTTAAAATTTTGAGATTAATCTTTCTCAGAAGTTCCAATTCTGTACCTCCAATACTATCTTCGTCTCTTGACATTTTCAATCACAAGAATCAATTCTAGATCACATGTAACTTCCTTCCTGTAAGTTAATATGATCGGCTTTGCCATAGAGGTCTCATGCCCCTTCTTTAACTCAGTTGCACCATAGTCGTAGGCTTCCTCTCGCGCTACAGAGAACAACCAAAGAAGCTTCACCTGCTTCCCTCGCCGTTCTGCACGATTCTGTCGATACTTATGTCACGACTGAGTCGATTACCCGCATTTGTTCACGTGAGTAGTTCAATCCATCTCCCTGATTGCACACCTCGTGCAACTTCGTCACTCTCTGACCTCTCCTTTGCGCCGCTCCTCTCCTTCCCATATCACGACTATATCGCGGTCGATAAAGAGTTCTCCGACGACTGTGATGAAGAGACGCGGAACTTCCGTTGGTTCCCTCAAATTGTTGACGTCGCCGCCTTTACAGTGAGATTGTCTTACAGGGTTTGGTCATGGTTCTCTGTTTGTTGCGAGCCCTGAGTTGCCTTTGGATTGGTTGCTGAGAGAGGAAGGAGAAGACGAAGATGAGAGACATCTGACCTAGGTGAGGCTCTGATACTAAATAAAAATTATTGCTAAAAAAAATCACCTGCATTTCATTTCATTGATGACAGGCTTATATAGAGCCTTACAAGTTACAACATTTACAAACAAATTTTTAGACCATCTATTTACAAACAGGACGCTACATTAGATACAAATCTCAACAAATTCTCGTTATGATTTTTTTTTTTGTGTAAAATGCACGGAGGTGGGGCTAAATGCATGCCTCATACAATTTTAAACTAGGAATCAAAGAAAATAGCGAGCAAAGACAAAACTTATGAAGATGCGTTACCCTTAAATAGAGAAAAAATGTGGAGCAGCAATAAGGGCACAATGGCGGCATTGTAGGGATTTTAGTGTGAGAGGCATCAGTTGCGAGTGTAGCATGCAGTTGGGAATCGAGGAGATGTCTGCAATTCTTGTTTTTTCTAGTCTTAGACTTAAGCGTAGAGGAATAACAAACTAAATTTATTTTAATCTTAAATTTATAAATCAAAATTTTTAAATTTTCTAAACACCAACTTTTTAGGCTTGCGCCCCATATATGCTTAGAGGCTGACCTTAGGCCCGCTGGCGCGTAAGCCTCATCAGACTGATGGTGAGGTGTATGCCTTGTATCTTTTTTTATTTCAAAATTGCATTGAGGCGCCCCTCTTATCGTGTGAGTTTTAAACAATGATTTTAAGAAATATGGATAATAAGGGGAACTCAATGGCTTGAACTAGGACATTTTTTTTTCAGTCAATCCATCTTTTGAGTTCGCATGCTTTGAAGTTCCACAAAATTGCTAATGCGATGTTTAATTTTTTTATTAAGTTGTTATTCATCGTAATGATATATTAACTACAATGGAATATTCTGAATTTTCTGAGTACAAGAGTTTTTTGAAATGTGCGCTTGTGTGACTTCTTTTTCATATAAATGATTGCTGTTAGTTTTGATTTTCATTTATTTTATAAAACCGGTATCCTTTTTTTTTTGGCTTTTAAGTGCAGTTTTTAGGCCTTGATAATCCTCTTCGGCTAATTCATTTTTAAAAACTCCTAACATCTCAAATGCTTGTTTATGCTGGAAAATTGTGATATATGGCACTCTGTTGTATGTGCACCATCTCTCTTAATTACCGCAACACAGTTACCAGATGATAATTGCAGGATGGAAAGCCAGCAGTTAACAGTTCTCTTGCGGGCGGTGAGACTGAAGCTTTGGGGAGACTTACAAAGTTTGCAGCTGAATGCCGTGCTCAGCCAAACAATGGTTACAAGAATAGTGCTCAGGAAAGCATCTATGGTGCTAATTTCTCTTGCAAAATCTCTCCTTGGTTGGCAATGGGATGCATTTCTCCTCGTTTCATGTATGAGGAGCTGAAGAAAACTGCAAATAGGTTTGTCTTGCTCAGTTTCTGGAACATATTTTCTCTCCTGCTCTCATTAATCTAATCCCAATCATGTGGGACATTTAGGATAGTTATATCTGTTGTCATCTGAATTTATTTCCCTGCGTGTTCATATGATCTAGAACGATCACGAAAGGCATGGTGAGAAGAGTAAGATTGAAAGAGAGAAAAAGCAAAGGAGTTTTGTTATGAAATTCTTTAATACTCTCCTTTCCATGTAAAAAATGGTTGCTTGTATGTATATATATGGAATTTGTTTCTTTCTTTAGTGTAGACTTTGGGTCTTTCAGATTCGGAGATGGATCAACAAGATGCTGGATCTTTTTTCCTTTCTTTAAGAAATATTTTCACAATCTGATACCATATTAGGTTGTTTCTTCCATTCAAATGATACAAGATTTGTTGCCTTGGAGATTCTAGTTTAACATAATTAGTGTGATTGTTATCATTGATGATGCTTGACTCTTTGAATCGGAATTCAAAAATTCAAACAAGGTGAGAAGCATAAGATTGAAAGAAAAAAAAAGCAAAGTTTTGGAAAGACAACTCTAATTTAGCTCTGATATATAGAGAAAAGAGTATGTGATCAGAAAAAAATATTTTATTCATTTTCACCATGAGTATTTGTTTACAGAACTATCTAAACTATTAATTACAGTGAAATTAAAGTTAAAATTATTGTCCAAACCTTTCTATTTTGGCTGGCAGGAGAAGAGAGTGACCTATGGTACTTTTCTTTCCATGATAAGCACAAAAATGCTAGGCACATATTTTCTCTGATAAAACTAGTTGCCCATATAGTGTCTTTTTGCAATTGCTACTTGATAGAGTTTTGTTGCCTTTTCAGGACAATTTCAAGAAAAACTCAGAAGAATGTTGATGCTTCAGGAGACGGTGGAATGAATTGGTTGATGTTTGAATTGCTCTGGCGGGATTTTTTCAGGTAAGATCTATTTTCATATTGTTAATGTCTGTTTACAATTATAATGAACTTTCATTGAGATTTCCAGTTTAGTTGAACCTATTACAGAGTAGAGCTAAACTGATTTCTTATTGAATTTGAGCTAAATTTGTACATAGCCCACGTTTTAGAATTTAGTGCTAGCTTGTTTTATTTTTATTTTATATATCTTTTTTATCATGTTCAAACTTCAACTGAGCTTCAAATGAGTCTAACTAACTATTTTTAGATAGTAGTGATTTCAACATTTTATCTTATTAAATAGCTTAAATACATTCATAGTTTTTATCAAACTTGCCATTATTTTACTCAATATTCTAATTTTTTTATGTAATTCAAATTTCAATTAAAAAATAAGTAAATTTAACGAGCCACCTAGTTATTTGATAGATACATGCTTATAAATATAATTTAATAAGCTTTTGAGACATCATTAAATAAGTAGATTTTTGAGCTATTAGGGAGCTGCTTATTTAAGTAGCCGGCATAATCACACGAGTTAATTGATTTTCAAATTCATTCTCTTAAATATTGAGCTGTTAGGCTTCTTCATAAAGTTTAAATTATTTTAATTAACACACACAAACGAGCAATAAATGAACGGTTAGCGTGTTAATGTGGGATTGGAGTATTTTGATTTAGACTGAAGTTTAGTTCAACTCAAAATGCTCACTAATCAATGGAAGTGCATTCAATTATATTTTACAATATCTATGATACAATCATAAAGTGATTGAATGTTTAGTGAACTACATTTATTCTCTTCTTCAGATTCCATGATCTATTTTTCCCAACGTTCATTATGAGAGTTGTGAGGATTTTGCTAATAATAATATATCAACTCAATCACATAAGCTATTATCAATCAAGTATGTCAAATACCAAATTACACAAGATACATGTTGGTTATGGTAAAGATATTCTTAAATGAGTAATGAAACTTATGAAGCACAAGTAGTACGATTTACTTAACTACAATTACTTATGGAGCATTCAACATATATATATATATATATATATATATTTGTGGAAAGAGTATTATACGGCTCCGATTCTATGAGATCAAAAGAAAGTACAAAAAGTGGGAGGGGAGGTGGATCCCCTTAACTAGAAGAAACAAAATACAAATTAAACACACCCATATGAGTTCCACCTCCCACAGTACAACTCCATCCAAGTAAAACTCCAAAAGGTACAAACAAGTATACTCAAAAAGAAACAAAAAGTATACCCATATAATTGAAATGTAGCTGTAAACCAGCATAGGAAGAAAGACCAAAACCAGAATGAAATAGTTGAAATCAGTGAAACAGCCGCAAAAGATGCAAAAAAATCCTCTTGTCCAGGAAATTCAGTAACAGAAAACCTCCATCCAACGCTAAAAGCAGTGTAGCAGAAGTAACCGCAGTGAAAAAACAATCTTAGCCGCAGCTCATAACATCCAGAGAAGGGGAAGCAACAGTCATATATATGTGAAGCCATACAACAAAAAAAAAGAAGCATTTTAAGAGGCAGGTGAGCAAATATAGAATATCAGGGAAGTAGATGAGTATCAAAAACATGAAACCAGCAAGGTAATTAAATCCTAATATAAGGAACTGCTAATTTATCACCTAACAGCAATTTTCTTAAATGGGGAGGGGGATGAATTCCAACAGAAACCACATCAGAGCCCCTCTTAGCCAACCAGTCAGCAGAACCTGTAGATAAAGCTAAATTGGATGTTGAGTTGGTGTGCATAAATTAAATGCCATATTCTATTAAATAGACACACTAAGTTCCACATGGGCTGGGTCACTTTAGTTAACATCTCATAAATATTAAGAGAATCAGTTTCAATAACCAATTTTGAGGAGTGAAAAATTATTACAATCTTTATGCCCATAAGAGCAGCTCAACATTCAGTTTCCAGAGGGCTTTGAGCATACACAGGTGAAGCAAAGTGACATAAAAAATTTCCCAAATCTTCTCTAAAAACCCCTCCAACACCAGCAACATATGGAGACCAACTGCCATCTATATTAAGCTTAATCCAGCCAACAGTAGGGGGCTGCCATTTAATCAATAGCGTCCTCCTACCCTGTTCAGGCCTATGCTCCGTTGAATCCATTCTTAAGCTGCGGCAAGCCTTATAGTAGTGTGATAGTATATAAGAAACAGTAAGAGAAGGTTTAGGAGGAGAATTTCCATTTTTGTAGCTATTCCTTGCTGACCATATAAACCATAACACCACAAAAGGAGAATAGGCAAGTTTTTTTATGAATTGAAGTTTTCCAAACATCCATGAAATCTTCCAAATGATAACTGTGTGGACATACTACTCTAAAATGCCTCCCAATCGTCAACCATATAGCTTTGGAGAAAGAGCAGTCATAAAAAAGATGTGAAGAGGTTTGTTCAGCATTGCTACAAATATAGCATTTAGAGGCCAACCGCAGACCCTTTAACTTTGAGATATCATCAAGAGGCAGCATGGAGAGAAAAGATCTCCACAAAAAAAAAAAAAAATAGAAGGAGAGAGGAGATCATTTCAGATTAAATGACCCCACTTTCAATCAGTAAAAGTATGTAAATGGGTGTATAACACTTTAGTAATAGAAATATTGGAGGAGAATTTCCATACAGGTGTCTCTTTTTTATTCTTTGAGATAGGAATATTAGCTATCAGGGCAGCATATTCCCCCAATAAATCACTTAGTTTAGATAAATCCCAATGTCCATTAATCCAACAGTGAGAAACCATAATATCATTATCGTGCAAGGGAGGAGTGACATCAGGAAAATCATTTAAACCCAGAGCTTGCGCCAAAAGGAGACCTTGCCTTCCCTAATATCCCAGTAATTATATTGATTAGCCAGAAGTCTGGCCTTGAGAATAAATTTCCAAATTCTTGAATCCCCAACCTTCCAGTTCACCAAGGAAGGGTGTTGCTATGTGCAATACTTTTGATGCAAGAAATTAGCCCATAAAGAAGTACTAGCTCTAAATTTAAACAACAGTTTATACATATTAATCTTGACAATGTGCTGCAAATTTTTAGAACCAAGGCCCCTAGAAGTAAGTGGCTTGCAAAATTTATGCCAACCTGCCCAAATTTTGGATTTACCCCCACCAGATCAGAGGAACTTATTGGATATGTGTTCCAGAGATAGAACACTTCTCAGTAAAATCACTCTACCCCCATTAGAAAGGAAAACATTATGCCAATCAACAATTTTGAACTTAATTTTATCCACCAAAGCATCAAATTGAGTTTGTTTTCTCCTACCACGAAGGATATTTGCACCAATATATTTAAGAGGACGAGTGACTGTAGAGCATCCAGTATAGGAGGTTGCCCAATTGACAGAAGTGGATTTAACAGCTTTTCCAAAATAAATATGACATTTTGTCTTGTTGAAAAATAAGCCAAAAGTATTTTGAAAAACATTTAGTGTCTGCATGAGAATCTTGTTAGCAGATTTGGTAGCATTAGAAAACAGAATAACATCATCAGCATAGGCCAAATGAATTATCAAAACCTTTGATTTGTGTGAGTATTGAACATGAGGGTGCGTCTCATTCAAACCATTCATGAAACGAGAGAAGTAATCAAAAACCAAAATAAATATAGTTCGGGATAGAGGATCACCTTGCTTAATGCCACGTTGAGCAGAAAAGTAACCATTGGAGTTGCCATTAACCAAAATACTATAATGATTCTTCTCCAACCATCGTTTGATAATATTGTAATAATTTGTTGGAAAGCCTCTAGCCTTCAAAATATTGAGAATAAATTCCCAACGTATAGTATCAAACGCTTTTTTAATGTGGTCAAATCAATGCATATCACTACATAAACATAAAATCTTTTAGGGTAAACAAATAAATAGAAGAGTTTGTTTGGGGAAGCTTCAGTTGTCTTAATGAGCAGTTGTGAAGCTGTTGCAGAAAAAATTATTTTTTAAAAAGCTGTAGCAGCTATTAGAATATCTTTTTAATTTTAAAAAATTTAGATTGTAATTTTCTGGCAGCCACTACACTTAGTCAGGTTAGATTGTAAAACACAGCTTTACACTACATTTTTTTAAAAAAACCAGGCAAAACACATTTTGCAAAATGCCACAAAGTGTGTTACAACATCGCACTACCACCACACTGTTGCCTCAAACACACCCTAAACTAAAGAGCAATAGAAACATAATGATTTTTATGGATTCAACTTCCAACCAATCTATAAGCATGCCTAATCATATTCTTGCTTTAAAGTCTCTAAAATCTCCACTTTTGATGGAGAAAGTCTCTTTAACACTAGATTATTTGATACATCATTCATGATCTGACACGAGTGTCAAACACATATATGCTTAAATGCTAGGCAGGCCTAATATTATAGCATGATGATTTAATAATCACAAGGAATCGACGTAGCACTATATCTAGTATTAATAATTCTAAATTTGAAATACGATAATTACATATGTAACACCAAATTCCTATCTATTTACATATCTAATACGTAAACTTTATTTTTACATTTTTACCACAAAAAATTTTCATATCACATCAAAAATACACCATTTCATGCATACGTAAAGTGGCATATATGTATAAATTGAAGTTTAGGTGTTAGATATGTAAATACACATGAATTGAGTGGTATGTATGTAAATATTCCTTTCGAAATTTATGAACTTTTGTATGGTATTAACCTAAGAATCCTACTGACATGAAAATGTATATAACACAAACACTAAAATTAATAGAATCATGAAAAGGGATAAAAAATACACATGGCATGAGATTTATGAGATTGACAAATCTAATTATATATAGAATCTACTCCAGCAAGGATCATGAAGCTTGGGAAGATGTCAAATTCCAGCACAAAGACAAGTTATGACACTAATCACAAGTTTGACGCAATCATACTAAGTGCAAACGATAAATGTGAGAGATGGATATCAAATGCAATTTTTATTTTGCTAATGATTATCTAGGATGACTAAGTAGCCTGATGACAATTATTTATATTATTTTTAACACAGTTTTCTATAGAAATTAGGGTAGCCAAATATATTTTTTTCGATAGCAACTAGCAACACAACTAAAATACATAAAGATAAATGCCTACGATTCAAGAGGTAGGCAATCTCTATCAAACCCTACCCTAACACCTACAATTTGAGAGGTAGACGATCTCTCCCAAACCCTAATCATAATGACTGAAGGCAATAATTTCCTAGCATGCTATGATCTTAACTTATTAAGGCCTGTTTATACCAAATAATAATAAATAACAGAAGACTAAATTGCCCTTCGGCGCCGGTCTAATAAATTCATGTGGTCAAATCAAATTGCATGAGTTTGATTTTATCATTTATGAATCAAGTGTTTCTTAAAGCTAATCTGAATTATTAAAAGATATTGCCCTATCAATTGAGTGCAAATCAACGATTAAAGCTCCGAATAAGCAAAGCACTAGTAGAGATAAATAAGCAAAGCATGGATTGCATGAGATTTTGATAGGAACCGAGGTGATTTTCTAGAGAAATTAAGACAAAAATAATTTATATTTTATTCTGTTGAAAGCAATTCAACGATTAAAACTCTGTATACATAAAAGATAAGCACATACGGTTCAAGAAGTATGCACTCTCCCCCAAATCCTACAACCCGATAGGTCCCAAACCCTAACCCTAAGCTCAAAGACAACAATCATGAATAACACTAACCCTAATCATATTACCCTTATGTATACCAAGCAATAATAAACAACAAAAGACTAAATTTCTCTTGGGCGCACAATAAACTAAATTGCCCTTAGGGACTAGAGTAACAATACTCCTTCCCAAAAAGATATCTTGTCCTCAATGCGGGAAAAAAAGAAACTGTTACTCGATCACGTAATGTGGATCCCACTCATAAAATTAGAAGTATGGTTTTTGTCGTCAGCATTAAGACACTCATCATGGCCTTTAACCTCTCAAAAGTCCTGACCATCACTTTCCCCTGCTGAAAGTTATCCTTCTTCAATTTCTTCATCCACAACTGCACAAACTAATTATAACCCTTCATGAATTTTCGGTAGTATTCTATAAGTCTCATGAATCTTCTCAACCCTTTCCAAGTCTTAGGAAGTGGCCCCTCAAACTTATTAGCCTCCTTCAATGGATCCGGTGACACTAATGTCTTGCACAAACTATGGTCGCCACGAAGAAACACCTTCTTATCTGCATATTGAAATTCTATGATCAAAAGTTTCCAATTCATTGTAGTCTCTCATATGGATTGCTTCATTTCGTACCCAATATTACGTCAGTGCTTTTTAAATTCAAGAGACAAAATCTTTCATCACCTGAATGTCTAGTAATGTTAAAATCATTGTTTTACAAACTCTTTCGTTCTTCTTCACCCGTCCTGTCCCCATGATAACTCCAAAATTTCCCATGTCCATCTCAAGCCCCAATTGCTTCACTATTTAAGTAGAGTTGAAGTTGTGGGTGACCTCACTATCTATCAATACAACTAAGTCTTGATCTCTGACCTGTCTTTGAATTTTCATAGTGTGGTTCGGTGTTAATCCCACCATCGAGCTCAATAAGACTTCTATCACATTTAAGTGAGGGTGTTCCTCCACTATAGTCTTTTTTTGTTTTTGTATCCCGCCTACTCATCACACGCTGTGAGAATCTGTAAGGTCTGATCGCTTCTCCTAAATTTATATTTCTATATGGTGTTTGAGTTCGACCCTGTTCGTGGACCCTTATTTCTGTCCCATGAAGTCTCCCTCCGGACTTCCACCATTTGAGTTTTTGATATCGTTGTTGTTGTAGTAGTTTAGTATACTGCCTATCTGTGTTGCTTATATTAGCCTATTTCATTGGAATTTTATTTTCAACCAACTGCGCTAATTTCATAAATTTTCCCAATCCTCACGGTTTCAGTAGACAAAGTGATGTTCAAATATTTGGCTTCAACTCTTTCATGAGTTGCCTTTCAACAATTCGGTTGATATCCCTCTCAAATGACCATATAGCACCTCAAATTTTCCCAAATACTCCATGACGGATATTTTCCAGACCAATGCAAAAAATTGCTCGTGTAATTACCCTTCCCGTGTGGTTCTAAACCGTTCCAACAATCAGTCCTTGAATTCTTTCTATGTTCGGATTGAGTGATGTTTTTTCTTTTCATTGATGTCATGCTAGAACTATTCCATCAATTTTTCTTCCTCCTTCAGCTCATTAACAACAAAGTATATGTTCACACGATAAACTCAACAAGAGGCATCCTTTACTTCAAAGAACGTCATCTTCAATTTTCTTGTGTAAGTCTCCTTCCCAAATTTTTTGTTCAAAGTTCATTTTGCCCATAAAGCGGGGGTTGGGTTCCATTCCTCGATTCATATTATTTTCTCTTCTTACATAAGTCTGGCTTGCCCCAAAAGCAACTAACTGTTCCTCATAGGCTCTTGATTCTCTTTCTACCCAAAAAGCTCTTGTAATAAAAGGCACTGACGCTGTCAGATGCAACTCTTAGCCACGGTCCCACCCACCATGGTTCCCTATCGCGGGATGAAATCCTTTAAATCGATCTTCTTTTGCACTAAATCCCACGTTGTCCCATTCTGTCGTATGCGCTCGTTCTAGCTATTTGGATTTCACATTATTCCTTCCAAGGCTTGCCATTCGAGTTGGCTTCTAATTCCTTTGCTTGATCCCATTGTAAGTTGTGATGGATTTTTGTAGGACTTTGCGATCTTCATAATTTCTTCCAAAGCAATGAATCTCCCCTTCTATGGATGAGAAATGCTCTTCTATTTTCAATATGGTTTGGCTCACATCTTCTTCCAAGTTTTTCTCCAAATCATATATACATTCTTGGCCGCCGTTACACCTTGCATGGTTTCAGAACTCTCTTTTCCTGAAATCTTGAGCTTCATAATTTTTGTATGCAGATTCAGCTTGCGCTGAACTGTGGACATCGTGATCTTTGAATTCCTGTACGTTGTTTGGTGTAAAACTATTGGAAATTGCGCAAAATCTTGGAAGCCATGATCAGAATTCATGTACGTGGGTTCAACAATGATGCTGGCATCCCGACCTTGTTGTTGGCCCTCTACGCCGCAATACTGATGTTGGCGTCTCCACTCACTCCAAATCGCGACTGTTTAAAACTCTGGCTCTCAAATCGTGATCAGGGCACACCCAATCTTTCTTCTCTTAGAGCCGAATGCTCTGATATCAATTTGTTAGGAACAGAGATGATTTTTCAGAGAAATTAGGTCATAAATAATATATATTTTATTATGCCGAAAGCAAATCAACGATTATTACTCCAAATACATAAAATATAAGTAGCTACAATTTGAGATTTGGCGATCTCTTCCAAATCCTACAGTTCGAGAGGTGGAATCTCTCCTAAACTTGAATCTTAAGTCTCAAAGAGAACAATCTCATGCGTAACCTTAATCATATGCTTATTAGCCCAATTTATACTAATTAATAATAAATAACAAAAGACTAAATTGATCTGAGGGATTGGTGTAACAAATTCATTATATGCTACTAAATTACAATTTTAGCACCGTTCAAAAATTGATTTAAAAATTAACCATAGCATGCTAACAAAACATGTCTATAAACACGTCAATGTGGTTTTTCAGTATATGAATTATTTTTGCAAATATTTAAGCATGTACATTATAAATTAGAGGCATATACATACATAGCACACAATTCTTATGTATTTACATATCTCACACCTAAACTTTAATATTTACACACTTGGCACTCAAATCTTTATTATCACATAAAAAATTGCACTATTACCATTTCTTAAAAGTCATATACACCTTTTCATGGATAGGCTTAAAGCAACAATGTCATACATATATGTAAACATGAAAGTTTAGGTGTGAGATATATACATACAAAAGAACTGTGTGCTAAATTTCCCTATAAATTAAGAAACAAGAACATGGATGTTATAAAAAATAGCTTGCATAATCTAAACATTTTTCAATATACAAAAGACATGTTAGAAGCCCAAAATTACACGTTCAGAGTGATACTATCAGTTAAAATATTAGATAGATTAGTTATCTAATGTATGAAACTCAAATTAATTTAAGAGCCATAGCAAAAGCATATATGGGTTAGGATGTGTGAAAATATTTTTCCTTTTATCATGCCATCTAAACTATCATCTTACATACACTATAAATTCTCTCTTATTATAAGGAGTTTTGCAACTTCGCTACATTTGCTCACCAGTCCTCTTTACGAGAAGTTATTACGTCCGGACACCGACGTCGATTCGACCACGCAAAACGTGCGGTGACGTGGCCATATCATCACCGTTGACCGGACATAACATTGACCGTTTTCCCATTTTACACCAAATATCAAGATTTTGGGTCCGCTAGCACTAGCACTAAATGCACCTAAACATGTTTAAGTGGTGATGGAGTTAGTGGGTGCCTTTTGAATAACGATAACTATGGATGGAACATAGAAGGTGGAATGAAGATAAGTTATGTCTCCCACCTTTCTTCAGCTGGTTGGCCATTTTGCCATCATGGACTGAGCAGCAGTCCCGTTTTCGTTGATACAACTTTCTGACTCAGCTTGGCTTTGATTCCTCGACTTATTCGACCCCTACTTGAGGGCGAGTTTGAAACCGCGGTTATGTTGCATCTAATATTATTCTAAATTTTCTATGTTCCTATCATGAAAACAATCTTTTATTAATAGCAGGCTCGTAGGATGAAGTTACTTCTAATTTTCACATAACTGAGTTATTTTAAGTTCCAAATAAATTTGATTTATTTTATATCAAGCGTCTAATCTGAATGGCTACTTGTTATTTCTTTGGGGCATTTACATACATGCCACACAATTATTTATTTACATATCGAACACATAAACATTCATGCTTATCTGCATACCACTCAAATATTTAACATTACATCAAAAATACTATTATCACTGTCTTTTTAAAATTGAAATCTTCCTTTCCATGCATATGCTTATACCACCAAGATGTTATAAATTTAATTATGAAAATTTGGGTGTTAGATACGTAAATACATAAGAATTGTGTAGTATATATGTAAATTTCTGGATATCTTTTTAGCAGTATTTACGTACATTGCCACTCAATTCCTATGTATTTACATATCTAACAGCTAGACTCGAATTTTTACACTCATACCACCTCACCTATACATAAAAAGGTGTATTTCACTTTTTATAAGTTAAAATGGTGGTTATTTTGATGTGATATGAAAGATACGAGTGGTATAAATATAAAAGTAAAACTGAAGTGTTAAATATGTAAATATAGAGGAACTGGGTGGTATGTGTGTAAATGCCCTTCTTTTTATTGCAGACTTTGTGCTGTTTGGTTATTATCGTTTTCCCATTCTTTCAGGTTCATAACAAAGAAGTACAGCACTAAACGAAAGGTTGGTGCTGAGCCAGTGACTGCATGTACCGGTACCCTTTCTTGATCCTCTCTTTTAACCATGATTTATGAACCAATATATGCATGAATCATGAAATGATAAATGTGTAGCTAAATTTTGTTATTGTATAATCATACAAATTGATCAATTTTGATTTCTGATCCTTATTTATTGTATCTCTTAATATACTTTCCCATCATCCCATTTTGCATCATTATGCCTTTGTGCATGCATTGCATGAATTAGGATATTATGGATGAAAATGAGTTGTATCGAGCTCGAGTTATGCCTAACTTAGCTCTGCTCGTTTGTCAAACATATAAGTTTGAGCTTGAGCTTGAGCTCGCCTTGCAATACCATCTTCATGCTCGTATAGCTCCCATTGAAATTGCCATGAGAGCTCTTCAGAGAAGCTGTATGAGTGATTGATGGCAGGAGAGAAATGCGGGGGCAACTCACTAGGGAAGGCATTGACGTGACAGGAAGGCGGCTAGACGAGTCAACTTGCGAGCCAGCTATCTGAGCCTTGACAGACTCAAGCGCATGGCTTGATAAGTTTGATTTGCGAGCTCTTTAATGAACGATGCTTGAGCCGACTCAACTCAGTTACACCCTAAAATAGGATATAGTAGTATATTCAACTCGAATCGATTATATTGAATAAATGATGCATGTGCGTCAACTATTGGAGTAGAATATGGGTTAATAAATTTTAATTATTAGGTGATGAGAAATTTTTTATAAACATATTTGTAATAATTATATGCATCTAAGCCTTTATCAAATGATAAATATTCATGGATTTTAAAGTATTTCACAAGTTTTTTTTTTTTATGTAACATTGTGTCTATAATATTGATTTTTTTTTAAGATATTAATGTATTTAAGATTTTATTCATTTTGTTCAACTTTTGAGTATAATCCATTAATAATAATAATTTATAGTAAATCATCTTTCAATTTTTTAAGTGTATTTGAGATATTTTAGTTCATACATAACAAATGTCATTAAGGATGACATTATAATAGCAGGACTTCGAGTATTAAGGGTTTGTTTGGGGCGGTTATGTGGTGGCGGTGAGATTCTGCACCACAGTTTTATCTGTTAGGGTAAACTGAGTTTTTACAGCTTTTTTAAAAAGCTACCACTAAATTCTCTATTTTTCCACCGGTTCTAGCTAGGTGCGGTGGCAGCTTTTTAGTTGCGGTCGGATTTTTTTTAAAAAAAAATTATAATATTCACTGCAACTTTTTGAATATCAGGTTGTTTTTTAGTAGATTCACAGATATTTTTTAACAAGTTGCAGCTGCCCCAAACAGACCCTAAATCGCCAATTTTTTCAAATGGTTGCATCATGTTAGTAAATTAATTGTAGTGAATGTAGGAAATGTTTTTAAATGAGATTTAGATTACATAAATGAAAATCTATTGCTTGAAATTTAAAAAAAAGTTATTAAATCTTTGAGATTTTTTTTCTGGAGAAATTTCAAATGGTTTTTAAAGTATAGTTTACAAGTCAGAATGTGCCAAAATGTTTAGGGATGCGTTCATACATACCTCACAACTTTTATGTATTTACACATAACACCAAAAAACTTCATATTTACATGCTTATCATTAAAACTTTTAACATTACATACAAGATAACACCGCCTCTATTTTTTAAAGGTGTGGTACACCTTTTTCTTGCAATGGTTTAAGACACCAAGATGTTATACGCAAAATTATTAAAACTTTGGGTGTTTGTGTAAATACACAAGAATTGTGTGGCATATAGTGGCATATGAGAGTCTTTTTAGCTGTCTATATTAGTCCATGATGGAGGGCTTGAAGTGAAGTTTTCTGGAGGATGCATTTATTTTGTGTTGAAGTGCGAGGCTTGCTCATCTCTATATTACTTATTTTGCTTCTTATAGATTTTTGCAGAATTGTCAATTTTTTCCTTAAATTTATGTGACAAACCTTATTGTTGAATCTTCATCCTTTCATATTAGATAATTCAACCTAAATGCAGCATAGACTGCTCAAGCAGATTATTTCTATTGCATGAAAAACCTGGAAGTCTTTTTATTCATGCCATCAAAACTCTCTCCATTTTAACAAAGAGTGACATTTCTATCTATCCTTGTCTGAAAAATGAAGTTTAGGTGTTAGATATGTAAAACATATAAGAATAGAGTGGTTTGCATGTAAATCTTTCATTAATGAGACAAAAACAATTGACCCTATAGCCAAAAATGAAACAGAAGTTTAGGGATTTTGAATTCTACTTTTTTGAAGAGGGTTATTTTAGTCGCATCAACAATTAAATTTAGGAGTTGGTGAATCCCATGATTTATATGATGGCCATCTAACCACGACCTTGTTCGGGATGTTGACGTGAATGATTATTCGAGGTGCCCCCAACCTAGGATTTGTTATTATAGACTTGATGTCCAAGTCAAAGGTAAAGTGGCTACCCAAACACAACCGTGCCTGTGATTAATGTGCATAACCTTTGGAGGCTGTGGTGAAGGTTTCCCTAGCCTAAATTAGATCTCGTGGATTCAAATTCAATTTCTTGGTAGGACTGCTAAATCATGATTTTGCTTAGGACGATGGTGTGTACTTGTTCTCTGGTTGAGGCTCACTAATTAAGTGTGATAGCTGTCAGAAAGACACGATCTGATTTTTTGAAAATAGAATAGATTTGTTACAGTCATCTCAGCATTTTGAAGAACAATTTCTTCTGTAGCAGTGCCTCTTTAAACAACTGTAATTGCCCCAAACAGACCATGAATATCATAACACAGATGTTTTTGCCTTTTCTTCAAAAGAAATAAATGAAATTAATACATAATTCTTAGCGGAAATCGCCAAGCATTCTGCTAATGACGAAGCTTCCAAGACACCATCTTCATTGGACATGGGTCCCACTTTTTCTCAAGTAATTCCACCGTAATTTTATTTTTGGAAAAGGTGGGCTTAAAGAGCAATATATGTGATTCAAATTCCTGACCTCGTCCGAGAAAACTACACCCTCAAATACTATGTTATGCGTAAGTGTGTCAATTTCCTCATAGTTGATAAAAGATCTCCATCCATTTTTGTCATTTCAATGCATGAAAACATATATTTTATTTTTTTAACTTATATATATATAATATATATATTATTGAGATGGTATAAATGTAAAAAGTAAAATTTAGTTGTTAGATAAAAAAAATGCATAGGAATTGAGTGGTATGTATGTAAATGCTCCCTTTTAATCATGAGAACCTTACAAATCTTAGGTCAAGATAAACCGGTTAAATGACACGTCATATGATAAAAAAATTGAAAGACATTTGGCAAGAGGTTTAGAGGTTACTTGAATGGAATTATTAACTTAGATGATGATGGATATGTTTCTTTAACCATTTATTATACATTTTAAGAGATCTTTAGTTTATTTTAATTCATCTTATCTTGAATGGATGCCTCTTCATCTTCTTAGTTTAGAAATTTCATAATTTATCCTTTTTCTTTAGTTATTCCCACATTTATTATTATTATTATTATTATATATATGTGTGTGTGTGTATGTGTGTGTGCGCCCCCGCGCGCGCATTTTGATCCCTAGGTCTTTGGTTAGCATTTGCAATGTCAGTTCTAAGTCCCCTGGGTCAAGAGTTTTGATTTCGCTGGTGTACGGATCTGTCGAGTTGTTAGACACATGAGCTTGGTTGGAGGCTCGTATCATAGCCTCTGACTAATCTTTATATATATACATATATATATATATATATATATATTACCAACTTAGATTTTGATTCATAATGTATCATAGGCCTAATTGTAATATTACAAAATTTAACTATTATATTGCATGATCTTGTGGCACAAAATTTAACACAATTCTCATTTTATTCATCTTGCCTTATCATTAGAAATTTTATCTTCATATATATCTTCATTATATTACATAATAAATCTTAGATATCTACACCTATCACACCTATGCATCGAATTATCCTCAATTTATTTATGTTGATAATAAACCCAAAGCATTACTTATTTTTTTAAATTCCTCTTTAAATATTTTTGATTGCATTAACTATATTTAGAGCTATACTATATGCATAAAGATATGAATTTAATATTGAACATTAAAATAAATTTATTGTTATGACCCAGCCTGATATAATTTATATATAATAATATATTATATTTAGTTGAGAATATAATATAAATTTTGCCCAAGATCTATTTAGAATGATTTTTTTTATTATATAATTTTTATTATACAAAACATTAAGTCATCAATAACAATATAAAAATAGAGTTGAAGGTTATAATCACATATTCATTTATATATATTAAAATTATTTACATCCAAAATATTTATATACAAAGATCATAATTTTTAAATAATTCGAACAAAATATGTATTTTTTTATCATGATTACAAAACACATATTAAATATTATAAATTATATATCTTTGAGGAAATATCATCACCTCAATTGGAGCCATATTTTTCTCGAAAAATTTGCAAATTTAACAGAAGTAGGTAAACTTAAAAGTTTACACAAAATATATAACTAAAATAAATGCACGACTATATAATAATAAAAGTTTACATCATAAACGTTTCACGTATGCCGAACGCGTGATCTTGTATGTCACTGAACATGAATATTGATGTCCCTAAAACTGGCTCGATGTGAGTCAAACTGAGCTCAGATCATACACTTGTAGCATAAAAAAGATGCTTGAGATATATTTGGGAACCAAATGATCTCGAAATTTAACAAGTTTATAGTTAAATCGAGTATTTCTACAAGACGAATCTAATGAGCCTAAGATCATTTAATTATGACATTATTAAGACATTCAAATACTTATAAAGTTACATCTGATCAAGAGAATTACTTCGAGCAGTCTGATGGAGTGACCCAAGTTCATGTAATATTTATGGAGGTTGTCACTCTAAAAAACCCATAAATAGACCCTCGTTCTATTCTTAAAAGGGGATCGAGATTTGGCTGAGTAGATTGAGGGCACTCCAAGCTTTTGCGGATTTTTGAGCTCCACCACCGTCAGACCACTATCGTTGGGTCGCTGCCTCCGAACTACTGTTGCCCGGCGTCACTCCCACTATCCCACCACTATTTTCGGGTTGCCGCTGCTGCAGTTGTCAGGTCGTCGTCGTTACTGTTGTCAGGCCACCGTCACGGTCGTCCTCCATCAAACAACCACGGTTAGATTGTCATCTAGCTGATGTTCAGCCATCACCACTTCTATGAGGCCACCATCGTCAAACTATTGAATTTGGGCCACCGCCACCATTCCGAACTTTTGCTGAGCTATTGCTTCCACCGTCATCTGGCCACTATCGTTCATCGATATTGTCGGATCATCCTATCTAGCTCGTCGTCGTGTTTTTTTAAATACTACTCATCAAAGATATATATATATATAATTGTTTAGTAGTATTTCTAGCCAAAACGAGCCGAACACAAACAAACAAATCTTTGTTTGTTTTGTTCGTGTTCTACTCATTAACTTAGAGAACGAGCCGAACACGAGCTTTTTAACGAGTCCAACACGAGTTGTTCGCGAGCAACGAGCCGTTTTGACAGCCCTAATGTAAATATTGAAGTTTCATGGGCTCTATAATTAGTACATTCTTCACATATCCTCTATTCATAAATAATATTTACAAAAATAACCTTCTCCATTCATTTTAATAATATTTTTAATCTTCAAACGTATATTACTGAAATCTCAAAGATAATAATATTTTTTTAACGAATACATCTATAATTTGTTAAATTGTGTTATCTAAACGCAAAAAATTAATTTATACTAAAAAAATATTTTATTTAGTAATTTCTTTTAATTTTAAAATTATATTATAATTATTTATCAATCTAATCGTTATAATCATTCTTATTACTCTTTAAATCTCAACATGGGCTAAAAGCTTTATATTATTTTTTTTTTCAAAAAAAGCCCTCAGTCATAAAGATTATTCTTTAATATAAAGGGATAATTACATACTGAAATATTAAAAATATTAATATTTACAAATTAATCATTTATTTGATTAATTTTGAATGTGATTATTAAAACTTTTGAGAATTTGATAAAAATGAAAACATGGGTTGCAGTTTTACCATGAATTTTGGTATTTTAGCGAGAATTTGAAAAATAGATGAGAGATGATGGTTGATTTGTAAATAATTAGTTTCGAGGGGTCCCCTAATATAAAATATATTTTATCAATCATCAAAATTTTATTACTTTTATTAAGAATATATATGGGTAGGAAAAACACATGCAGCTCTATGTGCTTACTTGATTAACCCCGTAATACCTTCGTAATAACATATGAATAACATCAAAATAAGACCTGTGAAGATTATTGGAAAGTTATTGGGTTTATTTGTTATTGAAATTAATAACTTAATAACCCCTCATAATCATAACCTTGAAACAGAGGTTATTGAGAAGTTATTACGCCCGCAACTTTGTGTGCGTCGTCCGTGTGTAAATATTTTCCCATTAGGGGAGCGGCTAAGACAAAGAAGGACAAAGTGATAATTTATGAAGGATAAAATTGATATTTTATTTTAAAAAAAAAATTAATTATCATCTCATAAAAGTAAAATTTAAATTTGAAGCGGGGAAAATTGTGCTTATAAGTCCTATCAATTATCTTAGCATACCTAAGAAAATCCAGACTACAAAAAGTAGCAACGTTGTGGGCCCAATTTTCGTTCTATTTTTTTTGTTGTGGGCCACATGGGCGGGTCCCTTAGCCCATTTAAAGACAAGCACGTGGCGCTCTCAGCGGACCCGATCAGGCCCGAACCCACCCATCAACGTCACCATTCCTCTTGGCAAGCTCGACTAAAATCTATACCCTTGATAGCGCTTCACGATTCGCGCAATCTCTTAATCTGCTTAGATTTTCTTAATTAGCATAAATCAAAAAAGATACAGCTGGAATTTATCATATTAGAGAGATATTTTTTCCTCTTGGTGGGCCCATTAATCCCTTCATCTGCAAGTCATTCACAAAAACCTCTTTTTTTTTTTTTTTTTGAAACAATTTTTTCATGTAAATAATAAACGTGGAGGTTAATTAATGTCTTATAAATATGAAAAAAAGGACATTTACATGCATACCTCCCAATTTTTATGTATTTACAAATCTAATATTAAAATTGTATTTTCACATTTAGAACACCCAAATATTTCAAAAAAATGTCAAAATTTTAAGTTTTAAAAAATAAGACAAAGATTTACATATATTTAAAAATCTAACACCAAAATTTTAATTTTTTACGTACACATCAAGTGTTTTACTTTTCGTAAAATTTAGGTGTAAGATTTGTAAATACGAAGACATTGGAAAAATTATTTCATAAGGACACTGCATGCAGACGATCTTTCATCGTCGATCACGTCAAAGATGTATTTTAGTGGACCCCACTTTCAATATTTTTTTTTATAAAAAAATTGATTAGGTGATCGACGGTGGCGTTCTGACAGTAAATACATCTCTACATGCGGTATCCGTATGAAATAATTTCTCAAAACAATGAGTGGTGTTTGTGTAAAACTCCTGAGAAATTAAATAAAAACAAATTTAATACCAAAAATATCTTCTAAAGTAAAAAAGCTCTATAAATATCTTCCTAAGACCTGCATTCATTCAATCACTTACTCCTACCATTCCATATCAGTGGCAGTTACGTAATAAAAAAAATCTTCATGGGCCTTCTTGACATTCTGTGGGACGACACCCTCGCCGGACCTCAGCCGGAGACGGGCCTCAGCCGCCTCCGGAAACCGGCTCCTCTCACCTTCCGGCCAAATTCCGGAAAGGGTAAGCTGACCACTAATCGTCTCTTTCTTCTCAAAATTGTGTTTTTTTTTTCCCCTTAATTTCTTCCAAAACTAAGCGCAGACTATGGCGGTGATTTACCGGAGGAGATGCTGAGGGTGACCAGAAGTATTATGATAAAGAAGCCGGCGGGATACTCTTCGCCGATGACCGGAACGCCGCCGGCTTCGCCCGCCGGAATAACTCCTCCGGTATCCCCTTTTTCTGGTGAGCTTTGGTTGTTAGTTTGCGCTGTGTCGAGGGTAAAAATATTACGTTTGGGTTTTATTTTCTGTTTTTATTTTATTTTAATATATTTATGTTTTAATTTAAAATATAATTAATTTTAAAATATCTAAAAATTATTTTATTTCATTATATATATATATATATATATATATATATATATATATCACAGTTAAAAATGGTCGTGAAAAAAATTCGATCCAAAGTTTACACTTATAGCTCGGCTTGCTTACTTGATTCGAGTTAAAATTCGAATCAATTTTTGAGCCAAATTCACACTTTTATGGACAACCCGCATTCATTGTAAAATTGGTCACAAAGTTTAATTTATGACAACCTTTTTCTTACAACCTTGACCTTGAAGAAATCATTTCATGTAAATTGTGATAATTTGTGCTCTAATTCGTAGCATATTGATTGGAAACAAAGCGAAGAATCTCAATGTATTGATTAAGAGCCCTCAAAAAAAGGAAATTGTGCTGAGTTATTATATTTGATTTTATTTAGCATTGCATATGATTTTTATAAATAAAAAAATAATTTGAGCTGATCTCAAGTCAGTTCGAGCCGATCCGCGTACAACTCAAAATTGACCCAAAAAAATCAATTCAAACTTTTTTGTGTTATGAAAAACGACGGCAAATAAAACGAAAAATAGATCGAGAAAATTACACCAGAAAAATGCGACACAAGATTTACGTGGTTCAGTAACTTGCCTACGTCCACGGAGCTGCAGAGGATTTTATTAGCTTTGAGGATTACACCGTCGACCACGTCGACTTACAAGAAAGAATTCTCTCTCTCTCTCTCACCTTCTCTCTCTCTCTAAACCGAGAGTCACACCAAGAAGAAGAAAATATAATTTTAAACTGTTTGGAGAGTAATCCACATCCCTGTAATCGTGATGCCCCTTTTAAAGCTTCACAGTATCCAACTTGTTTTGGTAATCCTTAATTTCGTGAATCCATGGAATCATGCTTTAATGACCCATATAAAGCCCATTAAGGCAAGCTATCAAATTCATTGCCTTTTTCTCTATAACAGGAGGGGCGGGAAATTAATCTGGTAAAACTTAATTAATTAAGTTTTCCTTAATTCTTCCTATCAATAGAAGGCAATTGCTTTAAATAAAAATTGAGAATCATCAAGCTATGACAGAGAATAAAATACATAAGGAAAAGAATTAAGAGCAGATAAA
>NW_018165201.1:3522966-3574466 GCF_001263595.1 Phalaenopsis equestris | reverse complement strand
GCCTGACTTTTTGCAAAGTCCAATTGCTCTTGTTAGGGAGTGCAATATCAACATCTCTCATCCCCACCACGTCAAGAGCTTTTCCATTAGCCAGGTATACCTTCTCAAAGTTGCCTGCAACATAATTCTGCATTAACTCCCGGTGGGAAGATGTATGGAAGGAAGCCCCTGAATCTAGTATCCAGTCATCAACAGAACTGTGAACCGCCAACAATAACGCATCATGTATTTCTTCAGTTACAACATTTGCGTCATCATTCTCCTTCTTGAGATTTCTGCAGTTTCTTTTCATGTGGCCAGCTTTGCCACAATTCCAACAGGTTGCCTGCTGACCAGACTTTGATTTTGATCTTTCTCTGTTTGAGTTCCTGTCCCTGGATCTCCCTCTAGAATCAACATCAGTGCCGAACTTGAACCCGATGTCTCGCAAGAATCTTTTCTGCGCACCTCCTCAACCAAAATCAAATCACGTATATCATCATATTTCAATTTAGATTTACCTGCAGAACTGCTAACTGCCATCCTCATGGATTCCCAGCTATTTGACAATGAAGCCAACAATATCAGCGCACGAATCTCATCATCAAAATCAATTTCAACAGATGACAATTGATTAGTGATATTATTGAACTCATTCAGGTTGAATAACTTTTTCATTAGGTGCACCTTGTTATTCGCTGATGGCTTTTCATACATGTCTGATAAAGTTGCCATGAGATCTGCAGTAGTCCTCTCCTTGATGACGTTATGGGCAACGGATCTTGACAGGGTTAATCGAACAATCCCCAGAACCTGTCGATCCAACAGATTCCATTCCGCCTCGTCCATCTTTTCCGGCTTCTTTCCCAGCAACGGCAGGTGAAGTTTCTTCTCATAGAGGTAGTCCTCTATCTGCATCCTCCAGTAACTAAAATCTGTGCCATTGAACTTCTCGATCCCCGATGTCGTCACTTTGTTTCCGCCCATCGTTTTCTTTCAGCCTCGAACTAAGCTCTGATACCAGTTGTTATGAAAAACGACGGCAAATAAAACAAAAAAATAGATCGAGAAAATTACACCAGAAAAAAGGCGACACAAGATTTAGTGGTTCGCCTACGTCCACAGAGCTGCAGAGGATTTTATTAGCTTGGAGGATTACATCGTCGACCACGTCGACTTACAAGAAAGAATTCTCTCTCTCTCTCTCTCACCTTCTCTCTCTCTAAACCGAGAGTCACACCAAGAAGAAGAAAAGATAATTTTAAACTGTTTGGAGAGTAATCCGCATCCCTGTAATCGTGAGGCCCCTTTTAAAACTTCACAGTATCCAGCTTGTTTTTGTAATCCTTAATTTCGTGAATCCATGGAATCATGCTTTAATGACCCATATAAAGCCCATTAAGGCAAGCTATCAAATTCATTGCTTTTTTCTCTATAATAGGAGGAGCGGGAAATTAATCTGGTAAAACTTAATTAATTAAGTTTTCCTTAATTCTTCCTGTCAATAGAAGGCAATTGCTTTAAATAAAAATTGGGAATCATCAAGCTATGACAGGGAATAAAACACATAAGGAAAAAAATTAAGAGCAGATAAATTAGAATCAATTTATCAAAGAATCTGTCGTAATAGGAAGTGGACCGGGTCTCCACCTTCCTCAATATTTTGCTCATAGCACAACTCATTTATTTCGATCCGAGCTAAAATTTGAATCAATTTTAGAACGATTAACGATCTTCGAGCTAAATTTCAACTTAAGGGTTTGTTTGATAGCATTCGTAAGTGTACATATTGATTTTTAACAGTCATAAGTTTCTCCTAATGATTGTGATGCTCGACACGATCAGTTTCAATCATCATGACATAGAGTCATTGATCAATATTAGGATGAACGACATAATCATCATCAATGATCGGATGATTGTTATTTATTAACTGTAGCACAAAGAGCATTGTCGATAATCATCGAGTAACACGATCATCAACTGAGGACATTAACCCATTTAATTGCATATATATAGACATAATTTTTCTATTTATTCTTTTAAATTCAAATAAAAATAATAATTATAATGAATTGATAATAAGCATTCATATTTTTTTTGTTTGATTGAAGCAGGGTGTAAGGATCGGAACCGTTTTAGAAGAAATTCCTGCGATGCATATGAACGGGCTGGAGGAGGGTTGGCAAAGGGTGCCTCTTCTTCTTATGAGGTGTGAGCTTTGCTGAAAAAAAAAAATATTAGGTGGAAATATTTTGATAAAATTTTAATTATGATGAATTTTAAAATATTTTTAAATTACTTTTAGAGGAGTATAATATAAAAATTGAATGATAATTTATATATTATACTCCTTTTATAATAAAATCATAAATTTTAAAGTTCATCAAAATTAAATTTTAATAAAAAATATTTCCTCTTTGATGTGTCTTTATGAAAAACATTACTCTGTACTTTTTGTTAGGTTGTCTTTTATGTATATATATATATATGTAAAAGTGTTTGGTGTGGGTAGAAGTTTAGCTCTAATATTAGATTTGTGAGGCTTAAATTTGTAATTTTCTACTAAGGGTCTGTTTGGGGCAGTTGTAGTTTATTGAATAATCTGCTGATAAGTTAGGTGCGGTGACTATTACAAATTTTTATTTTTTTGGAAAAGCCAGACAATTAGCAATAAGCTGCCACCGCACCTAGATAGGTGCGATGTGAAAAAGTTGTTTACCCAAACAGACTAGGTGCGCACCAAATAAGCTACCCCAAACGGGCCCTAAGTCTTGTTTACATTAAATGGTCTATTCAGGGTGACTGTAATACTTTAAGAAAAAAAAGATAGTTGTAAAGTTGTGGTGGATAAAATAATTTCTTAAAAAATTACGGTGGGAATTATAAACATATACATTTTTTTGATAAAAGCTCTACTATGTCATAAAACTCTTCTATCTTTAAACACATAAAAGTTTAGGGGCACTTACATACCACACAATTCTTATGTATTTACATAACTAATTCTTAAACATTCATATTTGCATGAAATCATATAAAAAATCACTATATTGTTTAGAGTGAAATATATTTTTACACATAAGTTTATATGACATCGAGGTGTGATAAATGTAAAAATCAAATTTTAGGTTTTAGATATGTAAACATATAAGCATTGTGTGGTATGCATGACAATGTCCCAAAAGCTTTGTCGTTGTGTGTGGGATGACGTTTCCCGTTTCCCCGTCTGGGGTCTAGAAAGATAGGCTTGTTAGCTCATTAAGCTCATCACATGCACTACTTATTAAGCCAAGCTCGAGCCCATCACATGTACAAATTAAAGAGTCGAGTCAGAGCTGACTTGAGCTTAGCATGCTAACTGATTCAGCTTAGCTCATAACCACTTATTGAGCGAAGCTTGAGCCCAATCATGAATCAGCTTAGGCTAGATTACACTCCTAGTCATAATCTCATTAAAGTTATGGATCCTTTTAATGGCATTAATTTGATTGCTAAAATATCTTTTTAACTATTAGAAAAATAAAGTTATTTTTATTTTTTTACAACCAATCGAATGTACTAACTTTGTAGATACTAAATTAATTAAATAATGTAAGTAAATAAATGGCCTAATGATTAATTTAAGTATAATTTGTTTTATATGCCAAAATGATAGCTTTTAAGAAAATTATTTAATGTTTCTAATATATATTATATAAGCGAAAAAAATATTTAAGTTCATCATTAAAATTACTTATATTTTGATTCTTCCAAGTCAAATCGTATCCACTTAACTAGTGTTTAGCTTATTCAAAAAAATATATATATGATTGATTAAATCTTTCAAATTTTACAAGAAATTGATAAAAAATTAATTTATATTTTTATATATTTTACAACACATAATTATTAGATAGTTGTAAATAAAAACATGTATAATATATGCATGTGAGTGTACACACCCACACACAGCGTACTCAGATCAGTTGGTCATACATCTGCTTGTCAGTTTTAAATCCCTTCTTATCTAGAGTTTGATTTCTATGAGTTTAGGGTGTGATACTTAAATTTTTAGGTGCATGAAAGATAATCAAGACTAGCCTTCAACCATTCTTTTTTTTTAATTATTATTATTATTATTATTATTATTATTTTCTGGTGTGGCGAGTAGAGTTGGTTGGTGTTGAGGCTAGACAAGCCCAGATCATCTCAATGTATGCTAAATATTTGAATACCACACCCTACACACGAGGGAATTCAAACCAATGACCCGAAGGGACTTACAACTTACAGAGAGACAGCTTTATCAACAGGCCACACGCATTTAAATAAATATATGTCTAAATTATGCTCAACTATTTTTGAATATCTAAGAGTGTAAAATCTTGATGTTTTATGTGCCCATCAAATAAATTTTTTTTCTTTTATGTTCATCTAATCTTCTTTTTTTTAAAAAATTAAATTAATTTTATAATAAATTTACCAATTTAATGTTTAATAATTTAATAAAAATATTATTAGCTTTAAATAAGGAGCAATTTTAAAGTAAAAGATAATGCATTTAAAAAATGTTAATTTCCATGACGATTCAAAAAAACAATAATAAATTTCTCAGATTTCCACCGCCTTTATTATATCAGTAAACAGATAACTTAAAAAATAAAAAACGGACAGCAGAACGTTATCCCCAAAATTACTACCTTCAATGCCCCCATAAACCCTAATTTCTCCTTCCCCAAAAATCCATCTAATCGCTCCAATCCATCCTAAAAATCCCCACAAATCACCCAAACAGAATCAATCTAAACACTCGACCTCAGCAGCTTCGTCGAACCAACTCCATCACAATTCAATCCGCATCCGCACTGCGGATTGACATAGAAATTTTCGATTGGAAAATCAGCGGAAGCGATACCTACCGAGAACTCGAGTTCTTCGTCGTCCCTGATAACCTCGACGATATTGAGCCAGAATAAAAGCACCTTGACGCTGATGCCGTGGAGATTGCTGAGATGGTTGGTTGAGATGGTGCCGGTGATGGTGGACTGGTAACGGATCTGGTAAGATTCGATGGAGAAGGAGCATGTTCCGTTGAAGTAAGCGGAGAACTTCCCGGTGGTGGGATTGAGGTCGTACCCTAGGGCGCCTTTGGGGAGGAGGCCGATGGGGAAGTTGTAGGATCTGAGGACGTCGTAAGCGGAGAGGGGATCGGAGATTGAGGTGGAGAAGATAGAGGGGACGATGAGGAGGAGGAGGAGGAGACGAGCCATTGTTTGGGAGACTTCTTGGCTCTCGATTTCCGTCTTTTAGGGGGAAGGTATGGCGGTGGGTGGGGAGGTTTTGACCATTCTGATGGGGAATGAAAATTTAGTGGGAAGAATATTCATTTAGAAATCCAAAAAACTGAGAAACTCTAATTAAGAGACTAATCCTTAATTTTTAATTTAATGATAACTAAGATTTAATTTTTCATGAAAGAAATAAGAAGGATTATCGTAGTAGAGTAGTAATTTTTCATGAAATAAGTGGTTGTAATGGTCTTATTTGAAAGTCGTGGGAGTAGTTGGCAATGTAGATTATAGAATGTTGCTTCAGGAGCATCAGTCGGCTACGAAAACCAGAATTTGAAGCTACATGAGTTGTAGACCACGTAGAATGTAATTGGTCATAGGTCATAGAGGACAAATTTTGGAGTTGCATGAGTGATCCCGATTCTCTTTATATATGTTAATGCGATGCATGCAATTATATGTTTAATTTCCTTAATAATAATGCTTACTTTGCAACAGAGCTAAAGACTTAATCCCAAGCAAAAACTAGGTAAATTTTTAACTTCGAAGCAAATAAGAATATAATTATAATATTTAAATATGGGATACCACACAAGTATATGTATCGTTGTCAAGTAATATAAGTCTTTCTGCTTAAGTCCCACTAAACCCCAAATATAAAACTTTTTTATTAAGCCCCGAATATCTCACAATAGGTATTAACATCTTAATTGGCCAAATCAAGAAGCAAATGAAGTATAAGGTTTAAAATCAACACAACTTCTTCCAACATTAAAAATTAATACTTCACACAACTTCCCTCCAATACTTAATCACTTATCATTTTAAGAAAAAAGATAAAAAAAATACTAATAATTCATGGAAAAAACACAACCACGCTTGAGTTTGAAAATAGAAATCGTGCTCACAAATAAGAAGTCTAAATTAAAACCAAATGTAATAACAAAGATAAAAACTTATCTCAAAACCTCTCCATCAAATGTCTTTAAATTCATTTGAATGACTTTCTTCACTTACAATACAAACTAAAACTAAAAATAAAAAAAAAAGTGGGCAGGCGAAGCCTGCGGCAGCGGTGACATATGTGTTGGTTGGCACTGGATTGGTCTTATGGATGATTTCCCTCTCTAATCTCTTCTTCAAGTCTTCTTTTATAAAATTTTAAGAGGTGCATTGATGTCTCTTCAAAATGTGTCCCCATTCAATGAATCTTCTAAAAGTTACGTCCTTTCAAAAGCTAATTAAATGAATTTTCATGTCAATTAACTATTTTCCACATTTTCACCATGAGTTGCTTCAAACACCTCTTAAAAAATTCGTCCAAATTTAATGAATCACCAAATAACTACTTCTGGCGTTTAAACGCGAGGTATCTGGCGCTTAGGCGTAGCTCTCTCTATTTAACTGGCACGTAAACGTTATCCATGGGTGCTTAGACACCTCAGTTCTTTTTTGCACATTCTTCATTTTTTCTCCAAATTTGATCATTTTTCACTAATTTCACCATTTTTTATCAATTTGATTGTACCTGAAAGAAAAATATACAAATATCTATCATTAAAACGCAATATCTCAAAAAGAGGTATAAAAATGCGTACACAAAGACTATATATTTTAAGTGTATAAATGAATTGTGGACCACGTAAGTCGTACTTAGTCACGTTGGTTAAGAAGAGCTGTTGTAGTATCCGTAGGCCACAGAGGTTATAGTTGGGAGCTGTATAAGTTGTGGACTACGAAAACTGAAGTTAGTCAATTATAGCGTAATAGAGAGCTGCATGAGCTGTGGATCATTTAGGTCATAGTTGGACACATATACCGTAGTGGAAAGCAATGATAATGTACATAAGCTACATAAGCCAAAGTTGGGAGCTACATAAGTTGTCCTAAGCTGCAATAGCTAATTGTGTGACATGCATGTTCATTTTTCTTTTTTTAATTAATTTCATGTTAATCAATAAATTTTTTATGCCATCAAATCAAATTGTAAGAAAAATTTCACAAAATATATTTATTACATGTATGGATTTAAATTGCTTAACATGGATATATTTGGCTTAAGGAATAGGAGAAAATGTAAATTTATTTTAATTCACAATTTCATAATAGGTGTTTAGTTCCATTAAAACATTATAATACATAATTAGTGAATGAGTTCCACTTTCAACTTATTAGCATGAAAGCCATTACAAAGAAGAAGTTGACCAAACTAAAATAATATCAAAAGATATTGATATGTGTTTTTATTAAGATGGAAAACATAACCAAAGTGTTAATACAAATGCTAAAATTTAGATGACATTAAAACAAAACAAGATGAAATAGAAGTGCACATTAGACAATTTTTTTTTAATCATATATCAAGTTCTATTAGGAAGACTTGCATACATATCACTTAATTCTAATGTATTTACATACCTAAAACTTAAGCTTCAATTTCTACATAGATATACTACATTGTTCTATGAATGGAAATGTGTATTTCATTTTTTTTTATGGTTAAAAAATTGTTATTTTTCATGTAATATGAAAAAATTAGGAGTTATAAATATAAAAATAATGTTTAGGTATTAGATATGTAAATATATACAAATTGGTTGTATGTATGCAAGTACCATTTTCTATCATTACTTAAATATCATATACATTTAATCGTTTATTTTCTAATTATGATCATCTCAAAATATAGTAATACAATTTTCTTCCTCAAAAGATGACCCCTCACTCATCTTTTCAAAGCTCCTCTCCTAGATCCATCTTACCATTTCTAAACAAACTATCTCAAAACATAAGACCACCATAACATCATAACATTTCAAAGTGCAGTATATCCATCTGTTTGCCAGTATGATTTTAACTCATGAGGAGATAGAGATAGAGTCTTAAGAATCCCTGAGAAGCTATTTTGTTTGTTCAAGGCAGGTTTAGGAAGGCTTCTTCCTTTATTCAAATGCTTACCAACCATATTGGCATCATCTTTCCTTCTATTATGCATTTCCATATTATCCACAGATTCAGTTGAGTCTTCTTCTTCTGCTGCTGCTTTTTCTAAGTCTACTTCCTTTGCTGAATTAGGAGATTTCTTCTTGTAAATAAAATAGATTACTAATTGAGCTGAACCCAGAACAAATCCAATGGCATTTGGAATCTGCATAAATATATAAATTTAAATAAAATAATTTCATGTGAGAAACATGATTATTAATTTTTCTATAGATTGATTATTTACCAATATAAATATGTCTTTAACAAGCACAGAGTAGATGCTCCAAATCCCTGCATTTAGGAAGAGGAAGAAGGAAAGGGAGAAAGGCATATATTCTACACTCCTTGTCTTCATCACCATTCTCTGTCATAGAAAAATAAATGTAATTCTCTTATTTTATTCCTTTACTTATTTTTTTTCCAAAAAAATAAAAAAAAATTACCAATATCATGTATTTGTGCATGATATGATCAACTCATTGAAATAATAATAAAAAATAATAAATAAGAATTTATACTTTGTTGTGCTCTTGATTTTATTACTACTAGAATAGCTGAGATATATATATACATGTATATATACATGTATATATGTATGTATGTATATATATAAGTAATAAAATCAAGAGCACAACAAAGTATAAATTCTTATTTATATTTTCTTACCATTGCATATAATGGTGATGCATACATTCCTATAGTTAGGGCTGAACACAAAGAGCCCATTACCAAAAGCCTCAAGCTTCCATGAAGTGCTACAAGTGTCACCAAAATGACCACTCCAATTGCTCCAATATTCAATAATCCCACCATTTTTGCCATATAAATCTGCAATTTATATTTCAAATTATAATAAGCTAAGCTTAAAAACTATTGAATCTATTTACAAATTAGTTCAATATAAATTTTTGGAAGATTTACATGCATACCCTCACTTCACATTTATTTACACATCTACCTCCTAAACTTCAATTTTTATCTATATACCGCTTTATTTATGCATGAAAAAAACTAAATTAGTGATATTTTGTTTCTAATATGAAAGATTTGAGTGATATAAATATAAAAGATAAAAATTTAGGTGATATTAATTAGTTCAATTTAAATTTAGGTGGATTAATTAAGTATAAATATGTTTATAAATTCAATTGTCGTGCAGTTCAAAGCTTTGTCACGTTAATGAAATGATAAATTACTCTGAGTCATTCGATAGAGTGTATTGATGTTTTATTTAAATTTATGAAATTTGAATTCCATATAAATCGATATTCTACATGTGAAGGGGCGATTGATCTGAATTTTGAAAGAGCTTTGAGATCTAAAAACTTTCTAGCCGCATTTGATGAATGATGTTAATGACGACTATACTAATAATTGTCATCGCCCAACTATAGTTAACCAACTAACTTCACTCGAGTATCATTGTCCGACCATCTTCATTCGATTGTCATTGCCTCAGCATCTCTATACCATTTCTTCAATAAGCTAATTCTAATAAAAACTCGTGAAAAAAAAGGTTTTACACTCCCTACTTTGTAATCTAGTATCTTCCAATTGAGAAAAAGAATAGTCTTTCGTAGGCACGAAACAAGTTATGTTCAAGGCGAGCAATTGCCCTGGCCCCTGGGCTTACGCAACTTTAGCTCCATAATGGACTGATATAATTGAGTCAAACTTCATGATTTATAACATTACAATTTATGATGTCTCTCTTAATTGTCAATCATTCAATAATCATGAACCTTAGAATCATACTATTCTTTTAAGAATCATGCAATTTTAAACTATTCGATAAAATTTAGAGCGAGAAAAAATTGATGAAGAGAGCGATGAAAAATTGTTACGCATGTCCGGACGACTATTCGGATGCTGCCACGCTGCCATGTATTGCACGGCAGCCCATCCGCACCATCGTCTGAACAAACGGCCGTCACATGTAATAATTTCTAGAGAGAGAGAGAGAGAGAAACCCTGGTGTCCTTGGAAGTGTAGATGAGATAGAGAAGAACATAAATGGCTTGAAGAAGAGTGCCGGTCCCGTTGACCGTGACCACAAGGAGACCATTGGTCTTCAAGAGGCCGTAGAAAGTCCACATGGATGTGCTCATCAGCGTTGTGACGTATGGCTGCCATTTGAAGTTCTCTGTTGATTTCTTCTTCACCACCCTCCTAAACGTCCCACTGCCTCCCAAAATAAATAATAATAATAAATTAATAAATAAATTTTCTAAATTTAAAATGAAAATTAATATTAAAATTTAATATGCATATAATATTTTTGCAGCCTAACTTTATTATCCAAATATATCTTATTTAGATTATCTTGTTTTCGAAACGCACAAATCAAACAGTTAATCATGATAAACTACTTATCTGGATAAGTTGAATAGGCTGCAGCTGCCCAAACAGACCCTAAATATTTCTATATATAAAGAGAAAAGAAGTAGTGATATTCTAACCAAATTTTGTTAGCATATATTGTAATCATGAAACATGTCATACAAACAAAACACTGAAATATATAATATTGTGTTAAAAATATCATTTTTATTAACTTTTTTAAAGGTGAAATACACAATTTTTTAGCCTAATTTTGTAACACCAAAATGTTCTAAATATAAATATCAAACTGATGTTAATGTTAGATATGTAAGCTTATATAAATATTATAGTATTTAAGTAAATTTCATAATATATTTTGAGTTAAAATATAATTAAACTTGAAAACTAGCTTTATTTTGAAATAAATTGGCATTAGATTACCAAACTAGATACATTGATAATATGTTAATTTTTTTGGCACGTAAATAATTATTTAAAAAAAATTATTATATTCAAATAAGGGGCATTTACATGCAAAACACCTAATACCCATCTATTTACACATCTACCTTCTAAATTTTTACTTTTAGCATTCAAACCACCTCAAAAATATCATTATTTTAACTTCTAAAAGAAGAATCAGCTAAGGTGGTATACTGCAATGCATATAAAAATTGAAATTCAGGTGTCAGATATGTAAATGTGGGAAAAATATTACATCAGGACTCTTAATGTTGAGCTACGTTCGAAGTCCACTGAAATGCGGACACGTGGAGGTGCCATAAAAATTTTTAAAAAAATCATTTTAATGCAGGGGAATATTCTTCCCGTGTTATTTTGCATTATTCAAGTGTTATTTGGTGGTGTTCATGTGCTATTGTATTTTGGGAATATTCCCGGTGTTATAATAACACAATAACACATTAATACAACTACAATAACACATGAATAATGCAGAATAACACAGAAGAAATATTTTCCTATGTATCAGACTAGATCACAGGAAAACACTCGCGTTTCTTTAAAGTCACGTGTCTGCGTATCACTGGACTCCGAACGTAGCTCCACATTAGGAGTCCTGATGTAATATTTTTCTGTAAAGGTGTAATTTACAAATTAATAAGAAAAAAACAAAACTAAACTGCGTCATTAATCAAAATGAGTTCTTTGAACTCACATCGGCGACGCGAACACCAGAATCGATATCACGTTCCCTGCAATTTCCCCATTCAACTAACATCAGCAAGAGAAAAAAATGAATCTTTTTAAATCATTACAGAGTATAACACACAGTACTCACCCACTAATCCCACTATGAAGCTCAAATCCGCCATTAATGGAGTCTCAATAGAATCTCTGTCACAGAAAGAAAGAGATAGAGGGAGGGAGGTGAAGTGGAGAAGAAGGTTGGGGGAGTTTTATAAGAGAAGAAAAAGAGTTACTTTTTCAGTGTGATGTCTCGCGTGCATAGTGGCGGCCACGTGGATGTCGGTAGAAAGGTGTCGCTGGGATTATGACGTCGGTGGGGTGCTGGGGGAGATTCTGCATGGGATTTTATTTATGATTATTAGCATACATACCACCCAATTTTGGCATATTTACATATCCATCATCTAACTTTTCCTTTCATTTGTATATCACATCAAAAATAAGTGAATAAGGCTCTGTTTAGCGTAGCTGTGCTGTTCCAGGAAATTATTGTGGGGTCCTGGGGAAGTTGACTGAATGTTTGGGGCAACTATGTGAAAACGGCTGCTACCGCTAAAAGAAAGCATGCGAAAAAAAAATGAACTTTGCAGTTTGGGGCCGCGACGCTCAAAAAACGCTGCCTCAAACGAAACCTAAGTGATATGTATGTTAAAATTAAAGCTTAAAAATTAGATATGTAAATGCACGTGAGAATTAAGTGGTATGTATGCAAATATGTTCATCATTATGTTTATTTTTGTAATGAATTTTTATAAGGTCCCCCAGTTTGGGTTACTTTGTGGTGGTGTTAGGTAATGTCTGATAGGGCCGATATAAAAATTTGTCTTTCAATAATAGCATGTTCGAGTAAGTAAGTCGAATGCGAATAAATTTTTTGAAGTCTTTAACACGAATAATTTACTTTTCAAACGTGTTTGGCTCATTTTGATTTGAATTATTTAAAATATATTATCTTAACATTTTTATATTAACTTTTATGTTATATTTTAAAAACTATTAAATCTTATTATTTTTAAAATGTGAAATACATATTTTCATGCTTATGCTTATGACACTGAGGAGTATAAGTGTAAATATCAAATTTTGGGTGCTTGACATGTAAATACATAAGAAATGTGTGGGTATGTATGCAAATTTTCCATAAAAAAAAAGAACTTTGGTTGAGGAATAAAATTAAAAGATTCATAGGAAACGTGAATAGCTTTCTCCTTGCTATTCATTATTCATGAGTGGAGATGTTTTCAAGTGAGTGTGACAAATGCTAACCATTTAATCATACAATATATTTATTGTAAGTTAGGCTCCAATAATCTTATTTGATTTTTTTAATACTTGGATCTCATCAAAAGATAGTGATTAAATAAATAAAAAAATATATATCAATGGATGTTGATTTAAGTTAATGGGTTGGATTAAAGCTTAATGTGACCTACTTATTACTGGGATCAAGAAGCTAAGGGTCCGTTTGGGGCGGCGGTGCCATTGCGGTGTGACTCCGTATTGCTCTGTTTGGGTAAACTACGTTTTGAAGACTTTTTGAAAATACTGTCATTGAAATATATGTTTTCCCACCACTCATGACTATGTGCGGTGGCATCTTTCTAGTTGTGGTCTATAATAGTCGCCACAGCTTTTTGAGCATCTGTTTATTATTCAACAGCTTCACAGTTATTTTTTAATAAGTTGTAGCAGCTCCCAAATAGACCCTTAGTATGAATTCAAATGACTTTCAACTCTATTGACCTAATTAACTTGTTTAACATGAAACATGACAATTGTTATGTTTTTTTGTTCATTTCTTACAAACAATTAAATAGGTCTGCATGTTTAGCCCGAACTCACCCCAAAAGTTACTAAAATTAAACCCCCCCAAATTTAAATTTTTTTAGACAAATTTGAGTCGTCATTACCGTGTAATTTCTTACACCACGAAAAGAATCAATTTCTATTGAATGGGATTCATTTTTTTTTGTAGATTATGAGAGTTATATTCATAGAAGATGTTAGTGTTTGTTTGGTGGCTTATATTTATTAGTGCAACTTTAGTTAGGTAATCTAATAAGAGCTTTTTGTGCTACCTTTAATCTACTATGTTACATCACAGCATTTCATTTTTTTAATGCTAAATCTAACAAAATAATTGGAAGCTTGGTTTTGCCACATGGCATGTGAGTTATAGGTAGAACTATGATTTGAGGTCTGTTTGGGGCAGTTGTAGCTTATTGAATAATCTGATGATAAGACGACTAAAAATAATCTGTTGCTAAGCTATGTGCGGTGACTATTACAAATTTTTATTTTTTTGAAAAAGCCAGAGCGTTGTCAGAAAGTTGTCACCACACCTAGATAAGTGCGGTGTTTAAAACACTATTTTCAGCGTTTTCAAAACACATAAGCTGTCAAAATGCAGTTTACCCAAACAGGTCAGGTGCGTTTTGAAAACGCCACCGCACCAAATGAACTGCCCCAAACGGACTCTTAATTATAAGCTAATTATGTTTATTTATTTGAATTAAAACAATAATTAAATCATTAATTATTTTAAAAATATTCAAAATAAAAAAACTTGTTCTGAATGTTTTAAAAATAAATTGATTTATTTTAAGAAAATAAACAAAATAATGTGCAAATACATCAAATAAATATTTTTTTTTTAAATAAAATTGATACGATATCAACAAATTTTCATCATCAGCACGAATCTTGAGGCAATATTTTAAGCACGAATATTCAAATCTTGATAGAAATCCATCCAGAGCTCCAATTTCAGCAAATTTATAGTCAAACTGACCGACTCAATAAGACAGACCTAATGATATTAAAGGTATTCCAATCCGAGTCAAATCAAGCCCATATCAAGTAATTAAATCACTACTGCATGATTTCCGGAGGCATTTGAAAGGTCAAACAGATGCCGATTCTAGCGAGTAGATGCCGATTCTGAGCATCTCGAAAAGACGAATCCAACGAGCCCAAGATTGCTCAATTCCGACACCGTTAAGACACTCAAATGTCCATCAAACGCTATATGATCAAGGGAAGCTCTCCGGGCCGTCCGATCAAAATGGTTCATATTCCTGCATTAATTGCACTCAAAACACTATAAATAGAGCCTCACCCCTCATATGAAAGGAGGAGGCTTAAGAGAGAACTTGAGGCTTTGAGAAGGAGCTTAAGTCCAAGATCATCCTCGTCATGGTCGATCGTCGTCGACCACCACCGACCGTCGACAACGACCGACGACCTCTGTCGACCACCGTTGAACACCGTCGATCACCGCTGACCTCTGTGAACTACCACCGACCGTCACGGCCTGTTGTTAGCCATCGCTCACACCTGTTAGCCATCGCTCACCTCCGTTACCCTCCGCTTACTGGACGTCATCAGTCGACGTCATAACGTGGAAAGCTAGTAACCCTTTTTCGCCTGTGGGACAAGGGGCATCTGTAATCATCATCTGATAGTGGATTTTTACAACTGGGCAAGGCCCCGTGGTTTTTCCCTTTTTACGGGTTTTCCACGTAAAAATTTCTGGTGTGATCACAGCTTGATTCACTTTCATCTGAGTGTGTGCTGCATTTTCGTGCAACGCTAAGACGATAATCCATTACTCTACCGCCGCGAATTTTCTAGCACGCATCAAAAATTATTTGAACTTATCTTCTGCATGCATGTAATACATAATAAGATAATTAATATAATCAAATCATATGCAATGTATAATAAATACATATTATTTGCCGATGTAGCAATTATTATGCAAAATTGCATTTTTTTTATTGTTATTGCAAAAAAATGTCTAAAATATTTAAAAATATTTAAAATTTAAAAGATATGGTAAGATATTTAATATTCATATTAAATTAATTACGAGATAATAACATAAGACAACTCTCTGACGCAGGGGCGGGCATTGTCGTCACGCAAAATGCCACCTGGATGATCCCTATCCTCTTCTCAGGCCAACGAAGTGAAGCCACCTGTCACGTGTTTTGTTTTTACACGTGGGATTACTCCTGGGCAGCCGGCTGTATTTTACAAGAGTTAAAAATGGGAAAAAATTTATCCTAATTATGAGGTTGATATTCATAATAATATTAGTGGCATTGTGATATTATTACATCACAATACCATCAATATTGTCGTAAATATCATCATTTAATTTGGACGTAGCTCATCTGGATATAATAACGTGTCCAAATGGTACGAGTGAACCTATTTGGGCGAGACAAGACCGATATGCACGCACACCAATTATTACTGAAAATCTCATTAAAGCCAACAATCAACTTTCGTTAGACTAAACTCGAGAAGAGACCCAACTCCTCGATACCATCAGTCATCCCACGAACACCCCATAAGCTCCTTATTAGAGTCCGAGAGATAACCATGTGACAATATATCTAAACCATTGCTCTGGTTCTTTTTTTTGGGAAGTGAGCTACCTATCAGGTTACAAAGATTTACCCTCTATATGATAGCTTAGCTTTACTGACTCGAAGAACATCAAAGGACAGTCGGCAACCTTGATTCAACATAGCTAAACGAGTAGGCCTTGTCAAACAAAAACCAACTGAGTTCGACTAACTGAATTAGAAGTCAACCAAGTCATTGACCCATACATGTAAAATATCTAAAATATCTTGTAATGCATCCATTAAAATAAGGACAAACACATAGTTTTACATATACTATCATATTCTCTATAAATAGAGGATCATTGTATGAAATAGGCAAGACGGTTTACTATTAACTATTATGCACTTCTATTTCGGGATATCTTACGCTCTAACACTTGAGATGTGATTCAAAAAAATAAAATAAAATAAAATAAAATCAAAATTTAACACATATATGTCATACAATTCCCAAACATTTTGCATATTGAAGATCTAAACTTTATATAAATTATATTTATGCAAAAAATATCACTATTATTAATTTTTAAAAATTAATATATGCCTTCTTATGCATAATTAAAGTATAAAATGGGGTACATATATAAATGTTCTATACGCTCGTTTCTTCCACAGTCCGCTACTAGGAAGATTAATCTGGAATTCGAATTCCTCCTTTGCTCGATCACTGTACTCATTTAGCCATGGTGACCAGGCTAATTCTCCGCTCCACCCGAGTTCTCAGCACCAGCCTACCGTCGATTTCCTCACGGCGGCCGATCGTGCGAGCTCCGGCTCCGCAGCGGCCTCCAACCCCGCTTCTTTGGAAGTAACAGTTCAATCGGCCATAGCGCCTCTCAAGTCAGTGAACAGTTCGCTTTCTAACTCTAATGTTCCTCCATGCATTTGACCTGAATGTTGTTGGGTATCCTCTATTTCTTGATTTCTATATTTTGGGTTTTAGTTGGGGGTTTCGTGTGGTGCACGGAACCGGCGCCGCTTCTCCGCGATCCAGGCATTGGTTGACTCTCCGGCACTGGTGGATGTGCCGCTCGCGCAGACGGGAGAGGGCATAGCAGAGTGCGAGCTTCTTAAATGGTTTGTGGAAGAGGTGAGTTTGGTGGAACATGAAATCGAGGTTTTCTGGATTGTGGCTCGGCTATTAAGAGCGCGGTTGATTTCTTCTAATCTATGTTTGGGTGGTGAAACGATGGGAATTGTTGGCAGGGGGATCATGTAGAAGAATTTCAGCCGCTCTGTGAAGTACAGAGCGATAAGGCAACTATAGAAATCACAAGCCGGTTCAAAGGAAAGGTCCACCAGGTCCTCTGTGTTCCTGGTGATATTGTGAAGGTAAGTGGTATATATATTTGTGTGTGTGTGTGTGTGTGTGTGTGTATTTATAGTTTATTCTCTTAATGATTGCTGCTGTGGATCCTTAGTTTCCTGTAAAATCTTGAAATAAAGTCAGCATAGATTTGTGAGGAGTTTTAGTAGGTCTTTACTGTGGATTCAAGCTGAAGTATGCTTAGAAGTATTTAGTTTGATTGTTGACTTGCTTTGATGTAGGCAAGCATGGGTGACGTTTTTGTTTGAAATTTTAACAACATGTTGAGACTTGTTTTGGTTCATTTTCGTCACAAATGTTATGCAGAGTAAATGCTTCTAAATAGGCACATTTAAGTTGTATTAATTACTTAAGGCTAAAATCCATTGAACTTACTCAATATGGATGCTGGGTGTTATAGTGGATTCGAATGAAGAACAGGGCAAATTTTTTGAAATAATTACTGTGGTAGTGTCGAAGTTTTCTTATATTTTGTTCACTCTCTTTTAATTTTTATACAACTGTAGTATTGTTGTGCGGTCGAGTGATAGAATTCTAAAAATCAAATATTTTGAGCTTAGTGTAATCTTTTTTTACTAATGATGCACTTTTGGAACCATACAATGTTTTTTTTTTCTTAATAACGAAAATGTAAGTTGTTTTTTTATTTGTGGACTTATGTAGATTAGTGAATTTAGATTTTGGACTTGCAGTGTAATGTTGTTAGAGGTAGTGGTTGAGGATTGTTGTGTGTTATTATGTGGAGTCTGATTATATTAATCAATTGTTCACTTAAAGCCCCTCATTTTTTTCGTTCAGTCTTGATGGTGAGTTTATTGGGGGGCATGGGCAGGGTTGCAAACGAAACGAGCGTTTGACAAGCTACTCATAGCTCAACTCAATAAGAGCTCATTTATGTTCATTCGATTACGTTATAAAACAAGCTTGAACATTTAACAAGGTCGAACACTATTATAAAACAAGTATGATTATTCCATCTTGGACATGTTATCGATAGTGAAATAAACTTCTCAGGTTGGTGAGACTATGTTGAAGATTCATATTAATGAAACAGAAAGCACTTCTGAGGATGATGATGCTGAAGCATCATCTGATTTGCAACAATCAGATCCAGAAACTTCATTAAATAATCAACAATCTATAGGGGGTGTTCTTGCTACACCTTCTGTAAGGCATTTAGCAAAGCAGCATGGTATAAATGTAAATGATATTAAGGGGTCGGGTAAAGATGGAAGAGTTTTGAAGGAAGATGTCCTGAACTATTCTAATAGCAAAGGAATAGGTATAGAGTTGCCCTTCCTATCATCTGAGGGTGCTGAGAATGCAGAGCCTTTTCGAGAAAGGAAAGAAGGATATACTTCTCCGGAACAATGGAGCTACGAGGACAAGGTCCTTCCTCTCAGGTAATTGAAAATGCTAAGAATTTTGAAAACATCTGTTTTTTTTTATATCATAATTGATGCAAGATAAGTAATGATGTAGGCTTTACACTTTTTTTTTCGATGAAGTTGATTCTATAATTCAAGCATGTTATTTTGTCAGATTTGGGCAATTTAAACATTGCATGCGTGCCCGCTCTTCAATGTTACACATTGTTTGTTGTTTTAGAAATTTAAAGTTCAACATATTATCATTATTTCTTGGAGCCTAGATACAAAAGGATTTCATTATTTTATGGAGTAGGTTTAGGAATTTTTTTCAATTTATGCAACATCTAAATTTTCATACAAGAGAAAAATTCAGCAGCCAGGGACATGCAAAAGCCATGTTTTCAATTGTGGTTGTTGATTTTTCCAAAAATGTTATATTTTAGCAAAATAAAAATATCTTCTATGGAAACAAGTACAGGTGGATTTTTGTTTGATTTCATCAAATAGTATCGATTCTTATTTTGATTTTCAATTTTTTTTAATCCGCTATTTTTTTTTTTTCTCTATATATCCTCTACATGGTTAGTACTAAGCAAGATTCATCTTGATATTGAGTTGATGATTCATTCAAATATTCCATTTGGTTTAGTGTTTAATTTATTATTTTTTTGTTTGCTGATTTATTTGTTTTCCTAAAATCAATCTCACAATAAATATAACACAAGATTAACTTTTATGTTGAGTTTATGCTTTAAAAACTAAGATCAATGCAAATAATTGGTTTTTTTGTTGATCTAAACCTTAGTCACTCCATATTTCATGAGCGCTAGAAAATCATCAACTTTTTGATGTTCTATGTTGGGATCACAAATACCCCTCTATGTTTAGCGCAAATTTTTATGCAAATCATGAATCTTGAGATGACCCAAAATTTTAAACTAAAGCGTAATTTGGCTTGATTTAATTAAGCCACAAGCTCTAAATGGGTCTATTAAGGAGGCACTTTAGATGGTGGGAAAAAAAAAAAACTCTGAGTGGCATGATCAACTCTCAACCATTTTCACTGTGTCTCACTACATAAGTTGATGCTTTGGCTTTTTCAATCTACGCCCAAAGGCCTGGGGCTTATAGGTTCTCTTATCCTGCACAATAGAAGTCAGGGGTAAGGTCATTTTATCTGCAATGATAATTGGGCCAGTGTTTTCATTAATGGAGGAGGAATCAACGGCTCCTACATTATAGTCAACATATACTCTTTACTGTTCAAGCGATTATGGAAGATTTGAATTGTCGATTACTATATCCCCACAATCTTATCACCGGTTATTCATCTATGAGCTCATCATAGGGCGTGAAACAAATTCATATAAAAATAGCTTTACAGATTGCTTGTTTATGTTGAATCTATTGGAGAGGACATGAAAATCTTGCAATTATTTCTGTTAATTTGTCCATTGAAACTTCATTTTCACTGGTGTGCTTACAACATCATTTCCAAAAACATGATGTCCTTGGGTCTTCAACGTAAGACATCTTTGGTGTGCTGTGACTTGCCAAAGCCAACTCAAGATTCTAATGGGCTAATTCAAGGGCAAGTTCTATCCGATCAAAGTTTGATGAAGGTGAGGCTTTAATCTCTGCACTCCGTTACAAATATGATTATTGAATACAATGATTTAGGACCAAAATAATTTTATCTAAATATATAAGAACTCTTGGTCATTCATTTTGGGAGCAGAAAATCTAAGGGTATTGGAAAAGAACTCTTGCACTAAAAAGGTTTTATGCCCTGTGTTTAGTTAGCTCTAGAACTTACAGTATTTTATGCTTTATCTCCATATGTCCTTTTGTAATTTTAAGGAATAACACTTTGTCTATAAACCTTATAAAAATTTAGGGTTTTGTAAACCTCCCTTTCATTTGTTTAATTCAAAGGAAAACTGAAGAGATGCTGGCTAGGACTATATTTTTTTGTAGTTGGTTTTGGTGGCCAAGAGCTGGGGTATTGGGAATGATTTTTTTTCTTTTTTAAGGAAGGGTGAGGGCTCAACTGTGGAAGTCTTGCAACATTGGTCGATATGCTGTGAGGTGGGAATAAGGTGTAGGAAGTCTGGGAGGGATTATGGAAGAAATGGGGAGTTTTGGGAAGGAGAGGCTATGGTATATGAAATTATGCAATATAAGAGGATGATGCTGCTAAATACATTGTAACTTAAATAATTCAATATATTATTAAAGTTCTTTGCATTCTCTATTTATAAAACAAAGAAAGCTAAATACATAAACTTAGCGAAGAGGCAATCAGCCATTACAAAAATGGTAAGATTGTGGTCAAAGTCTTCATGCAATCTTCAAGTTTTTTGAGAGTGGCCGGCCATTTACTTTTCAAGGGAGACTTGATTTTTTTTATTTTTTTTATCACATGTTGCTTGTACTAAAAGTCAAGAGTCCTATAATGTACAATTGGAAGGTAGAGTGATGTTGTATTGAAGCACATGTTGGAATCCTTATAGGAGGGGTCTATCAAGTTTTGGTCACAATCATTTGCTTTGAATTTTGTGACGTGGATGATTATGATGACAGGCAACAATATGGATGTAATGCTCTAGTCTTTGATTGATTTTTAACCTGTGTGTATATGTTGATGTTGCATCTAAAGCTTTCTTACATAAACCTTTAAAAAAACTAAATGCTAGAAAGTTGGGGTTATATGAAATTATGCAATATATTGGGATGATGCTGCTGAAATTAAAAATTTTTGGGAAGTTTTTATATTAGGCTAGTCTTCAATATGTCTAATTTTATCTTATTTTATAAACTTGTACCCATGTGTTGGATTCATTTATTATTTAATAATTGATCTCCAACACTCTCCAGTTATATACCTCTTATTTCATAAGCTATTTCAAATGATGAGATTGTGTTCTCTTCTGCTGTTGTATGTTAGAGGCCTTTGGTGCATGCCACTTGTTAGTACCTAAATTTGTCAGTGCTTTAATTTTTTGAAGCTGGGCACATGATTCAAATCTGATAATTCCGTTCATCGGTAATGTAAATCATGCACATTGAGACGATTAATTTGATGGTATGAGAAGCATTCCTACTATATTTTAGTTCAGTTGCTTCTTTTCATAGTTTTTTATTTTTATGTTTTGGGGTAAACATGCCTAAGTGATGATCCCTATAGAGAATGGGTTGTATTCTTTAGTGTTTATATTGGTTTGGTCAACTTCTCTGGTTTGGATGTTGTCCTTAAATCGGTTTAGTAGTTACATCGCCATTGGTTTCGAATTTTTTGTAGATGTTTGATTCACTGTTGGTTTTCTAGTACTACCTATTGGTTCCTTCTGTTATATTGATGTGGTTGATTACTGTTCTGGAGCAGGTGCTAAGTCACTGTTGCTAGAGGCATTGGTCTAGTATTGGTTCCTTAATTTTACTTGTTTATTCTAGTTCTCTATTTGGTCTTATGTCTGCCAACAATTCTTTGTTGATTTGTTTTATTTGTTTTTTAGTTCTCTAGCGTGGCTATTTTGTTGTCATAATGGCTAAATTAAGCTATTTTCCTCTCTTCTAAATTGGAATTCTTTATTGCAGCAGTATCCTAAGAATTCCAAACTTACTATCTTTGGCACTGTAGAGGGATTCAGATCTGTTGAATTTGAGATTTGCAGTTTTTAGCTAATTTTAGGATTTTTAAAATATTGTCAATTTTGGAGCATTTGTGATTATAATTAAGGTTAGTGAGGCATGTGGAGTTTAGTCAATTGCTTAATGAAACATCAAAATCCTCTCAAGTCTACATTTTCTTCAAGCACAGTTTAAGTTCTGATTAAAACCATATCGTGGAATCTTTCAATTTCTACTGACACGAGGCTTGGAACTTCCATCTGTTGACTTCTTTTTCTGTTCTTTTACTCTGCAAAAATTTTGATTTGTTTGCGTGCATAATTGTGATTTAATCAAGTCTGCTACCATCTAGATTTTCTTATTATAACTTGTCTGTAATCCTTGTATAATTTCTATTGATCTCAAACATCTTATATATTGTTGTTTTGAAAATTTTTTGAAAACATCATATTGAACAAATTAATGTGCTCTTTTAACTCTCATTAAAAAAGGCAACCACTTGCCTAAATTTAAGTTATTGGACTGTTTGGTTGCGTGCATACTTGTGCATCTCATCTTAGATTTGCATTAGTAAATTTCATATTCTATGATTTTCTGCATCAATATCTCACTTCAAAAGGGTGCAGACAACCTAGGCCTTCATAGAGGATCACACCTTTTAGATGAATGTTAAATCTTGTAGAAGAAAATATTCAAAATATTTGAATAGTGGGAATTATTTCTCTATCCTTTGATTTCCTTATCATAAGATCATTTCTAACTAAACGTTGCATAGTGACTTGGCAGCAATATAGAAACATTTCCTATAGAGTTTACATTTATTTACCAGCTATTATCTAGTTTTTTGGTCTTTCAAAATTCATGCATGTATTGATATTGATTTAGGAATTGTATTCCTCCTATTTTTCTTTTAAATTGTTAGTTGTATATCTACCTCATAGATGCATGTGATAAAGTTCTTTGTATTTTTTCCACATGTGACCTTATTACTCCTTTATTTTATGAAACGATATCCTCTGCTCTTCTATTACAGGGGATTCCAGAGGTCTATGGTCAATTCAATGACCATGGCTGCAAAGGTTCCACATTTCTATTTTATGGAAGAAATAAAATGCAATGCTCTTGTCGAGCTCAAAGCAACCCTGCAAAAAGAAAACACCGACCCCGACGTCAAACACACATTTCTACCATTTCTGATAAAGTCTCTTTCCATGGCATTGAATAAATATCCTCTGATGAATAGTTCATTCAATGAGGAATCCAAGGAAGTCATTCTGAAAGGTAATCCATTCAAAGTCCATTGTTCATTTTAATGAAAATATTTAAATGAATTTATCAAACATATGAAGAATAGATGCATTTTCACTTATACCTAATAAGAAACTAATCATTTACTTTTGCTTTTGCATGTTGTAATATAGATTTACATAATTTAATGCCATAACTTTCTTTGCTTCTAATGTTTTGGAGTGCTGGTTATAAACTTCCAACTCTTTCACAGGATGCCACAACATAGGTGTTGCAATGGCAACTCCATTTGGTTTAGTTGTACCAAAGATAAAGAAGGTTCAGTCACAATCAATACTTGAGGTTAGCTTTTAATAATAGAATATTATTAAAATAATATCATGTTTTGCTTAAGATAATAGGAATGTAATGAAAAAATTAATGTCTTTTATGTGATTATCAGGTTACAAAAGAGCTAGCAAGGCTCCAGCAACTTGCAGTAGCTAACAAGCTGAGCGCCGAAGAGATTAGTGGGGGAACCATAACCCTAAGCAACATTGGATCTATCGGCGGAAAGTTCGGTTCCCCAATCCTCAATTTACCTGAAGTTGCCATTATTGCTATTGGAAAGATCCAGAAGCTTCCCCGATTTTCTGATGATGACAAAGTATATCCGGCATATGTTACCAATGTAAGTTCTGCCTTTTATAATATTTTGGACCCAATTCCTAGATTTTAAGGATATATATCACCTAATCTTTACATTTTTTTTTACTTTTACATGTTGCATACATCTTTTCATGCATAAGTAATATGTCATGTATGTAAAATTTGAAGTTTAGGTGTTAGATAAGTTGAATCATAGGAATTAAAAGATAATCTAAACCTTCCTAACATTTATACAAACTTTGATGGAAAATTTACATACATACCAGTTAGTTCTTATCTATTTACATATCCGCCTCCTAAATTACAATTTTTACATATATGTCACCTTACCTTTACATGAAAAGGTGTATTTCACTTTTTTTTAACTTAAAATGCTGGTATTTTTTATGTGATATGGAAGATCTGGGTGGGTATGAATGTAAAAAGTAAAATTTAGGTATTATCTATGTAAATCCATGAGAACCCTAACTTTGAAAAGAGAGAAAATCATCACTAATATCAAACGAAATTTAAAACTAAGAATTGATGAAAAGGAGTTTCATTCTTTATTGATTTTTTGTTTTTCATTATTGTTAATTTGATTTAAAGGAGTGATTACTCAACTTAGATTAGTTATCAGGTAACAATTGGAGCTGATCATAGAATTGTTGATGGAGCCACTGTTGCAAGATTCTGCAATGAATGGAAGCTGCTGATAGAAAAACCTGAGCTTCTCTTACTGCACATGAGATGAAGTAAGCAAACATCTTATACTGCACGAGAAAACTAAAATTTCAGGAAAATTGAACACCTTTTTTGTTTAATGATTATTTATTTTATCGACATTTAGGATGAGTGTTACTGAGATTAGCATGAGATATATTCATGAAAGAGTTGATGTAGCTCTAATGGCAACCCTACACGGTCACATTAAACATCGATCATATACGATTAGGGAGTCATCTTCGATTCTTTTTTTATTATATTTATTTAAAATATCAAGGTAAATATAAAAGTTTATGTATTAAATTTATAGAACATAAATGTTGTGTTATATATATAACATTATCAAATCAAGCAACTGAGAGCATTGTCATCAGCAGCAAGAAAATTTTTCAAAAAAAGCCCACTTAATGTAATTTCTATGCTTTACAGACCAATTCAAATCAAAAGACAAGGGAAAATGCCCCCAGAAAAATGTAGAAATGCATTTCCCACTGACCTCTTTCAAAAAATTTCAAAAAATATACCAAAAAAAAAAAAAAAAAAAAAATCCAAACTATGCCTTGTTTTGAAGGAAGAACGCTTTTAAGGAAGAACAGAGATCAAACAAAACCTTACAAACCATCCATGTTCCCAACGGATTTAAGATCAGCACATAAGTTGTCATTAAGTAGTTTAACAACCTCAAGCTCGCTTCTGAGTCTTTGTTCCTGCAAATGTTAAGTTTACATTCTAAGCAAGCAAAAATGAAAAAGGGCAAAAAAAAAAAAACATTTAATAACGATAAGAATTTATCTTATTTTATAAATAAGGATGACAAAACCTCTCATAAATTACATGATTTTAGGAATCTTATGCATTGGTTTCTTTGAAATCTTGATAGGACTGCTGGTTTTTGTCATGATAGGATTTCATCATAAAATCTAATAGTGATATCATAATTTAAAAGAAAAACAATATATCTATATATGATATTCCAGAGAGAATAATAAATCATAATAAATTATCTCTACTCTCTATTATAGTTGAACTCAATGAGGTCGACCACAAGCTCAAGTTTGCACTCGAGGGAAAATAGTTAAAGTCGAGCTGGAGTTGAGAATGGCTCGAGCTCATCTCTACTCATTTACAACCCTAGATTGGACCAACTTGAGTATTGGCAAGTCCTTTTAAAAGAGGCAAACCGAAAAAAAAAAGGGGAAATTTACATGCATGGTGCATAATTCAAATGTATTTACATATCTCACAGCTAAACATTCATAGTTACACATAACATTTTGGTGATTTAAACCTACACAAAAAAATGTATTTCCCTTTTAAAAAGTGATAATATGACTTGTTGAATCCTAATTTGTTCGTGAATCACACCCTAATGAATAGAGCGTCAGTGTTGAATCTGAATCAGTCTGTGAATCACACCCAAGAAATAAAGTGTAAAACGGGAGAGAGATAGAGAGAGAGAGAGAGATCAAATAACATTGTGGTCATTTAAACCTACACATAAAAAAGAATATTTCACTTTTAAAAAGTGGTAGTAGGGCTTGTTGAATCATGATTTATCCGTAAATCACACCTCAAGGAATAGAGCATAAATGTTTAATCCAATCCGGCCGTGAATCACGCCTAAGAAATAGAGCGTGGGACATGATGTGGAGAGAGAGAGAGCGAGAGGAGGGAGGCGAAGTGCACAATAATGAACAATAATTTTTAGCAACTGTGCAACCCTTTATTCATAAAATGATCTCATATTTATAGAGAAAGGGGGAGGACAATATGTGAGACATTTATGCCCCTGCTTTAGTTGGGGATTGCACGGGTTATTCTAGGTATTTTACATATGTGGGCTCAGAGCCTCTTAAGCTTGGCCGATTGATTTTCTGCTGGCTAGGGGTCGGCAAGATTGATTCGGTAGGCTAAATCGTGCCTATCTGTTGGTCAAGTCCGGCATAGGGTGAGTTACTGTAATTTAATAGATAGCTGCCTTTAGAAAAGGAGATCCTAAGGAATGGTTAAGACTTGTTGTCCTATTGACTCTTGATGATATTCTAGGAATAATGTGGGATGTCTTTGATAGAACCATAGGATCCGAGGGGCTAGCTCCTCCTTTGGGTTAATGGTTTGGGTTAATATCGTGCTTCGCCTCCGGTTGAGATTCATGTTGGCACTTTTTCGAACATCAAGGCCAAGGTCAACTAAGGCATCCAAACATCTCAAGATTCATGCTGACATTTTCCTTTGTACAATATAAAAGGAGTGAGCGACTGACTGACAGAGAGGAGTGAGCATTAATGAACAATCATACAACTTGTCTATCTTCTAAAAAAAATTTCCTCTTTATAGGGAAGATAGTAAAATATAGTGAAATTAAATTTCACATTTTGCATTAATGGGGGCTATACTGGATATTCTAGGTATTTTACATATATGAGTCTATTGTTCGACTACTCTCTGGCTCAGTCAACTAAACTCATTTGCCTTCAACTCGATAAAGTCAGTTCAGTCGGCTAGGCTGAGTCGACGTTGACAGTTTGTTGAGCCAAGTTGACTTTAGATCAACATGAATGATTTGATCGGCTAAGCTTTGTCGATTGGTTGATCTAGTTCGGTTGTGAACCCTTGATCCCTGAATGAGATGCTCCAGTCGGCAGAGCAAAACTAGACTATCAAGCAGAGGGTGTATCATTGTAACCCGATAGACACCTCTTTTCTCAACGAGGAAAGTTCATGGGATGACTATTATTGGCCCCTAATGAGGAGTCTCGGGGGCGTCCGTGGGATGGCTTGGGATATTGAGATACTGGGTTTTTTCTTAAGTCGGATTAACAGGAAAGTAGGATGATGCCTTTGGCCGCTTTCTTTGTAATGGTTAGCTTATATGTCTTGTTTTAGTCTGATTGGTTCAAATTTAGAACGATTGGTCGTCCTTTTGTCCTTCTCCCGACTCGGGTGGCCTTCAACTTTGGCTCGGATCAGATAAGTATGTCTCCTAGTCTTATATCGGCAGACTCTCCTTTGTCGTACTTTCTATCTTCTGAGCCATTAGATATCCTAGGAATCAGTGTTGGACATTTTCAATGTACATGGCTATTTTTAATGTTATTAAAAATTTGAGTGCTATGTGCGCAAATTTGAAAGTTTAGGTGAGAGATATGTAAATATATGAGAATTCTGTGCTACGCACGTAAATGTCCCCCAAAAAATCTCACAGACTGAAGCAAAGAATGAAAAGGTACCCAAAGTTGTCCATACAAAAATAAAGTAAATGAAGAATGAATCTTATCTGATAGTAGAAACATCACCTCAAGTGTAAGTTCTTCCACGGACCTCTCCAGTTCCATGCACCTGTGTAGCGCACAAAACATGAAACAAACAAAACTCGAAACCTGCTTCAATCGTTACTAGTCCACTAGCAATCAGAAATTATTTACACAGAATAATACAAATAAAAGTTGAATTACAAGGATCACGACCTTAACAAAAACAAAAAGGATAATTTACATAATACCGCGGAATTCCTATGCATTTACCTATCTAACACCAAAACTTCAATTTTTACATACATACCTCATTCTCTATGCATGACAAGGTGTATTTCGCTTTTCACAACTTAAAATGGTGGTATTTTCTATGCGATAAGAATGATTGGGGTAGTACAAATGTAAATAAGTAAAGCTTAGGTGTTATATATGCAAATACATGGGAGTTACTCAAAAATTGATTTGAATAAGAGTTCGGATCGAAAAATAAGAGCGTAGCCACGATCAGACTTATTTTCGATCCGATTTCGAGTCCACGTTGGATCGAATCAAGCACCTCACAAGTAGATCAAAATTTGGATAATTAATTACCAATATCATATATATGAATGGTGGATACGCGAACTGCGGATGATTTGCTGTTGTGGTTAACCCTAAGCAAAATTTGAAATATGATATCACAGACTCCCAGCCCCAACTGCAGCCCCAGCCCATTACATTTGCTTCGAAATCCCTAACCCTAGCCCTAGGTGAGGAACCAAGCCTATGGCGACCTAACACAGTGATGCGTTCGATGGTGACTAGTGAGACTGGTTACGTCGGCCATTGGCTCACTGCCTAATCTCGTTCTCTCTGACCCCGACTTCACCTTCTCTTTTCCCTCTAATTAGTAATAAGTTTCTTACTTCATTCTCGCGTTTTTTATTGCATTGCGTCATTGGTTGGATCTCTAATTCATTCTGATGAATCTTTATATGTTTTCACAGATTTGCAGTGAGGTTTTTTTCCCTTTTGTTGTTGTTGAAACTCTTAGATTTATTATGACTAAAATAGTTGGCATATTACAATTTGCTTTTGGTGTTGAGTCTGTTGGACGTTTTGATGGAAAAATGTTGTGTTTTGTCGTTTAAAATGTCTAATTTTGTAAAAACTTCAATAATGTCAATTTAGGGCAGGTTTTTTATTTCAATTTGGAATAAAATTTGAGATATTGACATTTGCCTGGAGTCGTAGTCATCAGGTTTTCCAAGTTCTAGCTGTTGGCCCGACAGTGGTGTAAATTCCTAGCCCTAAAGAATCTGTGTTCGAGCTGGATTGATCAGGCGCACGAGTCTTATTTTATAAATAAGGATGACAAAACCTCTCATAAATTACATGATTTTAGGAATCTTATGCATTGGTTTCTTTGAAATCTTGATAGGACTGCTGGTTTTTGTCATGATAGGATTTCATCATAAAATCTAATAGTGATATCATAATTTAAAAGAAAAACAATATATCTATATATGATATTCCAGAGAGAATAATAAATCATAATAAATTATCTCTACTCTCTATTATAGTTGAACTCAATGAGGTCGACCACAAGCTCAAGTTTGCACTCGAGGGAAAATAGTTAAAGTCGAGCTGGAGTTGAGAATGGCTCGAGCTCATCTCTACTCATTTACAACCCTAGATTGGACCAACTTGAGTATTGGCAAGTCCTTTTAAAAGAGGCAAACCGAAAAAAAAAAGGGGAAATTTACATGCATGGTGCATAATTCAAATGTATTTACATATCTCACAGCTAAACATTCATAGTTACACATAACATTTTGGTGATTTAAACCTACACAAAAAAATGTATTTCCCTTTTAAAAAGTGATAATATGACTTGTTGAATCCTAATTTGTTCGTGAATCACACCCTAATGAATAGAGCGTCAGTGTTGAATCTGAATCAGTCTGTGAATCACACCCAAGAAATAAAGTGTAAAACGGGAGAGAGATAGAGAGAGAGAGAGAGATCAAATAACATTGTGGTCATTTAAACCTACACATAAAAAAGAATATTTCACTTTTAAAAAGTGGTAGTAGGGCTTGTTGAATCATGATTTATCCGTAAATCACACCTCAAGGAATAGAGCATAAATGTTTAATCCAATCCGGCCGTGAATCACGCCTAAGAAATAGAGCGTGGGACATGATGTGGAGAGAGAGAGAGCGAGAGGAGGGAGGCGAAGTGCACAATAATGAACAATAATTTTTAGCAACTGTGCAACCCTTTATTCATAAAATGATCTCATATTTATAGAGAAAGGGGGAGGACAATATGTGAGACATTTATGCCCCTGCTTTAGTTGGGGATTGCACGGGTTATTCTAGGTATTTTACATATGTGGGCTCAGAGCCTCTTAAGCTTGGCCGATTGATTTTCTGCTGGCTAGGGGTCGGCAAGATTGATTCGGTAGGCTAAATCGTGCCTATCTGTTGGTCAAGTCCGGCATAGGGTGAGTTACTGTAATTTAATAGATAGCTGCCTTTAGAAAAGGAGATCCTAAGGAATGGTTAAGACTTGTTGTCCTATTGACTCTTGATGATATTCTAGGAATAATGTGGGATGTCTTTGATAGAACCATAGGATCCGAGGGGCTAGCTCCTCCTTTGGGTTAATGGTTTGGGTTAATATCGTGCTTCGCCTCCGGTTGAGATTCATGTTGGCACTTTTTCGAACATCAAGGCCAAGGTCAACTAAGGCATCCAAACATCTCAAGATTCATGCTGACATTTTCCTTTGTACAATATAAAAGGAGTGAGCGACTGACTGACAGAGAGGAGTGAGCATTAATGAACAATCATACAACTTGTCTATCTTCTAAAAAAAATTTCCTCTTTATAGGGAAGATAGTAAAATATAGTGAAATTAAATTTCACATTTTGCATTAATGGGGGCTATACTGGATATTCTAGGTATTTTACATATATGAGTCTATTGTTCGACTACTCTCTGGCTCAGTCAACTAAACTCATTTGCCTTCAACTCGATAAAGTCAGTTCAGTCGGCTAGGCTGAGTCGACGTTGACAGTTTGTTGAGCCAAGTTGACTTTAGATCAACATGAATGATTTGATCGGCTAAGCTTTGTCGATTGGTTGATCTAGTTCGGTTGTGAACCCTTGATCCCTGAATGAGATGCTCCAGTCGGCAGAGCAAAACTAGACTATCAAGCAGAGGGTGTATCATTGTAACCCGATAGACACCTCTTTTCTCAACGAGGAAAGTTCATGGGATGACTATTATTGGCCCCTAATGAGGAGTCTCGGGGGCGTCCGTGGGATGGCTTGGGATATTGAGATACTGGGTTTTTTCTTAAGTCGGATTAACAGGAAAGTAGGATGATGCCTTTGGCCGCTTTCTTTGTAATGGTTAGCTTATATGTCTTGTTTTAGTCTGATTGGTTCAAATTTAGAACGATTGGTCGTCCTTTTGTCCTTCTCCCGACTCGGGTGGCCTTCAACTTTGGCTCGGATCAGATAAGTATGTCTCCTAGTCTTATATCGGCAGACTCTCCTTTGTCGTACTTTCTATCTTCTGAGCCATTAGATATCCTAGGAATCAGTGTTGGACATTTTCAATGTACATGGCTATTTTTAATGTTATTAAAAATTTGAGTGCTATGTGCGCAAATTTGAAAGTTTAGGTGAGAGATATGTAAATATATGAGAATTCTGTGCTACGCACGTAAATGTCCCCCAAAAAATCTCACAGACTGAAGCAAAGAATGAAAAGGTACCCAAAGTTGTCCATACAAAAATAAAGTAAATGAAGAATGAATCTTATCTGATAGTAGAAACATCACCTCAAGTGTAAGTTCTTCCACGGACCTCTCCAGTTCCATGCACCTGTGTAGCGCACAAAACATGAAACAAACAAAACTCGAAACCTGCTTCAATCGTTACTAGTCCACTAGCAATCAGAAATTATTTACACAGAATAATACAAATAAAAGTTGAATTACAAGGATCACGACCTTAACAAAAACAAAAAGGATAATTTACATAATACCGCGGAATTCCTATGCATTTACCTATCTAACACCAAAACTTCAATTTTTACATACATACCTCATTCTCTATGCATGACAAGGTGTATTTCGCTTTTCACAACTTAAAATGGTGGTATTTTCTATGCGATAAGAATGATTGGGGTAGTACAAATGTAAATAAGTAAAGCTTAGGTGTTATATATGCAAATACATGGGAGTTACTCAAAAATTGATTTGAATAAGAGTTCGGATCGAAAAATAAGAGCGTAGCCACGATCAGACTTATTTTCGATCCGATTTCGAGTCCACGTTGGATCGAATCAAGCACCTCACAAGTAGATCAAAATTTGGATAATTAATTACCAATATCATATATATGAATGGTGGATACGCGAACTGCGGATGATTTGCTGTTGTGGTTAACCCTAAGCAAAATTTGAAATATGATATCACAGACTCCCAGCCCCAACTGCAGCCCCAGCCCATTACATTTGCTTCGAAATCCCTAACCCTAGCCCTAGGTGAGGAACCAAGCCTATGGCGACCTAACACAGTGATGCGTTCGATGGTGACTAGTGAGACTGGTTACGTCGGCCATTGGCTCACTGCCTAATCTCGTTCTCTCTGACCCCGACTTCACCTTCTCTTTTCCCTCTAATTAGTAATAAGTTTCTTACTTCATTCTCGCGTTTTTTATTGCATTGCGTCATTGGTTGGATCTCTAATTCATTCTGATGAATCTTTATATGTTTTCACAGATTTGCAGTGAGGTTTTTTTCCCTTTTGTTGTTGTTGAAACTCTTAGATTTATTATGACTAAAATAGTTGGCATATTACAATTTGCTTTTGGTGTTGAGTCTGTTGGACGTTTTGATGGAAAAATGTTGTGTTTTGTCGTTTAAAATGTCTAATTTTGTAAAAACTTCAATAATGTCAATTTAGGGCAGGTTTTTTATTTCAATTTGGAATAAAATTTGAGATATTGACATTTGCCTGGAGTCGTAGTCATCAGGTTTTCCAAGTTCTAGCTGTTGGCCCGACAGTGGTGTAAATTCCTAGCCCTAAAGAATCTGTGTTCGAGCTGGATTGATCAGGCGCACGAGCTTAAAATGGCATTTGAGCCGGCTTGTTTATAATTCGAGCTGGCTCATTAATTAAAAGTTTTCAATTCGAACAGGATCAAAAACCGAATTCTTCGATCCAATTAACGGTTTCAATCCATAATATTTCATTTTGATCCGATTTCGAGCCACACTTGGATCAACGCGAAACCGGATAGTTTATAATTTGAGCCGCCTCATTAATTGATCGGTTTCCGTTCGAGTCGAATCAAAAATCAAATTATTTGATCCCATTAATGATTTTGATCCATAATATTTCATATTGGTTAGATTTCGAGTCACACTTGGATAGCCTCGAAATCAAATCATTCACAGCCCTAGAATTAGGTGTTATGCATTTAGATGCCCCCAAAAATAACTTGAATACCACAACAAAAAAACATGAATCTGCAATACAATTAAACACTAAAATCTATGCCACATTGAATGATCTATGAAATATCAATTTTAGCAGATCATTGAATGATTTTTGGGCCAACAGAATGAATTAAGGAACCGAAGGCCAAATAGGTAAGTTAAAATAAAATCTGAATGATCTTTAGAAGTAAAACATCTGTTGTGAAAGAAGGATTCCAAAAAATGCAAGAAATCTGTAACTGAAATGACAAAGCTGAAGTACAACTAAAGGGCTGTTTGGTGATGGATTTAAGTGGGATATAACTTAACTTTTGCTGGACTGTGAAAACGCCACTATAAATTCTGGACTCCATAAATCTGGTTTCTTATTTTTTTCACAGTTTTGACTAAAATCCTGCATTTACTAAATCCTGCTGTTGGTAAGTTTTATTAAATCCGGATTTACACAATTTACCAAATCACCAAAACACGTTACCAAACAGCCCCAAAAGGAAGTAAAACGTCAGTTTTCATCTACTGACCGTTCGTTGAGTTGTTTCCTTCGTTGAACCATAAGTGCTTGCTTTCTGTCCCTTCCACCATGTTGAATCTGTGAAATAAATATAAATTAAAAGGCTATGATTCAAGCAAACAACCCAGGTTTTCATACACAAAATCTATAGTAGACAGTAACAGTTGAAATCACTCCGGAATAGAAAGGCATGCAATTTGTTCCCTGCAGGAGGAAAAATTATTCCATCAGGAGTCCGGATGCAGTTTTGCATCATGTTTCTGATTATGACATGTCACGTGTACAGGCAGACCCACCCATGTATTATTATTATTATTTTTTTGTACAAAGATGGGCTTGTCTGTACACGTGGCAGACCCTGGATGCAAAACTGCATCAGGACTCTTGATACAATAATTTTTCCTAAAGGAGACACCTTTCACAAATAGTTCATGTTCAACTCACTACAAAACGAGCTCTTATTCTGTGCGGACAGCACGTCCAATTAGAATTTTTTTTTTTTTGAAAAAAAAAATTAAATTGGGGCCTACTGTCATACACTTTTAGTAAAGGAAGTATTTTTATTGGTTCACCGCACGCATCTCTGCATCCGGTGAACGCACACAATAATTTTTCCTACAAAGCTCGTGCTCGATTCTTTTATTAAGCAAGCAAGCCGAACACGAAGCTCAATTTATAAACAAGTCGATCGTGAATACATGTTTGTTCGATCTCGATGCATTTTCGCTGGAATTAATTAAAAAATACTTATTATATCCCCTTTATATATATTTTTATAATGTATTTAAAAAATATATTTTTTATTATTTTAAAATTTATTCAAGCTGAATTTGAGCCGAGCACGAACATACTATTGAAGGGCCGTTTGGAATATAAATAAATAAATAAATAAAAGAACCGAACATGAACAAGCTTTGCACTCGCTCAAACTCGCCTCATTTACAACCCGAGTACTATATACTAGATATAACATAAAGTAGCAATAACTAGAATTGACTTAAAAGTTTTAATGCCTAAGAACAATGGAAGATTGATTCTACTAAAACCATTCCATCGCAAATTGAACTGATCACAAAATAGCAAAGGATCTGCATCCAATGCGGAGGTTAAGAAAAAAAGCATTTAGACCTGAATTTGAGGCTTAATTTTGGGCGCGGCAAGTCCAGCAGTAACGGACTGTTTCTTCAGCACCTCAGTTGGATATATATTTTCCCTGTAATTTTCTTTTTCTGGCAGTACTGCAAAAACATTCATAAAATGGGGAGTTTATGAAGTTAGACAGACTAATAACCATGTCAAAAAGAACAATTGAAACAAGACAAGAGAAATTAATTTTAGTCACACTACAGATGCCATTTAAGTTAGGAAGATTTACATACACAGCACGCAATTCCTATGTATTTACATATCTAACACCTAAACTTCAATTTTTACATTCGCACGGAAAGGTGCATAACAGTTTTTAGAAGTTAAAATGTTGGAATTTTTAATGTGATATGAAAGATTTGAGTGGTATAATTGTAAAAAGTAATAAAGTTTAGGTGTTAGATATGTAAATACATGGGAATTGGGAGGTATGTTTGTGCATGCGCCTTTAAGTTATGGTAATGCAGAATAATAACCGAATCAAAAAGGACAATCGAAACAAAGCAGGGAGAAAGTAATTTAGTTACAATAGAGTTCCCAATTGATTATGACTTGGAAGGGCGCAGGCAGTTTGGTCTAGAAAAATACCCAACGTCGTCTTTGAATATAAAGTTCAATTCTGATTTATATTCATTGCATAGAATCCTTAAATTTTAAAAGAATTGTTGTCCAACACCGAACCAAACAGCTCTTTAGTAATTAGAATAACTATTACTTAAAATATGAAGTTCATTTCGCATATTTAGAGGGCTTGAAGACAAAAGAAAACACAAAACAGAAAAAGAAAATGGCGATTTACATACAGACCACAAAATTGTTCTGATTTTAATATTTAACTTTTATAACACTCAAATCTTTAACCATCAAAGATATCACCAATACTAACCTTTTTGAAGTGAAAAACTTTCGGGCATTACTCTTTTGTTGTGATCAAGAAAATGTCGTATGCATAATATCAAAAATTTAGATGTTAGATATGTACATAAAAATTGTGTAGTATGCACACAAATTCCGCAAATGAGAGAGTTTTTATTCAACTACTTGCATCTGCACCTTACCTAATACTACAACAACAACAACAAGCATTTATCCCACTAAGTCGGGTCAGTTACATGAATCATTTTTATCCATTGCGTCCTATTGAGTGTCATATTTTCATTTAATTCAAATAAGTTGAGATCAATTTTTATATAATATGCCCAAGTTTTTTTAGGTCTACCTCTGTCTTTCTTAATATAAACCGAATCTAAAACATCTATTCTCCTAACTGGAACAACAAACGGTCGACGTTTAATGTGACCAAACCATCTAGGACAACTCTCCCTAATCTTGATTGCCACTAGAGCTAAACTAACCTAATCACGGATATATTCATTTCTCATTTTGTCTCTAAGTGTCAAGCAACTCATCCACCTAAGCATTCTCATCTCAGCAACACTTAACTTTGTTTTATACTTCTCTTTTCAAGGAGAACATTTTGAGCCATAGAGCATTGCAGGTCTTACCATCTTATAAACTTTCCTTCCAGTCTAAGCGAAACTTTTCTATCACACAATAGGGTCGATGCATTCCTCCAATAAAACCAGCCAACCTGGATTCCACTAATAACATCCCCATCTATATCGCCATCACTTTGAACAATAGACCCGGATATCTAAAACATTCACATATTTTAATGATTTGATCACTCACAGTTACAACTATCACTTCTAAAATTACCACTAGAGCCACTATCACTTCTAAAATTACCTTCCAAGCATTCAGTTTTAGATCTACTCAAACAAAGGCCTTTAGATTTCAATGCAGACATCTATAATTCAAGATTTTCCTGAATTCTTTTTCTAATCTTATCCACAATAAAGATAAAATCAGCAAAACCACACAGCAAGGTACATCCTCCTATAACTATCCAGCAAGAACATCCATAACTAAAGCAAAAAGACATAGGCTTAATTTTTTCGAGTATAAAAAAGACAGGAATATCCTCATCAGCAAATCATCCCACTTGAGCAAATCAAGACAAGAGTATTTTCCTACAAACCTGCACAAGAAATAGTACCAAGACAAATACACATTGTTGATCCTCAACAACCTCATCCAATCACTGCCGTTGAGTAGCACTATAGCAGCTTGCCAAATTAACCTCCTGCAACAGCTCTTCCCCATTTATATTAAGTCCTATCCCTGCAACTCTTGAATGATTACTGCTTTGTATTCATTATTTTATACTTGGAATAATATAGTTCAAAGTTGTTATATCAAAGCATGCTAGCCGACAACAACCTAACTCAAGCTTCATTCAATAGACATAGATGAATCCTCTTCCATGCATATGAGCCAATCCAACAATGTGTCTTTTATTTTATTGTTTTTTAAATATCTCCAACAATGCATCTTGGACTAAGATGATAGACATCACCAACAAAAACCATCTTTAACAAACCACCCCCCCCTCCCATGGAACACATCTCAAGTTTCACATATCAAACTGACGCTACAGCACACTAATGAAAAATATCCTATCTTGAGTCTCAAATTCTCGAGCCGTTCACATCTATGGGCAACGAAACAAACACAATACCATACAACTGTGAAAACTCTAGTCACTAACATTACAACAGTGGTTTCTACCCTCTACAATTAAGACATTATTCTATGCATCCTTGATTGTCTTCCGCCCGACTATCAAGCCTTCAAAATTGCCATGGGGATTAGGCATACACCAATCAGTCTAGACGATCTATACTTTCCTCTGCAATAGCAAAATTAACATGGTTGCAGACTCAACAAAGGAGCATTCGCTCAACCATCCACCTTGGCCCTCACCACCACATAAGGTAGACGAATCAAACACTTATGCTTTTTTGATTGATCACCAAACACTATAGTTAAATTACACCATTAAATTACGATCAAATCTATAACTAGTATGTTCCCTGACAGTTTTCTATCATTTGAGTTGTAAATTATAAATATACATTTGATTCTCATAGACTCCTTTGTCAATCAAGTTCGACCTAAATTTGCCCTTTAGCAAATATCTACCACAGATCTAGATATCTCTTGGACGATGCAGCTCATGGCTTCTAAAAAGGAACCTTCAATCAGGTTGGAATGACTACCTCTTCTGACTAAGTAAATCAGGGATCATAAGTCTTAAGACAACGAAAGCATGAGATCTTGTTTGTCAATTGTCATAATTTCCCTCATCATTCATTTTAAGCTCACGATAGTAAATTATATATCATAAAACTAAGTGTGTTGTTGTTATATGCTGGATATTTTGGGTTTAGTAACTAGCCTTAATCGAAAGCTCTATCTTGTTATCAAAAGGGGAAATTAATCATAAAAGCTTACGCCTATGTGAAACCTTAAACCCTAGATCTTAAAATCCTTGCAAAATGAAGACAAAACCATCGAGTAATGTGTTATCTATTGTTTCATCTGCCTTTTAAAAATTTGACCCTAAATTCCAAATATAAAGCTCTCGACAAGAGTCCGGGGCATGAATTTTTGGAGACAATAAATTTCCTTCATGATCTAATCCTCAAAAGAAAGATTACCCTTTTAAAAGAAGTTTACACTTTTAAAAGTATAACTTCAAGTGGGTTAAGGATAACTTTTTAGCTTCCTAACTGTACCATTTTCAAGCGCTTGAAAGCGATCTTTTACAAAGTTTCTATTAGGTGCTAGGAACTTCATTTGAAACATCTAAGGTATACAATGCAGTTTTATTTATTTCTATGATAATTTCTCTTTTTTTGTTTATCAAAAAAGTCGATGCACGAAATTATTATTTTTGTTTTTTTCCATTTTGCTCAAACTGTTAATAGGTGACATTTTAAGTTCACTTTAGTAGTGCAAACTTCTTACCATACAACAGTTCTCAATCCATCACACTGCTATAACGCGGGCTTTAGAGCTTATCTATTTAACTTTCTTTTTCCCCTTTGAGAAGTTAAATCCTTAGAAGGTTATGGTGTCTTCCCTTCCTTACCTTGATTCTTTCATCTTGTGACTATTTCCATCATATTGACCTAATTAAGATTGATGATTAAAAACGAGCGTTCATTTGCAGTTTTAGAATAAATTCCTAAAGTGCTCATACAACGTCCATGCATCCTTAAGAATTAGTCCAAAAGTGATTATTTTATGTGAGAACTCTTTGGTGTAATCCTCTACACTAATAATCCTTAGCAACTACATAGATTGCACCATTATTTCCACAAATCCTCTACATATCCCAAAAAGCAAAATTCTTGATGGCTCTATTACTTCAACATTTCATGTCACCTCTTGATGATCATTCATATTTAAACGAGCATTCCACATGATAAGGAGAGATGGTATGGTATAACCTCAATCGAGAGTAGGCAATAGGTTTCAGCAAGTTTTGAACTAATTGATTCATGCATCCATTTTATCGACATCAATGACCTTATCATAAGCATAAATCTCTACTTTAGTTTCAAATTTGAACGCTTGCATCCTTTCGTTAAGAGTGGTGGTCATATCTCCCCTTAATCTTCCCCAACTATCATAAGCATAAATCTCTACTTGTTTGCATCATCACTCACCCCAATCATGTTAGCCATCTATTGTATCAATATACCAACATAACCAGATAGATTTTGTGTAAAACTATTGTTATCCATTAACCTACTTCTTCCACTCATCTCTTTCTATAATTCCGATACAACGCTGAGAGGACAAGTGACACTCCCTAATTTTTGCATAATATCTTATTTGTGGCATGCACCCAAGAAATGAAGCACTGATGAAACCGTCTTAAATTAGTTAGTTTTCTCTAGCCAACTTCATAAACAAACTCCATAATTAAAGAAATTTTTACTAGAAACAACTAGTTACATAAATTCTTTTTACAAGATAATTCTAGCAAGAATCATCCTAACTAAGTTGAAACTTCTAAATTCAAAATCAAGCTCATCCGAATAAGTTTTTCAAATTCAACCTTATCTTACTATAATCTGGTTTGTAACTCAATAGTTTAGACCTTCAGCCTATTAAACTTGATCATCAAGACTTTGGTTGACAATCCGCCTTCATGATTAACAGCTAGTGATGTTCCCTAGGATCCCACGGTGTGATATAAAAATAAATGATACAGAGTTAACTCAAATCACTACTCAAACGACACATTTTTTTTTGTTGAATTTAAATGATTACAATGACGAATCCTCAATATAAAACAACACAACACACATGCAAACAGTAAAAAACAATAACTACAGAAATAAAAAAAGGAAAAAACACAATGACAAAAGAGGCCCTCTCTAGCGGAGTGCAGCAGGTCCGACTGGTGGAAGGAGCTATGGAGGACTGACTAGTAGCTAGCAGCAAGTGGTGGTTGTGGGAAGGATACCATGAGGCCAGAGGTTTGCTAGAGGCACAGGAAAGGTGATCTATGACCTGCTAGAAGGGGCTTGGAAGGTAGACGACCGGCTGGGAGGTGTCGGGAAGGGAGTGCGGTGGTTGCTAGGAGAAGCCTGAGGGATCTGCGACCTATTGGAGGATGCAGGACTGATCGGTTGTGGGTGAGGAAGGCACACGAAGGTGGACGACCGGTTCGTAGATGTCGGGAAGGCAGTGTGGCTATTGCTGGGAAAAGCTGATGGTATCTGCGGCCTTCTGGAATCGCTGGAAGGGATCCAAAGAGGGAAGTTGAGAGGATAAAGATCTCGGCGAGGTCAGCCTATAGTCGGAACACCACCCAAACCCTTGGAGACGGACACCTCATCGAATGAGTTACAGTCGGAGCCCTCCTCGTCGCCATATACAACCCTAGTAAAGGAAGAACGCCTCAAAGGTAGGAAATTGAAGTTCAAAATCATCAAAATTGATTAGCCCTCAACAAACAAGATTTATAAATAAGGGGAAAATAGTTGATAGACTAGGCAAGAAACAAATGTGATGGAAAAAAAAAAGGAATTTGAAATTAAGCTTATGTAGAAAGGAATGGATTAGGAAGGAAGGAAAATTGAGCGATAAAAAAGGGGAAGGGATGGGCGGCAGTTTCCGCCCCTAAAGAAGCTTGGCCTGTTCAGTCTAGTAAGAAAGTTGGACCAATCTTCTGACCAACCGGTCAGGGCTCAAGAACCCCGCGTCAGTCTCCCGAGATTGGAGGAGCTTTGACTTCATTCGTCAAATTTTCTGGCTCCTCGAGGCATGACGACAAATCCTCTGGTAGGCCGATCAAGTAGGTGGTCATTCCAAAGCTCACTCTGGCAGAATGGGTATCCAACCTCTTTTGGCACAATCTGAGCTAAAACTGTAGATAGACGAGTATTCTCACGAATCAGGCATCGGTCTATCCCATTTGTAAATTGTTTTTTCCACTCCTCGTACTCAGCGGAATGCAGCTAATAAACCAGTACGAGGATAAATCAACTCAGGTAAAATCCGTGGCAAATTACACCACTCTCACTCGCACCCAATTAGCAAGGACCTCTTCTTCACTGATAGGGCTTGGATTGCATTGAAGAGTTTTCTTCCCATCAAGCTCCTAATATAAATTTCAAAGTTAGGTTTCATCCCTCATTTCTGGATTTCCAGGGATGGGTAACGTACTAAACTAAATCTGACATCTAAATAACTCCCTGAAATCTTCCCAAGGTGGTACAAAAAAGTCTCATATCTGGCATGGGAGGCCTCGCTCAGTAAGGGCAATTCAGGGATGAGTCTACGGATATGAAATGCAAGAATTTCTATTATACGGGATTGTCCTGTGTCTGATATCGACTCCCCAAACTCATGGCCCATTTGGACATTCAAGGCCAGTTATGTTGATGCTCCCCTCGATGCCTGGAAAAAACTAGCTCGAGGAACCATAATCTCGTACTCTGCTAAAAAACTCATTACATCATAGTCACTACCTTCTAGAAAAGCTAATGTTACCTCAGTTGGAATCTTTATCTTGGGGTCAACTAGAATCAATGGTGTCTCTTCGTCATTTGCTGAAAATTGATAATCATCTCTGAAGTCTGCATCTTCTTTCGGATTACCATTTATTTCTTCAATTGGAAGCTAATCCTCTTGCTTTGTGTCCTCACCGTCTGTCCTGACCGTCTTTAGTGTCTACTATGTCTTTACCAATATCTGCAAGAATGTCATGCTAAGCGAAACAAATCACCCCCTAATTGTGCAGTCAGATTCAACGTGCCCGAATTCGTGGCACTTGCAACACTTCTCAATTGTGACAGATTTAAGGATGTGGATTGGTTCCACCTATTCTCCGCTTTGAATCAATTTTTGGATTTTCTCGAGGGTGAAATCTGGTTGTAAGATCCTAAGTTTGAGCTCCGCCTGCAAGACATGGTGGTCTCATGGTGATGTGGTTTCTTCATTTCTAAAGCTAGAGTCTGAACCTTCTATTTATAGTAAGCTGATAGAAACTTGCGTTGAATCTCCAGTTCTCCATATGTTGGCCCTTCTCTCGACCTCCTCTGATACTGGATTCCAAAACGTATTGGTCTTTCTTCTTCATCATTAAAACCCTCCCTATTGAAGTGATGGAAATTCTCGTCTCTTTCACCTATTCGACTTTCCCTATCACCATCAAGGGTAAGCCTCTCCGAGTGTCATCCTCAATGTCCACCAATCTGCGGCCTGTTGGAGAATGCAAAAGAAGCTGGTGGGATCTGTAGCCTTGTGCAATTGCTGGAAAGGATCGATGAAAAGGAGTTGTGAGGATAAATAGCTAGGCAGTTTGGGCTACAGCCGGAGCACCCCTTCGTCGTCGAATACAACCATAGGAAGGAAAGAATGCCTCAAAAGCAGCAAACTGAAGTTTAGAATCATCAAAACTGATTAGCCCTCAGCAAACAACATCTATAAAGCATATTATGGTTAACATGATGTTTATATGACCTATCTCCAAGACAGAACAAGGGAAAAAATATTTTAAATAAAAGGAAGGCATTCAAATTTAAAATATGATACTAAAGGTGCTCAAATGTGAAAGTTTCGGTTTGATTGATTATTATTTCTCAACCATCAATTCATGTATATCATTCTAACCTTTCAACATTTTGCCTTTTAAATATTTCTGACTTCACAATGCTGCAAATTACAAATTGGGCCAAGGCATGTACCACAACTTTTGAAGGATTAAACTACATACATTTAGCCTAAAGCCAATAATAATGCAATTGGAACGGGACCCATACTAACCTTCAATTAGCAAGTTTTTGATGTGGAAACAAACAAAAATTGCTGTAGTTGAAAATTAAGAAAAGTTTAGAGGACTGCCTGCTTGAGAACATTCCCCATAATTGGAACTTCTTTGGCCTTGCAATGCATCCACTTCCTCATAAGATAAATGAGCTGCGCTAGATGGGAACTGGGAAGCTCCGCCGATGGAATTCATTTGAAATAATTCAAAATGTTGTAGTTGTTTAGGGTTTTTCATGACCTCCTGTGCAAACTTTCTTCTTTTAGGAAAAGCATCTTGGGAATAAATTTGATAGCCAAACGGTAGTAGAGTTGGAGAAGGAACTTTAACAGCATTATAACCAATCAGATGACAATGATATTTCCTGCCAAAACAATATGACCAAATCATGAATAACAAGTTTTGAAGTTATTAATTGAAAACTACTTTTAAAAGATGGGGCATTTACATGCATATCACCCAATTTCTATGTATGTACATGTACAACATCTAAATTTTACCTTTTACATTTATAACCACCAAATCTTCCCTATCACATCAAAAATACCACCATTTTAACTTTTAAAAAGCAAATTATACCTTTCAAGCATAGGTAAGGAGGAAGAAATGTAAAACTTGACATTCAGTAGTTAGATATGTAAATAAATCGGAATTGAGCGGTATATATGTAAACCTTAACAGCAATTGCCATGTTTATCCATTGTGCGAAGTATTGCATATCGTGCTTCACAGCCAAGAAGACTCTAATCTATCACCATTCAATGAGAACAAATTGAACTTTCCAGCTCATAATAGCAGCTAGCAAAAAACTTAACAAACCTCTAGACTAACTGATCTACAAAGTATCCAAATATAGAGGCTTGAAGTTTATTTTCATGTCTAGAACTAGCAGAGATGGCCTAATATTGAAACAAATCTATAACTGTCAGTTTCTGCCTGTACACTAAATTATATTTATTCCGCCATTTTTTTTGTTCTATGAAAGGTATAACAATTGCCAGATCACAAGCCCCGGATGGGAAAAGTAAAAGATTACATTAGGTAGTCAACATCCAACATAATCTTTTCGTCAAAAAATCTTGACATGAATTTTTTAAATTATTGTGTAAATGCTACTCTACTAGGGTGTCCCCTTGAAGCAACGCGTTGTATAGTTTGGATACATTAAAATGTAAGGGCCGTTATATCGCGCCCAGGTGTAGTGATAAATAAGCAAGTGTTCCCACATTATAGAAGGATACATGCAAACGAATTAGTCCATGAAACTAATATTATAATAGGAACTTGAAATAAAGGTACTCTCACAAGTAAATTAATGAAATTAGCAAATATTATGGTTCATAGGAAGATAAATATCTTATGCATTAAAAAAACTAAATATGTCATAAAAAAAATTCAAGAGATAGCTTACGTTTTAAACTTTGGTATTCAAGTAACAACAAGCTACGTGAACAAGGTTTATATGTAAATAAATGAATTATCTGAGTGAAATGCATCAATTGAAAGGAAACTAAATGCAAAGAATTCACCAATATTCCAGTGCCATGCACTTCAGGCGGGCTTCCAGTTTAAGGAAAATGTCTGATCTTTCAAAGCCCTGCTTGTCATGTGTAGGTTTCAAGCAGTCAACCTGGAGTACCCCTGCCAATGATATGTATGTATACTTTTGATAAGTTTATGTTCATCAAAACACATGAAAATATCATGATGTACCAACTAGTAGTGAGAAAAAGCAAAAGAAATGACTGACCGCTTACCCACAACGCCTCGACATTTCTGAACTACAGGCCAAAAGGGCTGAAATTAAAAACCACCAATCATGACAAAAGTAAAACAATCAAGGAATATGAAAGAAATTAAGAAAAAAAAAACTAGAATCAATTAAAAATAGCAATAGGAGCATCAATAAATAACATGAAAGGAGACAAACGCAAATAATTTAAGTTGGGGTTTGTGGATTCCCAAAATTCATACCCAACCTCCCTCGAAGATGAATGAAGAGAGAGAGAGACAGTGAAAAAAAGTTTTACATTAAGTGTTAGGGGCCAAATTTTTAGAAGATAAATGAGACAACATATTAAAAAGGATGAGAGATTTTGCTCTCATTTCGCGATGACTTTAAGATATGAAGTATGACGTTTCTCATAGGTGCAACCCCTATGGTTGATTACCCCTATTGATAACAAGAGAAAATTTTTTATTAAGGCTAATCATTAAATTCTAAATATTTAAACTTGGAATGATATCGATCTAAGATTTCCAGAAGGTGTTCAAGGATCGAAGCTAGTGACGAGATATTGATAGAATGAATAAAAGAGGAGAATATACAAAATCAGTGGTGGTTAGAGGGGCAAAACTGATGACAGCTGCTTTCTTACATAAGAATTCAGCAAAGGGGAGAATGCAGCCGGCCACAAAGGCGGCAAAGGAAACACGTCCGAAGGTTTCTTGTGCTCTTCAATATACATACTCACCACTTAAAAAAATATATGATATAACACTCCAAAAAAGAGAAAACAATGAAAAATGTCTCCAAATAACATAAACAAAACAAAAGTCTCAACAACACGCTTATACTAAAACATAAGCTAATCTTAATTCTAATTAAAACAATATAAAAAAAAGAAACCCATAAAGCTGGTTGCAGCTATTAAACAGAGAAGTGCCACACAAGACTACACGGGATGGGTTAAATAGACCTAAACCCAATCAATCAACTCAAGTTGACACCCCTAAGCGCAATGGTGGGCTCTGAAAATTTACGACGCTCCCCACGACAACTCTCTTCATTTAATTTTAAATTTTATTTGGTGATAGAGCTTTAAAAGATCGAATTTTCAGAAGGCAGATTGTATTGTAAATAATACACTACCCAGAGATTCTGCCCACATTTCACAACGACATTTTGATCTGGGGTTCGAGGCTTCCCATATGCCCAAGCCCCTATTGTTAATCGACCCCTCCCGATAATGGAAGAGCACTTTCGATTAAGGCTGGTCATTAAGAATTAAGTATTCAACATACAATAGCAACATACTTAGTATTTTAAATTGTAAAATTTATCACTTGAAGCTTAAAATAGATTGTATGGGAATGAAGATGAGACCCTATGAAGATCTCATGGTTCTATCATCCCGGGTCATCATAGTCCCTAATCTACTTAATAAGAAGAGGTAGTCGACCCAACCTAACAGATGAACTATTGTCAGCAGCCATGAATTGCGTCATACAAGATATACCTGTAGATCTAGGGTGAATGTTTGCCTAAGGAGATAGATTTACGTCGATCTTAGCTAACAGAAGGTTTTATGTCAAGCGATTACACCCTTATTATTCACAATTCAAAGAGTAGAAAATCATTGGGGAATATATTGACTGGGTCATGGTCGTAATATAATGATGTCATTTTGCGGCAACCACCTGATTAGAGGGCTCTGGTCTTAACCGTTATTTTGTTGTGTCATTTGACAACAGAACTACGCAGACAGAGAACTCGGGTCACGCCCTTACTGACATGAAATTATTTTGATTATTAATATAGAGATACACTTAATATGGTGTTAGCTCTTTGTAAGCTGAAGTCAATCAGAAATTTGTCACCCTCAACAAATTGTTATAACTGACGAATAGATTTTTGCTTTTAGATTTTAAGTGCTTGAATTTTAGCTTGAATTTTAGTAGATTTTTTTTTTAATTCTAATCTAAAAAATTGACTCCTTCGGTTGAAATCTTTAATCCTCAACACAACAATCATCGGTGTGTTGAATATTTAAAGTATTTATATTTAAAGGGAAGCATTTAATTTTGCCAGTTTAGACTTTTAGGGTATGAGTCGTGTGGACTCTTTTTCTTACAAAGAGAATGATGGGACTAGATGATTTGGACTTGTAAATTTTTAATTTGGATTTGGGTGTCAGTCCTTGCGAGAAGAATCAAACTAGTTGTGTGGAACTTACAATCCTATCCTATAGACAAGGAGACCTGATTAGCCTGTGCAGCATGCTCGAACATATGATTGGAGAATTCAATACATTAGTTGGAGCACATGCGGGCTTTTAAATTTATGTACTTGGGCTATTTTAGCTATAACATTTAATGTCTTCATACATTTTACATAATTTTAAAGCATGTATTAAATCAAATAGCTTCAAAGAGTGCCTCTTGAAAGGTTTGCATAAAATTAAGGTATTAAAATTCAAATCAAATAATATCTTAAAATTTAATAAAGTCAAGTATTCAGAGGAAGGCTTCACATACGCAATTGGCAGAGAGGCTCTCGGGACTGTGTGAGTGATTCGAGCGACTGGAAAGGAGAAATCGAATGATGCGATGTTACAAGCGGTGTGGATGTTTGCACGGAAATTGGAACCAAAGAAGTGGGATGAAGCGGAGGGGAAAACACTTACGACAGTGGAGACGAAGTACAATGAAAGAATTATTGCAGCTCTGTCGTGCATGGAGTTTCTCGTACACATTGATCTTGTTAGAGCAAAGGTTGGGGGAGTTGCCCGTAAGAAAAAAAAAAGTAACACGAGTGCCCTGTCCCAAAGCTTCGATAAAACAAAACAAAAAAAGTTCGGGGAGGGGGACCGCAAGCGTATGGGGCTAGGCTCAGATATATATTTATACTCGAGGGTCCGCGAAGGCTACTCGGTCACTCGAATGTATAGAACCCGCTATTCGTCTAGAAGTGTGTCTTGAACCTCACTTAGAGGGTTATTTCCCAGCCTAAATAAGTTTTCGTCAGGTAAACAACCAGCTTTAAAGTATGTTTTATGTTTTTAACATGCATACAAATTTTATATATGCAAAGAAGAGTTGTCAATTTTTGCTTCGTAGAAAGTATATTTTTGCTTGAAAAGGGTTTATCAAAATTTTTTTTTAGAAATTTTCATTGTCCACGAGTCGATTACACTGTCGGGCATGGGACTGCCAACAACCTGAGAAGGTTCGAGCCAACTCCCGCTAGCCGCTAGACTTATGTCGGTGAAGGATATCGTTATCCTATTTTTCATCAAATACATGGATCTTGATGTTATAGGATATGACATCTTTCTACTCTATCTTCGGTGTGCCTTTATCATCAACACCGTACGCCACTTGCGACCTTGTTTGATGTTTTCACGTATAGCAAAAGGCTATACGTGGACACTTATGCATCAGACATAAGTGTCAAAAAGAAAGAACCAAGAACCAAGGAAAGAAAAGAACAAAAATGGGGTGAGAGAGAGGAGGCACTGGTCCATCTAAAACACCGAAAATGATAATAGATCAGCTCTCAAAACTCCAATCGAAAAGACCTGGAAAAATAGGACCCAAGGTCTTTCCTAACAAACATAAAGGGTCACTTTGCGTTGGTTTTCTCAAACCCCAAAGATGTAGGATTAATCAAGTCAACCAAATGTTTTTCCAAAATGAGGCTTAGAAATCTCCTAAACTATACGAAGGGAAAATAACTCGAAGGATACCACCACTAGTACTCCCAAACTCATGCAAGAAATCGGAGTCCTCCAACTTTCAATTTAATCAATAGCCTCATGTATCAAATAAGCATAAAATCTTCCTATATAACTAAATAAATGCTCACGACCAGGGTCAATAGAATAGAGGAAACAACAACTAAGGCTCTCGGCCAAAGCATCCCACAAGGGAGGTAATCACTAAGGCTCACGGCCCAAGGTAGCAAGGGACAGCTGCTAAGGCCCATGGCCAAAGGCAACTCAAGGAACAACAAGTGAGGCTCACGGCTAAGACAAACCCAAGGCATAGGAGCAGAGGAGGCTCACGGCTAAAGCAAACCCAAGGAATAACACACAAGTAACAAGTGAGGCTCACGGCTAAGGCAAATCCAAGACCAATAAGTGAGGCTCACGGCTAAGGCAAACCCAAATTAATTCCCTAAAAGTTTTGATATACATAAGAGAGTACAAAACATCACAAATCTCTCAAAGTAACAAGTTTGATCCATCTACAATCATTCAAATGATTCAAACTCAACAAAAAGGGGTAAATTAAACTCAAGAAACTCCAATAGGTCTAACGGGTAGGGTAGGAACCAAAGCCAACAAAACCACCTCTCGGGTATGGGCAAGACAAAGCAAACCGAGCTCCCAACTAGAGTCAAACCTAGCCACAACTGGGATTCAAACTCAGGTTACAACAAAAGAGTAAAAGAAAAAAAAATCCCCATGCCCTCAAGACATCAAAATATAGAACTACCATATGTTTTAAACAAGAACAGTCGTGGAGTTCCTCCAAATCAAAAATAAATTCCTTCACCATATGTATATTTAAGCCAAAACACCCACAAGATGTCAAAACCGAGCCCAGCATAGATTAAAATTCAAGCTCCAATAGAAATTAAAGTTCTAGTCATTTCAAGATAAAACCAAGCCTCCAAACCAAGCCAAAACCGAGTCCAACAAGGCTAAAACAGGACCCAAACATTGATACAAATTCAGGCTTTAACAGAAATTAAAGTTCCAGCCACCTTAAGGTAAAAACGAGTCATCCAAAGCCAAGGAACAACACGCATGTCTAAATATTCCTAGCATGAAACAATTCCAACAAATTCTTGAGCAGGGGAGATGCCTCACGAGGAGTTAATTAAATAAATTTTCTTAAGACATGCATTTCAAGTAAGGGAAAGCCGCGGGAGCTAAACCGAGTCCCCATATATGTATAAAAAAATAAAGTAAACTCTCTAGCATTCATGAAAGGCCAAATAAACTCTCCAAATATCTCATGCTAAATGAAAATTAGATGAAAAGCTTCATTATAAATATCCCAACATGCTTGCGAGAGGACCAAAAGTATTACAAAGCCATGTTTTAACTCTCCTAATTGCTTCCAACATAAATATGATACGATAAACAGAAACATGTCATAGCTTCACCATTCTAAGCAAGTAACCAAGTCTAGCTCCTAGAATATGCTCATATTTTATCATTCACATGCTCTTAAGGTGAATATCTCAAAATACATTAAAGTAAAGTAAACTAGCATGTTGTACCATCCAACAGAGCCATGCTCAAAGGCTCGGCAGAGAGAAAACCGAAAGAAAGCAAGGCACCGAAGAAAAGGGGGAAGAAGAGATACCTCTTTTATGCAAATGTAAAGCACTGAAACGCAAGAAATAACTTCAAGGAGATGCTCTCACAGAAATCTCCTTCCTAAACTCTTCTCACAGCAAAGACCTCTGCTTCTCCCTTCCTCAGAAAACTTTTTCAACAACCATAAAACCCAAAAGAAACTATGTTTATAGGCAGAGAAGAGAGGGGAAGAGAATGAAGACCCACACCCCACTCTGGATACTCGAATCGGGCCAAAGAAGAAAATGACGCATTCTCTGCTCACAGAAGGCGAAACAACCGAAATATCCAGGACCAAGTGGCGAGCCGGGTGGCAGCGAGAGAAGCATCGGGAAGAAGAGAAAGTTGCTATTCGAGTGTACCAGGGAGGCAGCTTCCTTAGAGTCAAACTACCAAGAAAAGGAAAATCGCAGCTCGAGGAGGCTGGCAAGGCTTCGGGAAGGAGGGCCGCGGGCAGGAAATGTCAGGCAAGGACAAACGAGAGATCAATTTTCTCTCGCGTGGAGGAGAAGGAGCTCGGTCGACTCGAGACCGAGAAAGGGAAAAGCCAGGCACGCGAACAGGACAGGGGAAAAAGCAGAGTCGACCCCGGGTGCGTGAGTTTAGGGATTTAGGGTTGGGCCTTAAAAGGAAACGGATGACTCTTTTTTTTTATATATTAACATATATATATATATATATATATGTATCTGT
>NW_018165201.1:3506920-3522789 GCF_001263595.1 Phalaenopsis equestris | reverse complement strand
ACAAATTAATATATATATATATATATATATACATATATATATATATATTAAATTATATACAATTTATTCACGTGCGGTGTCGTAATAAAATGGGTGTCCTCCCTAGGCAAAATCGACATTCCGGACGCGCCGGTGCGGTCCGTTTTGTCATCTGGGGTCACTCGGACGACATCGTCGACAATCGAGTCAAAAATGCGTCAAAATTCAAATTTCACAAAATTTCGACCAACGATCGATCGTCTCAAAAAGTTTATTCGAGTCTTCGACAGGTAACGGTGCAAGCGATGTGAATCGTAGTAATCGGATGTGTCGACTCTCCGAATTGCAAATTTTGTGCGCGCGGGAGTGCGAATTGTGCAAAAGACCGCCCTAAGGCTCAAAGGTCTTATAAACTCCTTTTGGGTTCCCTCATGTTGGTTTCACCCTTCTAAGCGCTAGAAGTCGATACCACACATGCGAAACTCCAAAAGGGTACAGAAGTAGGTTGAATTTCTAAAATGAGGCGGGTCTCATTTCTAAGGCTCTAGGATAGTCAAAGGGAGATTCTTAAGGCTAGATCCTAAACCCTAAGAGAAAGACTAGACCTCACTAAAAATAAGGTCAACAGTTGCCTTTCCAATTTGCTTTAATTGCGACATTACCGCGAAGAATTCGGGAGACGAGAGGGTTTTCAGGTCTTTGTAGACTGCAATTACGCCGCTCCTTCCCCGGGTTGTTCTAATCGCTACTGTATTGCAAGAGAGGTAGGAGAACGGGAGATTTGGAATGACAGGGGAAGAAATGGAACGAGACAATGCCCATGAGTGTGAATCAGGGAAGGTTTTTGTTTCGTGTGCTTGTAACTCAAAGGGAATGAGGGAACAAATATCTCCAAGAGGCGAGAATAATAAAATGTTTCAGTTAATTAATTTAATTTTAATTAATATAACTTATTTTCCTTTTTTTTAATTTCTCCCTCTTTTTTCCTTTTTCATTTTTTTACAATCAACAGCCATAAGGCTAATACTCACTGCATAAAATGCATGACTTTATGCGCAAGGTGATTTAAAAGAAAACTACAAAATAAACACGTTTTAAAAAATAATGACCAAAAGACCCAGTTCAAGCCTAGAGTTCAGTACATAGATCATAGTCTAAGAAGACAAACCAATGCATGACTAATTTCAATAATTCCTAGATAAAATTAGCAAATTTAAAATTTCTCATAGGTATATTGTCTAACTAAAAGCAACAATCAAAACAATAACTCGACAAAAGTATATAAACATACTCTCTAAAACTGATTATACAAAGGTCTATAAAGAGTAGATCTGGCAGAAAAACATTAAGAACTTTGAAACAGAGCATATGAAAAAAAATCATATAGCATTCTAAAATTTTTAGAGTTAAGAATAAAGCTAAATTTTCAAGCGCTTACCATTATAAGGCGGCATCTATGGTATATATTAAATCCATGTATGTTGAGGTGAGGAGCCCCTTTTAAGAATCCAATGACAGTCCCAATTTCCTCAGCCTAAATTGACAAAATTAAAGCAAGTCACGATAATGTGAGCACCTCAAAATTCCGAGTAAAGCATAATTCTCATAAAAAGCTTGTTAGATGTTGCAGCGTTATTGTGGCTGAAATCCACTAATGGTTTTTTATTTGGGGCATTTACATAAAAAACACCTAATTCCTATGCATTTACATATCAATTTTGATTTTTTTACATTTATACCACCCAAATTTTTAATATTACATTAAAAAATACCACGATTTTTATTTTTGAAGGGTGAAATACACCTATACATGGATATGTAAGGTGTGCAAAAATTGAAATTTAGTAGTTATGTAAATATATAGGAATTGAGTGGTACAAATCTTCCTTTTTATTTTTTCAAAGAGAAAATCATTACTAAAATGAAGTAATAGAAAAGCTTTTAAATCATTCCAGATTATTCTTACACGCTGACAATGAACAGAAAAAAAGCAAATATATCTCAATTCCAATAAAAATATTTAATCTGACTAAACATCGCATATTCCTATGCCATGGCTTCAAGAACTATTTCAAGCTATTAACTTGAACCATCCATCATTATCTTCATAAGAAATGCCTGAAACTTGGTCCGGATAAATAGTCTGAAATAGACGGTACACCAAAAGAAAGGTTTATATTTTTTATGCAAGCACCAATCACAATGTCCTATAAAGGTGCGCACTCATCTATTATCTATGCATTCATCTTGTCAAAGTAGTTTAATTTGAAAATTTAAGTCATTAATATTATTGAACTTGGAATATATTTCATTCATAGAAATAAAATTGCAAAAGTTAAAATAATAAAATCTTTTATTATTTTGTTTTTAAACTCGTGTATCCTTCATTTCCTTTTTAATAAATTATGAATAATTTTATATAAGACTTAAAGCTAGCTTTTGTTGGTTACCATTTTGTGCATTGTCGGTACCACAATCTTGCCGACATTAATGGTTTAAAAATTGAAGACTACAAAACAACAACACAACAATAACAAGTCTTCATCCCACTAAGTGCGGTCGGCTACATGAATCTTTGTTCTCCATTGCATCATGCTAGAAGTTACTAGAAATTAATTTATTTATTTTCTTGTTATTTTCTATTTATTTCTTTCTTATTTTATATATATATCTTTTATCTCCGGTAGTTATTAAGAATTGATTAATTGCAATCTTGGAGATATAGGTGTCATGTTTTTCCTATTTTATGTCTTTCATTTTATCTCTAGATAGTTATTAGGAATTGATTAATTGTAATTTTGAATATATAGGTGTTAGGTTTTTTCCTATTTTACGTTTTTCCTTTTATCTAGGGTAAATTATTATCCTGCCCTTCCAAAACCGTTGCTCTCTCCTAAAGAACGTTTATGTGTTTTGTGTTGAGGGGTCGTTGTAACTTTTGAATTCAGCAATAATATTTGTCGTTCGATCACGATTTGGGCTCACTCCGGTATCAGGCCACTTGAAATGTCAAATTGGAGCAAGTTTGTCGTAAAATTGATGTGGGAAAAGTAGCTTTTTAAAAAGCATTTTTCAATATTATAATATTTTCTTTGTCAAAAATGTGAGCCAAGAGCTTTCTTTTACCTACCACACTAGCAAATCTGGTTCTCAAAAGTCAAAAGTAGCTTTATAAAACTGAAATTTCTAAAAATTAGCAATAAAGCAGTGCTGACCTCATTTTCGGATGAGGTCTTCACTTCTCTCCTTAGAGCCTAGGGTCTAGCTTTAGGCTTCTCTTGTTTGACCCTCCTAGAGGACAAGTACGGAACCCACACCATTTAAAAAATTCGAGTCACCTCGTCACTCATTCGAGTTTCGCATGGGCGGTCCCAAATTCTCGGCATTTCGTTGAGTTGATTAGGATCGACACATGAAACTCAAGTCGAGTTCCTACATTAATAGGAGCAGCCCCTACGGAACCCCTTTGCGACCCGAATGCTCGATAACGCCGCAGTTTGCGCACGCATCGCATCCCGCACGATTTTGCGAACTCGTCCGGACGACCCCGGATAACGAAACGGACCACAAAGATGCGTCTGGGACGTCAACTTTAGCTAGGAATGACACCCATATCATTATGGTTTCACACGCGAGCAACTAACACGGATATCGAGACACTTTTTTTAGTAGTGCGCGGGTCCTCTTCTGCTGGCCTATTTCTTTCTCGCGCATGAGAGCCTCGGCTCCCTGGCTCTCATTCAACCGAAGATCCCCTGTCGCTAGTCTTCCTCCTCTGCCTCTCCCAAGCTCCTGCTCATCTCCCTTCGTTCACCAAACTCCCGCTCTTGCAATTTGGCTCTCCCGTTCGTTTCCTCTGCTCGATCCCGCTTGACAGAGACCCTTGCCTCCCTGCTCGCATTCGACTTAAGACTCTCCCGCTCGACAGAAACCTCGCTTGACTCCTTGTTGCGCCGAGGATCTCCGCTCGACACCTGCTCCTTTTGATCTCGCTCCTCCTCTGCGACTCGATCACAGCTCCCGATCGAAACTCTCGTTCGCTTCTCCTCTCTGCGACGGAAACTCGTGCTCGATCGAACTCCCTCATTTCTCAGCGCCGAAGCCCTCGCCTTTTCCTTGCCTACAACCAGGTGCTACTCGATTCGGCTCCTCTGCCCTATCGCTTCTTCCCCTCGGCACTGAAGTCCCTATCCCGCTCTCCTCAGCACCGAGCCCGTTCGCCTGCTTCCCTCTCTCGTCAGACTGAAGCCCACCCGCTCGTCTTTCCTCGGCACGACAATTCTCCCAGGTTCAATTCTCTCCAAGTTGCGTCTCTCCCATCACCATACATCTCTTTCCTGCTCTGAGCCACAATAAGCAAGGTTTTACTCTGAAGCTCGTTGTTCGTATCTTCTCTATGTTTGCTGCAGTCTTTTTTTTTTTAATTCTCATCATCTATTGAATCTGAAAGAACTATTCTATAAAGAAAATCAAGCTTGTTGGTATGTTGTTTGGAGAATTTCCATGCGTCAATGCTTGTTATTTTTTTGGGGTTAAAAGTGTAGTTGGAAGAAAACGGGAATACCTAGGCGCCACATTGCTCTTAAAACTTCCATGACATTTATATAGATATTACAGGAGGCTTATTTATTCGTATGTCTAAAACCTGAATTTTCATATTCATATGCATACTACCTAAATCCTGGGTTTCACAGAGCATCTCCTTTTCTTAATGAAAAGTGCAGTTTTCATGTTTAGAATTCATTAACCTCTTTGGAGTTGATTTTAATTCTTGCTTAGAGTGGTGTAAACACTAAGCTTTGGGCCATTAGCTTCATATTTTGTGTGTTAGAAATAGAGGTTTTAATTGTTTTATGAGACTGCAGGTAGATTTACACACATACCACACAACTCTTGTGTGTTTACATTTCTAACACCTAGTCTTTTTTTTTTTTTTACTTGCATAACACACAATCTTGTTGTATTTACGTATCTCACCTAAACTTTCATGGTTACATAGCACTGAAATCTTTAATTTCATAAAAAAAAAAAATATAGCTCTATTTCTTCTTTTTAAAAGTGAAATCCATCCTCTCATGCATAAGTTCATGGCACCAAGCCGCTATCATTATAAATAAAAAATTTTAGGTGTAAGACATGCGAGTACATCTGAATTGGGTGGCATGTGTGTAAATGTCCTAATTTTAGCTGTTGTTCGGGCTCGTATAGCTGCGGTTTGGGGTTTAAATGTGTTGTCTATTGCTGTAATTGACCGTTTGGAGCAGTAGAATGTCGTTTAATGTTGTTTTAAGTTCCGAAAGTGCTAGAAAGTGCTGTTTAAAAGATTATAAGTGTTCTAGGTTGTTGTTTAGTGCTTTTTGGGCCGAAAAACGGTTGCATAAGTGTTGTCCAATGCTTCTAGCCGCTGCCCAATGTCGTAGAAAGCTATAGGATCGTTGTCCAATGCTTCTAGTCGTTGCCCAGTGTCATAGGAATGTTATAGGGTGTTGTCCAATGCTCCTAACCGCTGTCTGATGTCATAGAAAGTTATAGGACCACTACCCAAAGCTCCAAGTCGCTGCCCAGTATCGTAGGAGTGCTGTTGAGTGCTGCCCGATGCTCCTAACCGTTGTCCGATGTCGTAGGAAACTACCTAGTAGCTGTCCACCACGATTTGGGTTCGTAGGAAGCCACCTAGGAGCTGCCCACCAGTATTTGGGTTCGTAGGAAACCACCTAAGAGTTGTCCACCACGATTTAAGTTCGTAGGAAGCCGCCACCTAGTAGCTGTCCACCACCAGCGGTCCTCCACGATTTGGGCTCGTAGGAAACCACCTAGTAGCTGTCCACCACCGTTTGGGTTCGTAGGAAGCCACCTAGGAGTTGTCCGCCACTATTTGGGTTCATAGGAAGCCTCACCTAGGAGTTGTCCACCACTATTTGGGTTCGTAGGAAGCCACCTAGGAGCTGTCCACGACCGTTTATGTTCGTAGGAAGTCACCTAGCAGTTGTCCACCACCGTTTAGGTTCGTAGGAAACCACCTAGGATTCGTAGGAAGCCATCTAGAAGCTGTCCACCACGATTTGGGTTCGTAAAAATCCACCTAGTAGCTGTCCACCACTGTTTGGGTTCATAGGAAGCACCTAATAGCTGTCCACCACCGTTTGGGTTCATCACCGTTTGGGTTCGTAGGAAGCCATCTAGTTGCTGCCCACCACTATTTGGGTTCGTAGGAAGCCACCTAGGAACTGTCCACCACTATTTGGGTTCGTAGGAAGTCATCTAGTTGTTGCCCATCTCTGTTCGGGTTCGTAGGAAGCCGCATAGGTGTTGCACATTGTTGTTTGGGTTCATAAAAGCTCATGCAGGCATTATTTGAGATTCCTAACTGTTGTCCGGAGTCGTAGGATCACCGTACACACTTGTTAGTTGTTTCCCGGAACCGTAGGAGGCCGTAGGATCACCATACTAGCTCACTAGTTGCAGTCGGGAGTTGTAGAAAACCTTAGGATCACCTGTTTGGAGTTCCTAGTTGTTGCTACAACTTGTTCTACTGTTTACTGTTTTTCTTCTTTTCTATGCAATTTATTTTATGTTTTGTGAGTTACACATGCAACAGGAATAACAGCAACATATACGCCATGTACGCAGGTACATTTTATTTGTTGTTGTTTTTTTATTGCAATTACTCTTGCTCTAACACATTATGCAGGTACTGAATACAATTTCACTTTAAAATAAAACGATTTTTCAAAAATTAAACAGCATTTTCAAAACAAAAAAAAAACATAACACGTTCTTTCGAATTTACGGGAGTCCCTCGGAAGAGGTAACCCACGGTTAGAGGTAACCCACAGAGGTAACCCACGGTTGCTAATGAGATCTCCCCGATTTAAATGAGTTTCACAACTCATTTAAACTAAGCAAATTCAAAAGAAAATAATGTTGCCGGAACTAAGGAACCGTGGGATCCTAACCGGTGTCGCCCTAATCAACTTTAACCCCCCATAATGACAATAAAACTGAAACATTGAAACATACATGGTGCAATCTTTTGAACCTTAGACTTTAAGATTGCCGCGTCGACAAGGAATTTGGAGCAGCATCGTGGGCAGCGCGACAAGAAATTTGGAGCAGACTACAAGTGGAGGTGGTCGTCATTCTACAACAGCAAAACAACTCTTCACTAGTAACCCATAGGACTTCGAGGTAGCTCGCCTAACGCGACGTAATTCCTCACCTTCTTTTAGGCCCCTGCACAACCATGTTGTGTAGCGTAAGTCCTAACTCGCCTTAGGTTCCGAGGTTGTCGTCCAGAACGACGTAAAACCTCTTATCTCTACGGGTTATTTGCATAGTCAATTATTATGTAAGTGTAAGTCCCAAATAATAAAATCAACAGGATTAAACATTCAAATAACCTTCTCTCTAAAACATAGCCACACAGTAGGATAGTTTGGGAAGTCACTGAGGTTCCTCCTCAAAATCTGTGATGCCCCCTATCCTTTACTTCCATTGGACTCCTGAAAGAATTGTTCCAACTTGAGCCACTCCCACTTGTTTTTCCACGTCCTACCGTAAAAACCTAAAACTTTGAATTCTTGAATACTAGAACCACTGATCATTATCGAGAGTTTTATCAAATAACTCCTGTCACTTGGGATGTAATAAACCCTATTTAATCTTTATAATAAATAGGAGAATTTGTTGGTCACATATAAAATGTTCGCAGACCAGATGGATGTCACAAATCTCTTAGTTTGCAGTCTTGGGTCTATTACCAGAATCTACACTTTTCTTTTGGAATGTGCAGTATTCAGGGTGCCAGACACGATTACGCAAACTATTGGACGAATGAGATCTATTTGGTCTCATTTTTCAAAAAAATTAAAACATGCTACTTTCAAAACTCAAACTATATATATCTTTTATACATATTTATTATATTAAATTAAATCTCAAAAATTATTTTTATTTTTCATATTTTTAAATTTCTAAAAAAAAAAAAGTTTAACGACAAGCAGTAGCCAAACAGAAGCATGGAGCGGTCTGAAAATCAAACTAATGAGAAAACTGCCCCCAACCCTTAGTTAACCTAATAATTCTAAGAAACCGAATAGCATTATTATCGGTGATTCTTCTTCTAACTTAATTGCATTTTCCAAATGCACTCTAATCTATTTGGACAGACAATAAAAGAAAAAAAGAATGAAAATTTTTGTTATAGAAACCACCACAACTTGTAAAAAGCTGAAGCGCATGTGAATAGTTATATAATGTTATATTATAAAATACCTCAAGCATGAAAATTCTCAGCATAAAAGATTTGAAAGGTTAAAGTTCAGAGATTAATAACAGACCTCTATTGTGCCGGCAACTTGTGGCTTATATTTGATGCATTGTGTATACATGAGATCTTCAGCTATATAATGGGGATCAACAAGCTGGCCACGCAAGAAAATGCTAAAATTTGAAGGTAAACGCAAATAGAGGATTGAAGCATATGCCTGTAAAAATGCAAATTTTGTAATCAGCAGTATCATCATTAAAATAAAAATTAAAGTTCCACAAGCACAAAGAGATGGCTGACCCGCAGAGAATAATGAAATCGAATTCCTATATGCTTGTCATTCAAATCTCTTGCAAACCAAGAACTACGCATCACTTCAGGCGTTCCGCTTATTGTAATATCCTGCAAGCAGCAAAGGTTTGGCGGAAAATCACTCTATGGTAAAAGAAATTAATCCCGAGTCACAAACTATAGCACTATATTTAAAAATAGAAAGTTTTACATGTATATCCCTCAATTCTTACTAATTTACATATCTAACACTTTTTAAAAGTTAAAATAATGATATTTTTAAGTGATATCAAAGATTTGTGTGGTATAAATGTAAAAATTAAAATTTAGGTGTTAGATATATAAAGTCATAAAAATTTGGTGGTATGTATGTCAATGCCCTTAATGGAACCCATTGCATCCTGAAGATCACTGGTTCAAGTCATAAAAATTGTCTCTTAGCAAATCTTGGGTAAGGCTACGTTCATCAAAGCAGCAATGTCATCTTACCTTCTCATTGGTGTCAAAATCAAGCTCAGGATCTCCATTATCGTTTAGCCACAGATTGAAAACAATAATTCTTGTCCCGTTACCTTCAATATGGTCAAACTGTTCCACAGACTCAAAAAAAAAAGAAAAAATCAAACTCTAAAAACTGCAGATAACTTGAGATGAATATGGAAATATCATACACAAAGTGAAATTCCTTCCAAATTAAAGTTTTAAGAGAGTGAAACTCTCGCAAAGGAAAGAAGGTTAGAGGAACAGAAAACATAAACTATTTGATATTAACAGCTATTTTTTCAACGCAAAAGCCATCGTAGCTGAATAAAAGATTATGAAATAGAGAAAAGTGTAAAAAAAATCTTTTAATTATTTGCAAGGGATCATTTAAGTCCCCGAGTTTTTAAAAATGTCAATTTAATCCAAGACTCTTTGAATATATGTTAAAATACAGTCCAGGGACAAATTTTTCACTTTATAAATTCTAGGATTAAAATGACTCCACTAAATAGTCAGGGGACTATTTTGACACTTTTATGAAATAAACCTAATTTTAAAGCACGCAAGTTTTTTCACATGATTTCTCATGAACAATTAAGGCAAGTTCAATTCTTAGCCATAGCATACTTGATTTAACAAGTTTTCTTCTTTCGAGAAAGGAGACCATCTCAAAAGAGCAGACAAGTTATCACCAAACTGTTTCTCACTGTGACTAATCATCCTCACAAATCTTTGAGTCGAAGAATCAAAGTTGTAGTCCACCTGCCACCAAAAGGAAAATTAATGAAATTAAATTTATAATTCCTGAATATTTATCCAAACTAGAATAGTATTTGACTGTCAAAAGAAAGGAATGAATGCTAAAAGGTTAAAAATATCAAGGGAACAATAAGACAATAAATGAAATTAGTTTTTTCGAAATCTATACCATTGGCACTAGAACATCATCACAGCCTGTTTGCCTCAGAAAAGTATACGAAAGAATCCCAACACTTCGAGTAATTGACCTGATGAGCACATTCCAATTGATAATTCATGATTGCTATTCCAACAGGGGAGAAGGTAGAATGAAAATGATGGAAATTATCATGCTAAAATATCAGTTACAGAAAGCCCAGGAAAAGCAAAAGACAGGCAACGTAAGATTTTTAATAGGAAAAGCACATGTATGATTCGACAGAGAAGCTGCCTCAATACCCTTGAGACAACAAACTTTATTTTAGCTAAATTGACTAACAGTAGGGACGTTTAGTCTTAAACAATATACTCCATTTCTACTTTCGGGAAAAAAAAATCAGTTCTAAATGTCTAATTAGAAATTCATGGGAAATCAAACTGAGCAGGCCTTAAATTTGCATTGAGTTGCACTATAAGAAAACTGAATGTAAAGTCTCAAAATAGTCCCCAGACATGAGGGCATTTTTATCAAACCCTACCTTTACAGCTCCTCACCGATTTCGTGCTAAATCCGTACGAAAGCTTTTAAATCACTTCCGACGCTTTCAATATAATTTTGGCGCCTCCGATGGCTACTAGAAACGAAAAATACACAAAATTCGAGGTAAACGTCGAAACGGAAACATGAAGGAAATGGAAGTCTCAAAATGGAACGAATCCCTCTCTCTCATCATTTGAGACTTTCACTTCCTTCCTCACATTTCTATTTCAATGGTTGCCTTAAATTTTGTGCATTTTTTGTTTCCAGTAGCCGTCGAAGGAGCAAACATTATATCGGAAGCATCGAAAGTGATTTGAAAGCTTTCATAGATGATTTAGCACAAAATCAACGATGGGTTGTAAAGTTGGGGTGTGACAAAAACTGATTTTAGAGCATGGTCATTGGATGAAAGGAATGACGGAAGCGTGTTGGATTTAGAAGAAGTAAGAATGGGATCAAATATGAATTGATTTATACAGAGCTATAGGTTGGTGAATTTGAGATAAGAATTTAGTCTGACCAAATTGTTCGTCTCTAACGCACCTTGGTTGACCCATAAAAGAGGGGTGAATTGGGGTATGACAATTTTAGTATTAGAGTCCATATATGTATCAAATTAATCCTTAGGCTCTTTGAATATAGACAGAAGTAGTTCCCAAAGAAGACTATTTTAGCTCTCTTTAAAAGAGTCCAAGAACTAAAATGACACTTTTAGACCATTGACAAAAAGTCAGAGGATCATTTTTGCATTTTCCTCGTATTTTTATCTCTCCAATAGACTGATAATCTGAAGTTCAGTGTAGAAGTTGTAAGATAGTATAGAATTTTGAATCAACAATTTTTTCTTTTTTTTTTTCAAAACACCAAAACGTGCAATAAAAAAGAGATAAATAGAAAGGCCAAAAAAAACTATAGATAGATAACACTCATAAGCCATGATGTTAGTGATGTGTATAAGCCAAAGCCAACACAAAAAAAATCACTTTGGGCTTGTTTGGCATCAATTTTATCATTTTTGTCTTTGTTTTTGCTTTCGTTTTTTGTTTTCTAAAATATGTTTATTTTTAGTTTATTTTTTACATCTTTTTATGTTCTATTTCTAAAAAAAATAAATTATTAATTTTGAAAACATTCAAAAAAACTTTTAGGTGTATTGAATATTTTTAAAAATAATTAAACTTTAATCAAAGAGCCAAACAGGTTTTGGTTCAAATCAAAATAAAAACAGAACAAGACAAAACAAAAAATAGAAATATAAAAACAAAAGCAAGATACCAAGTCAATGAAGTTGGTATTAGGCGTGCAACTATAATCTTCAATAACATGGAAGAAACAATTTTAAAGCACCAAAATGAAAGCTCAAAGTAAACAGAACAGTGGAGAAAAAGAAATATTTACAACATTACCCTTCTCTGCTGCAACGACTAAAAACAATTACATCTGCCCCTAGCCTCATAGTACTGGTTTTAAAGCCATTTCCGTCTTGAGTTGGAAACAGTACCTTTACCGATTATTGAAAAAATAATGATAAAACAGAGAAAACGCAATGTGAAAAGTGGAATGCCCATACAATGTCCAATCAATGAATCTGATTTTTTATTTGAAAATCCAAAACTCATACAGCGCCGTATGGACTCTGGATCCATTCCACCTCCATTATCTGTTTTCACAGTTAAACAAGAAGATTCAATTAAAAAGCTTAGCCAACAACGCCCATTGATTATGAAGTAGGGAGATGTGCATATATACCACTCAGTTCCAAAGTATTTACATATCTAATAGCTAAACTTCAATTTTCACACACACAGATAAATAAATAAATAAATATATATATATATATATATATATATATATATATTTCCATGTCGCAACCTTCGCGAACGCATTAACAAACAGACCACATAAAAACAAGATAATTACACGACCAAGCCCCTATTTTACTTCCACAGAAAAAGGTCAACTCTTAGCTTAATCGACAAAGAATTTAAATTTCAAACAAACAGCGGTTCACAAATAGGCAAAATCTGAACCTCACATGCCGCATTAATGGTGTAATGGATTACTCAAAATCGTCGACCTGGTCCACACTAGCATCAGCTAATAGACGCATACCCGCTAAACAGCCATGATTAGCATTGTCGGACTTCCATTTACTTCGAGCCATGGGGATGCCCCGCTTGTCCATCTCCAAAGCCGCGGCCAGAAAGTGATGTGCTCTACATGCGGTAGCGAATGAAAATGGTACGTGTGTAACGGTGGGCCCTCAGTGAAGATAAACGTCCATGGCTTGTGCCCCAGTTGCCAGATTTGATTCAGCTTCCCGGAGATGTTTTGGGTTTTGGGGAAGACGTTCCCCATTGGGATTCGCTTCAGCAGCTCCCCCGGGTAACTCAGCACCCACTATTTCCACGAGGTCTCCAGAGCTGTTTGCCGCACGCTTCTCCTTCGCTTTATCAAACAGCCTAATCTTCTGATTTGCATACTTACGTAATGCTGTCTTATAACCTTTCCCTGTAAGAACTGGAGTATGTGGCGTTGACGGGCAACTTCGGCATTATACAAGACTGCTTCAAGCAGAGTGGCCTCAAAGAACACCGGTGGATCTCCGCCGGCAGCATGAGTGTCGGAAACATGATCGGCCCAACAAGCACCATTAAATTCCGAAGCAGTCATTGTTTGATAGATGCCAGGGGGGAAGAACTTGGTTTTAACGGCTTCAATGTTCATGTCAAGCTTCGACCAAAGCATTCGTATCTACAACTTCAGTTCCGCAATGCGTGTTCATGTTCGTTCCACAGATCATTCAAAGCATTATTGAAATCGCTTACTTGTGCGTCAAGCAATGCGATCCAATCCTTCTGCCGAGCAGCGAGAATATCAGCGCCACGTTTTGCCATACACACATAGATATATATATATATATATGCGGTCAGAGCCTTTTTCTCTACGGGCAGCAGCCCTCAGTAGATCCAAGGGAGGGCTAAGAGCGGGAGATGGATAGGGTTCTTATTTTCATCACATTCATCGCCGCTGTACTTATAATTGTTTCTGCTAAGAAATCAAGCGATGTTGTAGATCTGCAGATCGATGTCAAGTACAAGCCAGAGGTTTGTAGCATTCAATCTCACAAAGGTAATATGGTTAAAGTGCATTATCGTGGGATGCTTATTAACGGTAACATGTTTGACTCCAGCTATGAAAGAGGTGAGCCAATTGAGTTTGAGCTTGGAAAGGGACAAGAGATCAAAGGATGGGACCAGGGCCTTCTGGGAATGTGCATCGGTGAGAAAAGGAAGCTGAAGATACCTGCGAAGCTCGGTTATGGAGCCCAAGGTTCTCTTCCAAAGATCCCAGGAGGTGCCACACTTATCTTTGATACTGAACTCATGGCTGTCAATGGAAAAACTTCAAGTTCCAAACAATCAACCGAAGGAAATGAGGAGCTGTAACTTTAATCAGAACTGAGAACCATCATGCAATGGAAAAGTGATGCTTTTGGTCTTGTCGTTTTGTACTTCTAACACATAAATATCAATGGCTCCAAATAGTATGTTATAACACAGCATAACATAATGCATTTTTTTTGTGTTATTTTCGTGGCAAGGCACAATAAATGAAAATAATAACTTTTTTTTTTTTGTGTTAGGACATATATTGCACATTGTTTCTATTATGTTATCAACGAATGTTCATGTGGTGATCCACATGGTGAAATTATCTTTTGTATGGTAAAGTAGTTGAGTAATGTTTTATCAAAAAAAAATTATATATATATATATATATATATATATATAAAACCCAAAGAAATATTTAAAGAGAAAAGATACAAATAGGTTGTATGAGTGGGCCCAAAAATAGACACCTCACATGGTACAACACACACAAAAAGGTCAAAATGGGTACATATAAAAATTAAAAAAAAAACCCAAAACCACCAGGGTGCTAAGGGTCATCCCAATTTAGTTATGTCGTTGCCTCTAGTTCTCGAAAGGGATCCAGCTAACAAATTGGTAAGGTGCGTACCATTACCCGAAGTAACCAAAGTATCGTCCATAAGACTCCTGAGCTCGAGTAGATCTTCATTCTTCTTCTTCCTTCCAGGTTCTCCTGAATATCAATTTGAACACTATTCTTTGTAGGTGAAAGTTCTTCAGTATTGTTTTCTATGGGGTTTGAAGATGTCAGCATCACATCAATCGCAATAACAGTAACAGCAGTGTTAGAGTGAGACCATAAGGGCAACAGACACCTCCTATCTGACAATATCCTCCTCATGTGGAACTAAAATATCCGGAGCAGTGGGGTTAGACACATTCTTATCCGCTTGAACCTTAGATTTTAAATTAGGATGGAGCTTGTGGCATTTATCAGGGATATGCCCAAACATCTTACAGTGGCTACAATATGGAGGTATGTGTTCCATGACGATTTGTTGTCAATATTCATTATGAATTGTGCCCAGCCATACTTCAGTAACATCAGGTGAAGTAATATCTTTTTATACAAATATTCTGGCTACAGAATGTCTGGCTAGGTTGAAAGTGGGTAGATCTAGCTCCATAGGATCCCCAAGTATTGCCCAAATAGAGTAAAGAACCTGATGATGAAAAAAGTGAAGCTTGAGGCCAGGTAGACTAAACCAGACCGGTACAGTAGGAGATTCATGATTAGGGTCAAAATTGATAGACCACTTGAGTAACTTCATTGACTTGTCTGCAATGGTAAGATATTTTTTGGAGAAAATTTGTATAGTCTTCAGTCACAGTTAATTGGATCAACACATGTCTCTTATCTATGAGCCTCACTTTTCGCTTTCCTGCTAATTTGAAGTCATCAAAACTTTTTTGATAACTTCCATCGGCGGGTGTCACCACTGAAATTTTTAAATGAGAGCGAATTTGAATTTCTTTCTAACTCAGAGAAAAAAAATTTTGTTTTCTCACTTTTCCTACTTGCATTCTTAACAAGGGGCAGTCACCTGTACCATCACGACAATCCTTATAACTTATGGGAAAAACAATCGTTTACCCACCACGTGGGCAAAGGAGGCTTTGACAGGTTCAAACGAAGAAAATGGAAGCGCCATGAGAGTAGGAAATCCACCTGTTAGAAAATCTCAAAAGAACTGCTGTCGGCGAAGAATAGAAAGAAGCAGACCCGAACCGAAGGCGTCGGGCAGGGAAACTACGCAGAAGGGTGCGGCTGAACGTCGTCGTCGAAATCGAAGCAAACGACTGGACTCATCGAGCAAACGTGAACGTGTTTTCATCGAAATTGAGAGACGCAAACGAGCTGTTGGCATCGAAGGACGCGAGCCAACGAAGCAGAAAAGTGAGCGGAAGTGGATGAGGAATCCTTCAAGCGACAGAATCAATCACAACGGAAATCGCCATCATATATATATATATA
>NW_018165201.1:3502039-3506791 GCF_001263595.1 Phalaenopsis equestris | reverse complement strand
CGCGGCGTCCCTGCACGTTTCGTCTTCTGTTGTCGAGTTGCTCGTCTGATATGTCAAAGCCGCTCGACTGCTCTGCCGAAGTTTATGCTCGACCTGCTCGACAGCTCGCGTCCTGTCCATAGGCGGCAGTCGGCAAGCTGTGCGATTTGCTACAGGGAAGCACGCTAATGGCCTCAGGGCTTGCCTATGATGTCGCCCTCACTGATGATAACCCCACCAAACTCTTCTATGCTACAGTGGTTCACAAACGCAGCTCCCCTTTACACCTCGCAGATAGTCTGATATTCTCGCAGATATACCATGATTCTGTTGCAGGACATGGAGATTGCAATATCATCAAAAAAGTAGAGAAAAAGACGGACAAATTAGCAATATTCTTCTCTGACGCTGAAATTTAAACTCGTGCAGGAAAATACAAATTTATACTATTTGAAAAGTTCCAATTATGTTGCCCTAAGTCGGAGATTATCAGCAAACTAGTTGTGGATTGGTAAATGGGTCTTATGTAATCAGCATAGAAGAAGATTACATAAGAATTTTCTCAAAGAAATTCATCACAATCGAGGGCAAATATATGAAATTGCTCAAATGGACCACTAATTTTGATCTCAGTCAAAAATCCCCATTTGGACATTTTTGGTTCTCATTATTTGAACTCAAGCTTCAATTCTTTGACCTACCTACCTTATATTCAATTGGGACTATCCTTGAAAAACCTTTGCAAGTAGACTTACATATAGTTCATTTCTCAATTCCCTTTACTGCAAAAATTTTGATTGAAAGAGATATTAAACTACCAGATATAGAAAAAGTCTAGCTTGATTCGGCTCACAATGGTTATTGGCAAAAAATCATTATAGAACAGAAACCTTAGTACCGCAAGCACTGCAAGGTGTTTGAACGCCTGCATGAGAAATGTTTCATATTGCACTCACAGTTGAGAATCAATAGTCAAAAGCAGGAACGTGTTATTAGTGAACCCCACGTGCTTAAACACGCTCCCAGCAAACCTGATGACAGACAACCTGATGAGGGAATCACCACAAGATAGGAGTTGGAGTCGCCCTTGGGATCCCTTCTTCTGACCATACTAAAACGAATAATATTCAGACCGAAAATCAGAATAGCCCCGCAACTCCAATTCAAGAAACATCAGGTGCAGAGGTGACAATTCACACTTTACATACACTGGAACCTATTGTTGTGACAATTATTGTCTTTCCTTCTACTACGGTTGTAATATCTAATCAGATCGAGGATCACATGAGCCAGTCTTCAGGTGAAGAATGACAGGTTTATACTTCTCGGCAAAAGAAGAATGTTGGGGCACACTCCAACTTGAAAACTTAATAAATGATACTTTAGTTACTCCTGACAATGACACGACTCTTCAAAGTTTGTTATTTTGCTCCGCTCTTAAAACTAAAGGAAGAGGCATGACTAAACTGGCTCGTCCCTAGCTATTTGTTTTCTGCATTTTTTTTTTGTCTATCTGTATCTTTTTTATTTCAATATAATAAGCATTGGGCTTTACAAAAAAAGAAATATATATATATATTTCACTTTTTAATAGTAAAAATAGTGTTGATGCTTGTCAGAAAATTCGCGACGGTTGAGTAATTAATTATTATCTTAACGTTGAACAAGAATGAGGCACACACTTAAATAAGAAAAGTAACAAGCAGAGACACCAGAAGTTTTACATGAAAAACCTGGTATAGGAAAAAACTACGGGACCCAACCCATTCAAAAATAATACACTATAACTTGTTAAGTACAAACCCTTGCCTCATAGACGGGAAATGACCACACAGTTATAGTGTTTGTATGCAGGACTCCTTGGACAATAATCAGGAGCGGTTGTAGTTGTTGGAAATTCGGTAAACCGACTATGAATGACGTCACTACACAGTGTTCGAAACGATGCACTGATCCGTAGAATGCTTAGCTGCTTTGTAACGTTGTTCGCTACTCCGCACAGTGTTTTGGTACTCCACGATGTTTGTTGCTACTCCACAGTGTTTTGTTACTCTACAATGTTGTTCGTTGTTTAGCAAGGTGTTTCGTTACTCCACTCTGCATAGTGCTTCATTGCAACGAGTAGTAGACGGTCGACAGTAGTCAACGGCGGTCGGCAAGCGATAGCTGATGGTGGTGGCAGCGACATGAGGGGGTAGCGTTCATTGGATATTCGGTGCAGAGCATGAGACTTCAGCTCCTTCATTTCTTAATCCTCATCCAACTCAAATCTTAGTCTCTCTTTCATGAAAGAGATGGGACTCTATTTATAGAGTCTACGAGAAGACTTCCAGAAAATAAGAAAAGAAATCAAACCACTACATCGAACAACCCAAATAAATCCAATTAATCAAACGACATTTTGTGGACATTTGAGTGTCGAACAATGTCGAAATTTGAGAGATATTGGGAACGTTGGATTCGTCACAACGAGACGCTTGATCAGATTAAAAGCTTGTCAGAATTGAAATTTGTTTAACATTCCAATTGGGCACTAGAAACTTTCAAAAATGGTTTAATGGCTCCATCTGGGCTTGATTTGACTCGGATTAAACCAACTTTGGTGTGATTGTGTTCGTCTCATCGAGTCTGTCAGTTTGACAAAGAGTTCTTGATGATTTTGAATTAAAGATTGGCATTCCTTAACAAAAACTAATTGAAATTCATGTCATGCCCCGAGATCTGTGTCAGATAATGAAAATTTGATGGTGTATAAGATGTCCCTGTTTTTTTAGATGAGGCTAATTTGTCATCTGAAAATACAAAAATTTTGTGTGTGGAAGTGGAGCCATAGATCAGGCTCCATAGCGAATCGCACTGGCTAGAACAGGTCGCACAGATCCAATGTCCCTAAACTGAGCAGGCCACAAGCACTTAAGGGAGTTCTCTGGCGGTGTGTCGAACTTTTTTTTACGGCTAACAACGTAAACGATTCACGAAATCCGATTTAACGTACGCAGGTGTTGTTCAGCCATATAATGCAAATTGAAGGATTTGCAGTAGTTTTTCTGCAAAATTTTACTTGAATTCACGTGAAAACATGATTTCACCCAAATCCAGCCATCGATTCGCGTGGAATGGACGGTGCATGTGGTTTAGGAAAGGTAGGCACAAATTCCTCGCTTTTTGGACAATTTTTATGTTTTTTTTTATTTTTTTGGCCATTTTGATCCCGATGAATAGGCCTATTGGACTCTCACTGCTTGTTTATGTGATCAATGAAGTTTCCTGACCTGTTAACTAGTGTCTCCCAGTTTATTTGTGCAATCAATGGAGCTCCCCTTAGGCATTGTTTCGGCCACCCTCAGAGTCTCTCTGCTTGTTTATGTGATCAACGGAGCTCCCCTTTGGTGTTATTGTTCCCACCTCCGAGTCTCTTTTCCTTTTTTTGTATCATGGAGTTCCCCCAGCCTGTTAATTGGAGTCTCCTAGTATGTTTGTGTGATAAATAGAACTCCCCTTTGGTAGTGTTGTTGCCCTCCTGAGAGTCTCCCTTTTGTTTGTTCGTTAATGTCATGTTGCACTTTCCAGAGGGAATTTCCTATGACGTCGTGTGTTATGGGGGAAATTTTCTGCATTGTCATCGTGCTTATTGAAGGGATTTTTTCGCGTCGTTGTCTCATTTTATTAATGCAATTTTATGTGTTGTTGTTGTGCTTTTCAGATGCGAGGCGACTTTGTGTGTTACTATGTTGTAGAAGAAGATATTCCACGTTGTCATCCTTTTCCATTGGAGATTTTTTTTTTGTTTTCACGTTATTCGGAGACAATTTCTCATGTTGTCACGTTTTTCAAAGGAAATTTTTCACACTAATGTCGCTGTTTTTGTAAAATATTTTCCGCATTGCATTGCACTTTCTTGAGATGCTATTTCGCGTTACTGTTGGGCTTTTCGAAGATTTAGCACGTTACCGTCAAGCTTTTTGGAAGAGAATTTCTACGCTACTATCACGCTTTTTAGAGGAGAATTTCTGCATTGTTGCACTTTCCATAAGAGTTTTTTTGCATTGTTGTGGCGCTTTAAGGATGAGAATTTTCGCTCCCCTGTTGCGCTTTATAGAAAAGATTTTTCTCGTTGTTTTCGTGCTTTCCCGAGGAGAATTTCAGTGTTATCGCTTTTCGAAGGAAATTTTTTATGTTTTTGTCCTACTTTCTAGAGAGCATAAAAAAACTTCGAACGACTAGACCCTAATTGGAGTATTGCCCCCTAGTAGGAGCTTATTAAAGTTGAGCTTTTCTATGGTTCACACATTTTAAGATTCTCAGGCTTCACGAGTATATAAAACATTGTCTTATAGTCACTTGAGATTTTTTGACGTATCTGTTTTTTTTTTTAGGCCCATAGCCTTCTAAGACTTTTAATATACCTGCACTTCTGAAGCTCTTAACATTCTAAGATTTTCAATATGTATGCATCTTTTGAGGTTTGCAGCCTTCTGAAGTTTTAAATGTGTATGCATCTTTTAAGGCTCATAGCCTTCTGAAGTTCTTAATGTATCTACATCTTATGAGGCTCGTAGTCTTCTGATGTTTTTAATGTGCTTATACCTTCTGAAGCTCGTATCCTTCAGAAATTTTTAATTGGAGATCTTCTGATGTTTTTAAAGTCTTTCTAGTGAGAACCTTCTCCACGACGAGCTTTTTATTAAGACTTGTCGCATGGGCTCGTCTTCCGAGAGTATGGGTGAAGATTTTGTCTATCACTTTGTTGACCTCACTTTTGGTTGAGGTCTA
>NW_018165201.1:3421212-3501939 GCF_001263595.1 Phalaenopsis equestris | reverse complement strand
GGGCAAACCCTACACCAAAAATAGTGCCGACACACTTGCCATGAAGGAGCCTTTCTAATAAGGAATACATCAACTACTAGTTTCTCATTGAGATTTGCTTTTTGGGCTTGTATACCAAGGGTATGGTTGGAGGCATTGTCTGTCACTTACCCTCAAAGAATCTTTCTAGTTAGGAACGTATCCACTACTAGCTTTTCATCAACATCTGTCTCATGTGCTCGCCTTCCAAAGGCTTAGGTGGAGACCTTCTTTGTCACTTGTCCTCATAGGCCTTTCTACACAAAATCTTTCAAGAGAGAATAAAAAAAACTTCAATTGTAATAAAGAAAATTCATTGCACAACAGTTCTTTGAAGCAATGGGAAAATTCTTACCAAATAGAATTTAAAATTCATATACTAATATAAAATTAAAAAGTCATTTACTCATATAAGATAATTTGTAGTTATACTTCTGATTCAATAATCCTGACAATTTTCTTTTGACTCTTCTCACCCCATTCTTATAAATAGTGGCACGTGACATTGACATATCAGACATTCAATTTCTTAGTTTAAGTCAAAACATCTTTCTCTTCAATATTCTTCTGCACAGTGAAAATGTCAATATTGAGATTGATCTCCAATATCTGAATTTTTTAATTGTTGGTCACTTGACGGTCTCTTCATCCCTGATGGCCATTAAAACATTAATATGTGATGTGTTGAATTGTGTGTACTTATTCTCTAATTCAAATTTGTCATTGTTTCACGGGTCGATAAGGTAAATCATGATTTTTCTGTGGATCGAACTTCTTTCGTTGTGAGGTTTGATCGACATATTTGACATTACTCTTGCAATTGCCCTCAAATCGCTTGAATTATTCATTGTGTGCACAGATACCTTCACATGCAGAGATTTGAGCTTCAACACGATCGACAAGATGAGTAGAAAAGTCATGAGAAGAACCCTCCGAGAAAGAGTCCCCTTAGTAGTTGAGGATCTACCCCTGGGATCTTACGAACTTTAGTAAAGAATTTGCAGAAGCATTCCTTCAGCGATTCCCCTTCATCGACGAATTCATGATAAATGGGATAAATATTTGATCATTCTTTATGAACTAATCCACAAATAACTTGACAAGCTTATTGAAAGTGTGGATGGTGTCCAGACCAGGTGCGGGCTTGAACCTTAAGAGTGGTAGTAAATATTTGCCAGAGATATGCATCATAAACACATTGAATGTGCATGAAAATTTGATAGTGGTCAACCCCCTAGGAGCCAATAACCAATTCATATAAATCAATTTTTTAGAGCCTAAAACCCCCTAGGATTGGGTGTTGGATGACTACCTCTACCAAGCATGAAGATTCTTGAAATTTGCAACGAGAGGGGAAGCGATCACTATCCCATAATGAGAACTCTTCTCGAACCAGTCGTCATAACTCGTTAAGGATCAAATTTTCTGAAGTGACAGCAGGATGCGGCTGGGCCAAATCTCCCATTAGCGTCGTAGAGTTATCGGTCAGTCTAGTTGTGATAACTGATGAGTGAGACTCGCAGTATCAAGGAGGTTTGCATCCTACAAAGGAAGGGTTCCATCGTGGGAAGGCAGCTCAGTACAAATGTGCTCAAGCGGAGCATTTGTAGGTTGTTGTACTTGTTGTGTAGACATCAGCGGTCGTGCTTCGCGTAGGAGCTAAAGTATCTTGCGTTGAGAATCCTCCATATTGCGCACTCAATCCTTCAGAGAGGAGCCTGAGGCACCTTTGTCGGAAGGATAACTACTTTCAGGGCTGGAAATGGTAGAAGAATGTATTTGACTCGGCGACTGTCCCATTGAATGGTGGGAGTTAGAGCGGGATGTCCCGTTATTGTGAGTATTGTGTCTAATGGTCCTTTAGCAAGTTTTGCAGGTCATTAGGTGGTAGGATGGGGTTCCCACAAGCAATGTCAAATTTATGTGTGCTAAGAAATTTGCGTCAGTGAAGTAAAGAATCATTGTCTTAGCATTGCATGAGAATCCAACATATATTCAGATAATAAAAGTGACAAGTGGATGTACCAAAAATCTTTATGCAAAATACCTAGAAAGATAAAATCACTAAGTCTGACCGATTCAAAGATAATCCACTACAACTTGATGAGTACAAATACAGATCGTTCTCCCACAAGCAAGAAAAAGTCACATGGTTACATTGTTCGTATGCAAGACTCATTGCACAATGGTTGGAAGCGGTTACAGCAGTCGGAACTTCGATACACCATCTTCAAAGGGAGTCATTGCGAGGTTTTCTAAAAGACACGCTGCTTCATGGAATGCCTCGCAGTTTCGCGACATTTGTTCTTAGCACAGTGCTTCGTTACTCTAAAAAGTTGATCATTGTTCAACAAGTTATTTCGTTATTCTGCAACATTGCTCGCTACTTCACACTGCGTTTCATTGTTGCGAGCAGAAGGCGGCCGGCAGTGGTCAACAACAGTTGCAGAGTTGTGGACAACGGTGGTCAGCGGCAGCATGAGCAAGAAGCATTTGTCGGATCTTCAATGCAAAACACTGGAATTTCTCTTATTGATCCTCCTCCAAGCTTATGATTTAGCCCCCCTTTCATGAAGAGGGTTGAGCTTCATTTACAGAGTTTAGGAAATGCCTCCTGGCAAGAAGAAAAGAAATCATACCACTCCATTGGATGGCCCAAAGAAATACCCTTCATTGGACGGCGTTCAACGAACATTTGAGTGCTTTAACGATGTTAGAATTGAGTGATTTTAGGCACTTTGGATCTATCTTATCGAGATGTTCGATCTAACTATAAGTTTGTCAGATTTAGAATACGTTTGACATTCTAATTGGGCACCGAATATTTTCAAAAATGATTTAACGACTTGATCTAGGTTTGATTTGACTTAGATTAAACTAACTTTAGTGTCATTGTATTCGTCTCATTGAATCGGTCAGTTTGACTGTAAGTTTGTTAAAATCGAAGTTCTAGATGAATTTTAATTGAACTTTGAGCTTTCTCTGCTCAAAAATTGTCTCGAGTTTCATGCAACACCTCGAGATAAATATAAGATGATGAAAATTTGTTAATGGTGTATCAGTGTAATTTTTATAAGATACAAAAAATTTGGGTGGTATAAATATATAAAAGTAAAGTCTATATTAGATATGTAAATAAATAGGAATCGAGCGGTATGTATGCAAATGTTGTTATGAATTATAACTGTGGAAGTATTAGTAAGTTGAATACCTTGAATCAGCAGGCCGTGACTGTTCCCAAAGTTTGCTATTTCGTCTATAATGACTGAAGTTGCCCTATTGCATGCCTATTCCAAGTCATGCATTCCTTACGGACATCAGTTCTGTTTTCGAATTTGTCAAATCATAATAATTCACATAATTTACTAGAACAATTATGAATACATTTAAAAAAAACAGATAGGAAATTGCAAATACACATCATTAAACTAATACAACTTCCACCCTCACTCTAACCAAACCAAAAATATTGAGAAAAGTGTCAAAATAATGCCTTGACACTAATTAGGGGGTCTCAGAATATTACAGTATCAATTTAGTCCCCTGATTTTTTTAACATGGGCAGAAAAAGTCCCATAATTTAAAGAGTTTAGGGACTAATATAACATTTTTATCGTAATAACTGAAAATTTAAATAATAATCATAATGACATTATAATAATATTAATACAATTATTATTATTATTATTATTATTATTATTATTATTATTATTAATCAAATAGAAAGTTAACAATAAGCGTCCCTACGGTTCATTTTAAGAGGTTGCATGCCCCATTGGAACAAAACGACACACAGATTGGAAGAGAGCAGAAACCAGAATAATGACAGAGAGAATAGAGAATGAGAATGAAGAAATAAAATAAGAAGGTTGTGTATATCTCATAACTTGTTGTGGAGTGAGGGAAGGAAGTTGGCATTTCTTACCATTGATTCGACACTCAAGTGCGTCGAGGGCAAGAAGACAAAGTCGCCGCTTATAGTGGCTTCACCAAAGGGTGTCCAAGCCAGCGTGGTAGACAATCACAACGGTCGTTGCGTTGTGTTCGCTTGTGAGAAAGAAGAATCTGAAGGACTTGAGAGCTGCTACAATACAAGAGGAGGAAGCCTCATTCCCTAGTCGATCGAAAAGAGAAGAAAAGAGCAAAGAGGCGGGCCTTCGATATCTATGCGCCGGAACGAGAATGAACAAGTTGTTCGTCGCCTCATCGTGCTCGAAGGAGAAGGGAGTGGAATCGCATCGCATTTTTCGTCGCCTCATCGAGTCCCAGCCTCTCGCTTGCTATCTACGCGAAGTCGTCGACATCACCGTAGGTCAAATTGCGGATGAACAGGTTCTCGTCCTTTGCTTGACAATTCCTCCCGCAGCATCCTTCTCTCCTTTCCATAAGTTGTTCTACAGTTCCTTTGCCTCTATGGCCGTCGCTTTCCCTCCTCCCTTTGGCAAGGCTTCCTTTTGTTGATGTGGCTGGAAAGGGCTTTGATTATGTGGCGTCTGCATATCATCTAAGCTTTATCATGATTCTTTTGAAAGGACATGTGACTCCTCGTTTATTAAGAAAATTAGGAGTGGCGGGAAATCAACTCTCATTTTCTCAGATATTCAATTATTTAATGTAGTTAAAAATTGCAAATGCAAACTCGTTAGAAAATTTCAACTGGGGCATCCCGAAGAAAAGTTTTTACAGATCTCAAACTAGTAGGACAATGGAAGGTGGGTCACTTTAATGAGAGACATGTGATGATATAATTGACAAAGGAAGAAAACTATGTCAAGATCTTAATGAAATACATCAAAATTGATGGAAACTATATGAAGTTGCTCAAGTGATCTCTCGATTTTGATCCAAGCCAAGAACCACCTATAGTACCAACTTGGTTTAAATTGTCTAGTATTAAGCTGCACTTTTTCAACTATCAAGTTTTTTTACTCCGTTTGATTTACACTCGGGAGACCTATGAAATTAGATATACCTACTTTCAATCTCACAAGACTTTATGTTGTCAGGATCCTTGTAGAGAGATATTGTCTTGCCTGAAGTTGAAGAGATTTAGCTTGGAACTACACATAATGGGTATTGGCAACGAATTGTCATGGAACAAAGACCATACTATTGCAGTCATTATAAGATGTTTGGACACATACTAGATAAATGTTTCAGGCACCACCCCAATTTGAGACCTAACCGACCAGGGCAACTTGATTTAGCCACTGATTTGGCTAACCGAACAACTCAAGAATCATCCATTCCAACTGTTGTTATGGTTGAAGATGCAACTAGGGATGATATTGTTACTTCCCCAATTGAACCTGATGAGAACCCTTCTATAATCAAGCCTGCTGAGATTCTTGATCCTTCATTGGGTATCACTGCTACCAAAAATTTGGTTGTAGCAAATGATATTCTAATAGATATGGAACTACTTCTTGCAAAAGAAGATGGTACTCAAGTATTGGAGGCGTGCCAAGATCAAGGTGTGCAGCAGTCTGAAACTGCTCAACAATTTACGGATCAACATACCCACCAGGGTGAGTTCTCCATTGATGATCAACTTATTCATTAGATGGGTCATGCACTAGAAAAATGGAAGGTTTATAAAGTCAAGAAGAAGAAGAAAGGGATGTTATAAGATGACAATTTGATAGTTTTTTGTGGAAGCCCACATAACAGTTTGTTGTTGGGCTCCCTCTCTAGAACTAGGGGGGACCAAAACCTACCCGCCATGATTAATATTCTCTTCTCAAACGGATGCACTGATTTATATATCTTTACCTATATTTTTCTTTTTTGGAGATTATTTTTAGGGTTGTGTAATCTCGTAGATGATTTTTTCGAGTTTTGTTAGAATTACCTGCCCACTTAGACGTGTTTGTATATCAATGAAAAGTACTTTTTTCGGCAATATATATATATATATTGAAAGTTATATTCAAATTATTTAATATTAATATTAATTTGGGTTTTCTAATCATTGATAGAAATCAAAAGATTTTAATTGACGAGATTAATAATTGAAAGGTGTTCACAGAAAAAAAAACCAAAAAAATTTATATGAGGTATTATTGAAATTTAGATTAATGTGAAATTAAGCGAAATTAAGTGGAATTAAGCCGTTATATATTCATTAATATGAAAGAGGGTAAAAATAACTCTTACATGAATCCTATAACAAGAAATACAATAAAAAAAAATAATATGAAATAAAAAATATAACTCCTAATATTTCTATTTAATAAATTCATAATAATTATTTGGAGATAAAAGAAACAACATAAAAAAATGACTAAATTAAGAAAGAAAATAACTCCAAATTCAAGGAAATAAATATAAAATGGGAAATGAAATAACTTAATCCAAGTAAATAATCACAATTTCTTAAAGAAATGAATTATTTCATAGTATAACTTCTAACAATCCACATCAATTTGAAACATGATTGAAAATCATGTTCAACTTAGATTTGAAAACACCAAACAATGGAGGAGCAAGATCCTGAGAGGTAGAACTTGAAGTCTTCGTCTCATACTACGATTATTTTTTACTACAGTGTCTGTAGGTAAGTGAAAAGCTCCTACAAATAATTCTACAGGGGAGTTTGCAGGGAAGTAAATAACCAACAGGAAAAGTTGCAGGGTATGGCCTCCAGGAGAAAAAAAACTAAGGTAGGCCTCGTTGGAGGAAAAGGCACCAGAGGAGGACGTGCTAGAGGAAGAATTCAGGTTGATGGACTGTTGCAGTGAAAGCTCTGGAGAAAGGCTTGATACAAGAAAATTTCTGCAGGATAGTCTAATACAGGAAAAAGCTCCAGAGGAGAACCTGCTGACGGAAAAGCTCTAGAGGAGGCCTGCTGCAAAAAAAAAATTTGGAGTTCGATGCATTTTCTTGTGTCTTCCTTTTGATTCGACCTGAAAGTGTTGCAACATCAAGAAAAATCTTTCATTGTAAAGAAAGAAACCATGGGCAACATGAAAAAGAAGCACCTGCAGAAAAATAACTTGAACTAGACGATAGTGACTTGATGGGCTTCCATCACATAAGCAGTCACAAAAATACCTGCACTAAATAAACCACTGCATTGACTGTACAAAAAGTTGGTTTGAGGCCATCACTGGACACTACCCTTGCCTAGTCATATATCCACCAAGCGCCCTCACTATTGTAATTGAAACCAAAGAGGCGGCGCCAAGCGAGTAACTTAGGGAATCAGGGAAGTTGGACTGCTGAAAACCAAGATGCAGAACTACTGCAGAGAACAGTTGTGAAAAACAGCGGAAATGACCTTTAAAGAAGGTTGAGGGACAACTGCACCTCCAACAGTAATGACCTGCAGAAAATCAAAGAAGCCAAACCATTGGAAACTAGAAAGCTTGATTGCTGGAGATCTGTTAGAGATCAGGAAAGTCAGACTGTTAAAAACCAAAAGCCACTGACGTAACTGCACCCAACAAGAAAGTTATTACATTGAAAAATGTATTTAGAAAGGGTTGATATCAAGTTTTGAACTTGATGTACGTGCAAAGTTGTTGCTTTGTGTTGAATCCTTTGGCAGCGCCAAGGAAGAGAAGGATCAAAACAACAGATGCAAAAATAAAAATCCCTTTGGATTCAGCAAACAGGAAAGATGTAGCTCCTCGATGAGATCGTCGCCTATCCCGTTCTTATTAATCTCCGATGATGTTGTTTGCCTCTCCAATGACGAGCTGCCAGAGCAAGCCGATCCCGATCACAACCGCAGCCAGGATCAAAATCACACATGGGATTTCCACAAGATAGAGAAAGTCTCCCCTTCATCTTGACATTGGTATTTCCCTAGAAAGAGAAATTTGCCTCTTGGCACTATGATTTCTACTAGAAATAGAAGATTTGATTTTCCTCTCCAGAAGCTCGGCTCAGGGTAGGCACAAGTCACGTGGGATTTCCACCAGAGCTGGGATTCGCGTCTGCAGCAATGGAGGGATTCGCACAAGACTTTGAGGGCAATTGCTCTGGGGCTGCAGAGACCTGCTCATTCGATTTAAGTTGTGCTCGCAAGTCGTAGACAAAGTGATTTCCACTAAAGAGAAAGAATTGCTCTCAATTTGTTGGCTCCCACAAGGTCGTCACAAAGGGAACGCGTGGGTCTCGTGAACAATGTCGCGGGTTGCAAGTCCCACTCTGCACAGGCTGCAGCTACCGTCGCATCTCCCACTCTATGCAAGTCGCAGCTCCAGCTCTGTGCAGGTTGGTCGATTCCTGTTGTTCCGGAAGGCACCAAACTTTAGAATTGTGTGGTATCGGAGGGCCTACAAGGATTTGTTCCGGCGGCGAGAGCCTGCAGAAAGGTCCCTCCTTTCCAGCAAGGACGATGGCAGGGAGTTCAGAAGCTTTCGAAGGACAACCTAAGGTACGAAATTTAGCTATGATACCATGTTGAAATTTATAATAACACGTAATTAAGCGAAATTAAGTGGAATTAAGTCGGTATATATTCATTGATGTGAAAGTGGATATAAATAACTCTTACATGAATCGCAGAATAGGAAATACAATAAAAAGAAAATAATATGAATGGAAAGATATAACTCTAAATATCTTTAATTAATCAATTCATAATAATAATTTGGAAATAAAGAAAACAACATAAAATAAAAAATAATTAAAATAAGAAAGAAAATATCTCCTAATCCAAAAAAATAAATATAAAATAGAAAAAAAATAACTCTTAATCCAAGAAAATAATTTATTCATCCTAATTTCTCACATGAATAAATTATTTTCGAGTATGACTCCTAACAGGTATGTTCTTATTTCAAAAAATTTATTCAAAATAATTTATAAAAAAAATCAAATGAAACTATTAATTTAAGATGCAATCCACCATTAATGTCAGACATAAAGAATGATATAGCAAATTCAATGTAAATAAAATTAAATGATTAATGTAATATTATGATTTATATTTATAGACATTAAATAGAGGAGGTGTCAAAAGGTTCAACCTAAGGAGAATCAAGAGAAATTAAGATGAATAATTATGCTCTAATTTATTTATTATTTTTAAATATATTATTGCTTACAGTTTTTTATTATTACGTCTTATGTAAATGTAACTAAATTATATATGATTCTTCATATTGATAGTCATGAAACATACATGTTAAAATTGTTGTATAAATAGTTGTATTATAATTTTCCTAAAAAAAGATTATCGCATTATAGTTTTTCTAAGAAGATATCATATTATTATATGACATAAATTCTAGTATAGGTGTATAAATCAATTTATTTCATGACCTATAATTTTAGTATGAGTGCAATTATTCATTAGTAGATAAATGTAAAATGTCTCGTAAAAGAAGAATGTATGTTATGAAAAATAAAATAGCTTATATATGGCATGCTAAGAGGAGTTCCCCTTCTTATGGTAAATGTGGGGGAAGTCAATGTCCAACTAGCATAGATGTTATCCTACCAACCCAGACGATTATGATATTTAGATCACTAATCATTGTACCGATGGGAAAATATCAAACAAAGACAAGTAGACACGTTTTCACCTTATATAATTGTATAAATCAAATCACGAACCGATATACCGACGAGATAATATTGATCAGTGGTGTGTTAGGTTATGTTCTGATGGTGCTCATAAGAAAAATGTAAATGTTAATAACACAAAAAAATACAGCTAAATATTAAACTTCGAAAAATAAAGTTAGAGCATGTCATAAGTTTAGATTTTATTTAATTTAATATATGTCATGAATACATTAGATTATTATTATATGATTTCGTAAAATGAAATATGAAAGATAAACATGCATATTATTTTCTTTTTCTTGTGTTAGTTTGAAACTATGATTGTTCGTGTTTTCTTTAGATAACTCATGATATTATTTTTTTCAAGTTTAAGCTTTTAAATAAAATAAATACTATATGAGCTAAAGTGTACAAAATGAAATATCAACAACAGAAAAGTAGTTTTTAATTGTTAATTTAATTGTTTTCTTTAGTGACTCATTTAATCAATATTTAGACATTAATTTTTTTAGTGAAAGACATATAATAAAAGAATATTTATTTCCATCATCCGCTCCCGCCTTAGTTAATACCAAGCCCAAGGCCTAGGTCGAGTCGGGACTCGTGACTTTATAAACTCTTAGACTAAAATGGCACCACGTTAACAAACAGGAGAATATTTTGAAACTTTAAAAATATTGATGGATACCTCGTCAACTGCATTGTCAAGAAGCTCTGCAATGGCTGCAATACGAAACTAAGATTACAATGAAGTCCATGCATTTGTGAGATAAATCAAGAGTACAAATAATGAACACATTCATTTCATACAAAAAAAAAAACAATAAAAAAGGCATACCGCCAAAAGGCCACTTGTGTGAAGTAGCATTTGAATGTAGAAATTTGGGATGGACACGCATGCGATTTTGATATGCTGGCATTAATAGTTTTACGTGAAGCAAATTCAGCAAGAAGTTAATCAACCAATCTATAATATATATTTAGAAGATTTACATACATACTGCTCAATTGTTATGTATTTACATATCTAACACCTATACTTAAATTTTTACTTGTATGCCACCTTACCAATGCATGAAAAGGGGTGTTTTTGATGTGATATGAAAGAATTTGGTGGTATAGATGTAAAAAAGCAAAGCTTAAGTATGAGATATGTAAATACATTGGAATCGGGTGGAACGAATGCAAATGCCCGTACATAGTTTTGAAATAATTGTACTCTTACTCTTCAAGAATGATCGAGGAGCATCACCAGCAGAATATTCTCCAGCCTTCCAAAACTGTCTGCATTCTGGCAGAAAATTGTGCGAGGTAGAGGACTGGGAGAATGGATTAAGAGCTGAATTCCTGATTTCAGGTGAGGAACTATTTGGTAATCCATCTATACTGCCAATCTCCACAAACCCTGTCCGGTTCATTTCTGTAGAGATAGCAGAGGAAGTTCAAGAGAAGTAAACTATCAGTATGGATTTGCATAGATGATAAACCTTTATACCAGTTGCAACAATTAGTAGATTTTACATTTTAGTTAGGCCTTGTGTGTGTGTGTGTGTGTGTTTTTCCTATGCATGAGCGTGTGAGATAGATGGTTTGCACCCCATATAACGAAGACAATGAATACACCATCTTCTCAAATACCACCAAGGAAATAATTTAAATAAAAATAACATATATAAAGCCACACGTCTCGTTTTTATCTCTCCAACTCAATCCCAACCCATCTTCGTTCTCGACTCCCTCTTGACCCTCTTTCCTTCTCCAGGTTTCCTACTCCATGAGTGGCTTGCCAAGATCGCACAAGAACATGAAGTACTCACAAGCTCCTTACATTCCTCCCATATAAATCTTTCTTTACATGAGAGAAAAATTATATTAAGATCATTAATTGTTTTGTGTAGGTAAGGACTCGATGTTTATTCATGCCTTTTTTTGGTGCAGTAGACATGAAGTTTTGTCTTTTAGATGTTCCGTACACCACGAGTCTTATTTGGCATGATGGGGAATTTAATATCAATCATGATGTCCCATATAGCACCTAGATGTCCACATAGGTCTTTTTTACTATGGTGTACATGAAGATTACTCAACCAAGTGCTCCATGCACCACCCATTTAAGTTTTCTTTTATGGGGTTGATGACTTCACTTCGATTATCATGTTCCTCCCAAACAATACCTATATATCTATTTCTCGGTGTGGAAAGACTTGATACACTTTTTGATACCCATTCGCGAGTGTGATATAAAAGCACTGCTAAAATTTACCAATAAATTATAGACAAAGTTTAGCAAAAAAGTCTTTGGAACTAAAATAATGCAACAAAGATGGATCTCATAAGTAAAAAAAATGAATATAATATACACGAGACATCTAAAAATGTACTACAATACCATCAAAAGAGCCAAAAAAACTCAAATGTGACAATAACTCTTCACCATCAACAGAAACACTACAAACTCTGGTCAAAAATTTATGTCAAGATGCATTCTATCAAGCCAACTTGCAAAAGAGCAAAAATTAAAAAATTTGCGCCCAAAAATCATGCAAATGGGTAAAATGAAACCAATAGTGTGCAATGTAAAATCACGAGGGCATTACAATGAAAGGAGTAGCCAACAAGTGTGCGAAAAATTGAGTCAATGATTTTAGAATATTCAATACGGTTCAGAAAGAAAAATCAATTCAAATTAACTTGTGCCACAAAGCACTTGCTACTCCAAAGCATGTGCAAAGCTGCAAAATGGCAAATCTCAACTGAACACCAATGAATACAACGGTGCTAGAAAGAACAAAAAAATTGAAATCACAATGGTTAGAAATCATTGTGTGTCCTTCTCTAAGTAAAATCTCATCCAGATTATGCCACTTCAAATAGCATGCAGCGTACTATAAAAAATGTGAACCATATATTCATGTTCAAATCACATAGCAAGTATTTGTAGTCGAGCGAAATTAAAAGGAAGAAATGCTCTTGAAGCTTTATGATTCTTTTTGACCAAAAAAATGAGCAAAAAATACAAAAATAAATCAATAAAAGTCAATAGAAATCATGTAAAAATTAGTAGATAAAATAACATAAAATAAAGATCTAAAAGATACTTTGAGCATTCTCAAACAACTTACACTCATTTGATATGCATGAATCTAATTTTCTCACTCAAACATACGAATAAGCTGCTAAAGAGTCTTGAAAATGATATATAATGGTATAAATGCTAAGAAAATATGGTATATTTGGGCAACTCCACATGCCAGAAGAGAAGTGGATAAGCTTTGCATTAAGCTAATCATTTATTAGCCTCTCTTTAGCCACTCTAAAGTCCTTCAATCTAAGGCTTAACCCATAAGCAACCTAACCTTAGGACTCTGCCTAGAAAAAGCTAGGGCATCTTTAAAACTTCAAATCCACTTAAAGTCGCCCAAAGGCATCTGTTTGGAAATCTCTTGAGCCAGACAACAACAATCTCCCCCCCTTAGGTTACTCACACAACACTAAGATTAAAGGATCTCCAAACTTCTCCCACTCTACAAATATTACACGCCATCTGATCGCTCTTAGTGACTTCCAGTGAGTCGTAATCAATTCATCCCAAGAAGTCACAAATCTCAAAGAGATTCATTATTGCAGGCCATTAACCAACCACATCCTTGTGGAATCACTCTTCTCAGTGGCTTCTCACAAGAGCATTACCTCTTGATGCATTTTCAATGCTTTCCTCAAAAAATTAGTGCCTCAATAACTCATCGCGAGAAATAGCACCCCTTGGAGATCAATATTGCTCTCAATGCTCTATAGGTAATTTTCTAGATAAACTGATGTCTCATAAACTAGCTCTAGGGAAATAGACTCTTTTCAGCAAATTCTCAATGAGTTTTCCAAAAAAAAATTAGATCTTAGGAACTCTTTCCAAAAAATTGCCTTCTCTCGATGACCTTTCAATGGCTTACCTAGAGAAATTAGAGCCTTGTCAACTCGTCCTAGAAATTCACACTCTTCTTCCCCACTTCAGCTAGCCAGTCGAGGGGCTTGTAACCTCCAATCTCATCCCAATAACTCACACTTTCCACCAAGTTCATTTATTCAATCTAATGGCCTGCATCTTTCTTCTCAAGAACTCCCACTCCCAACAATTTGCCAAATCGGCATTAGTTCACACCCCCATCTTCGAAGACATTTCTTGGGAATTCAAGTCCCAAACAACTTCTCTATGTCAAGTAAGTTCTCTCACCCAAGGTTTAATTAACTATCAGTGAAATTCATGTTTGTCGCACATTTTGATATCAACAAAACTAGTTCCAGAATGTCAAGCACCAATTATAAGTGTGCTGGCCCCTAAAATAATTACCCTTATTGGCTTGCACCAATAAAAATTTTTAAACTAGGTGTTTAAATCCTCATTATAGTAAAATTTATGAATGGTATCTGATCCAAATATCTAATTAGCCTGCTGAAAATTCAACCCATAATCACTCAGATGAATCAAACAAGCATAGTGGAGATTTTCAGAGCCCACAACAAAAAAAAACTAAAGTTAATATCAATCATAGAAACCTTTTTGCTTTCGGTTTTATCCATCATTTTTTTCATCGCACATCGTGCTTCAAAAATTAAAAGAAATTATACAAAACCTCATTGAATATTCGAATTCGTTTTCTAAACAACCTTAGACAAGTACAATAAAAAATTCTGACAAACCAAAATGCACAAAAAAATAACAAAATATTTCCAAAAACACCCAATAATAAAGTTTCCGATCAAACCCTATAGCATGTATTTAAAAAAAAAAACACCCTCTAAATATGAATCTCTCAATCTAAGCATTTAGTTTCCACAAAACTCGCATAAAAGCAACGATTCAACTCCACTTTTACATTAACCAAAGAAAACACGAAAACTGAATCATGATTATCCACACCATGTTTTATAACTATTACATTAACAAAAGAAAACACGAAAACTGAATCATGATTCTCCAAAACATGTTTTATAAGTACACCCAATCGGAACGATCAGTTCAAAGAAGTTCAAAACAACAAGGAGACATGAAATGGATAGAGAAGGAAGGGAATTTTAACTTCTTTGATCTTCTCGACTAGTGCTCTGCAGTGTTACTTCGAGCGCAAATAATGAGAGAGAGAAACCAGAAAGAGCTATTTGGCGCAGAATGGCACTGGAGCGCCGCGCCTTTTTCTCCGTCCTTTTTCCGAAAATGGAGCGGGGAAAGTGGTGCGTGGAAGAAGCAACGTGCAGGTGATAAAAGGATTTGAAATAATGTGCTTTTTCGTTTTTCATGTTAGCCATCTGATTGGATTTGAACGGCCAAGCTTAGAAGGTCGAATTTTGGCCAGCGTTTTAACAGCTCTAACTAAGAAGTATGTAATGGATTTTAATTAATATTTAAATTCTATTAGTTACATTAATGATAGTTTGTTGTGACGAGTTTATTGTCACGGATAAATAGTCTCACATCGGCTAGGTGTATGGCCGAAAAGCAGTATTTAATGTCCTGAGCTGTCCACATCTCTTAAGGGCTCTTTTGGGAGATGACATTATGCTTGAAAAAGATGTATTTTAAATTTAAAATATTTGAGAATCACTATTAATATATATTTATATTATTATGTGTGCGAGCTCTGCTTTATTGGCAGCGGCCACCCTCGGGTTGGAGGTTCGAATCTCAGCCTTTTCATGAGAATTTGAATAGCACATAAGACTAGAAGGAGAGTTCGCCCCTCGGTCAGTCCAACTTATATGGGTTGATCGGTGATTTTAGACCATCGATCAATCTATTTAAAAAAATATATGTATATTTATATTATTTTGATGTAATAAAATTATGTATTAAAAGATGTATTTCTTTCTTTTAAAAAGATGGTGATAATTATATTGAGTCATGATTTATCTGTAAATCGAGGCTAGAGAATTTAAGTGTAAATAAGAAGATGTAGAGACAAAAAAAAAGTAAAGAGTAATATGTCATCTACATATCGGCTTGTTCATAAAAATGAGCTAAACCATTATAGTGAAGTGAGTAAAATATGATGATGATATATTTGTGCCCATATTTTGAAGGGCATTGTGCTGCATATTTCTCATATTTTACATTTATGAGCTCATCTTTTGATTACTCTCTAGGCCGATCAGCTGAGTTTAATTGGTTTTGAGTTAGTGAATCTGTTCGGTTGGCTGAGTTTACTCGAAATGGGCATGCCCACTATTATAATTTAGTTATCGGTCCTTCGTAAGGTTACGAGTGAGTGAAGCCGACTCATGAGCCAACTTAGACTCGGCTCGATTACAGGCTCGCGAGCCTGTGCCTCGAGCTCCAGCTCGAGCCAAAAATCAAACTCAATTGTTCATCGAGCTTAAGTTCAAGTTTCGAGTGACACTACATGTGGGCTTATCGAGCGGCTCAAAAATATCATTGTCGCATGATTTAGTGAATGATGGGATGTGTTGCATGTAAAATTTGAAACCCTTTTCAAGTCTTTGACAACCCTGTCCCTAAGCTTTTCACGAGTCTCCTTCTTTTCTCGATGTCTCTCATCTATTGACTCTGTTGTTTCTCTCATATCTCATTCATATAAAATGATCTCCGACATAATTCACGATCGTCATGTAAGCATTTTATTTGTTTTGCTTCTTGAATGCTTTAAAAGGAGTTTTTTATGTTGTATCAAATCTCTCGCAATTTTAGCCAACTTCATTTCTTATTATGCTATTATTGAACTCGGGTTGCGACTCATTTACATGATGAGATTTATTGTATTTGATCAGAAGAATGTATAAGATTAGTAGTCCCTTTTTTTGGGTATGCTCCTGTTGTAATATTATTAGGATCCTTATTAAATCTAAGATTGTGTTAACTAATTTTATGATCTTGTTGCATATGGCGTAATCGAAAGAATACCTGATGATCAGGAAAGAAAATGCAAATGAAGAATGTTCAATCTCCTCTAGGGCGACGAATCAGAACCCTAAACCAGCGAGGGAAAAGGCAAGGGAGATGGAGGGCACCTCCGGAATTCCCCAGGGCAACGCAGATGGGTAACACGGGACGCGGGGCTCGGACAGCGTCGAGCGACATATAGCAATTAACCAACGTGGACGCAGTGCGGGATCCTTACGCAGGTGCGAACACCTTAAACAAATAGGGAGGCGCTCCCAATAAGCGCCCCCAAACGGGCCATAAATCTAAGGCATTCCTCTAAATTTTATTGTTAAACAATGATATGCGACAAACTCCCTTGTTTTTATAGTTCATGATTTATGAAGATTTAGTTATAATGCTGCAAATCATTTTACTTTTGCTATCTTATTATTTATGGTGGATGATAGAGAGTTGGGAATTGTAATTTTCTACTTTTATTAGTTATAACAACTACAGATAAAAAATGGGATATTGAGTACAGAGCATGAGAACATGATTGTTGAATAATATATTATTAATAAAGTTGACAACATTAATTTGAATGATAATAACATTGTATGAGAAAATGAAGTTATTGATGAAGAAGATATTACTCATGAAAACCCAATTAAGACAAAAAGATAAATAAAACTTCAGTGATTTGTGAGGAGTTTAAAGAGCTACTCTTCGTGATAGTCAAAAGAAGAATGAATTTTGTCATTTAAAAAAAAATTATTAAGAGAAATGTTGATGCAACTACATAATTTATAAGACAATTAGATCGATGTGTGGTTATGATTTGTACAATAACAAATATATATAAAAGTTCATTTGGAACAAATTAATAGGGGCTAAATTTTAGAACTCTTAAGTATGACAACTCAAAAGTGCGAGAGATGATAATTGATCAGGTTGAATATAATTGTGTAAAATTTATAAAGTTGACTCTGCTTTAAAACGGTGCAAAAAAACTTGATGTGTTATTTTAGTAATAATAACGTTAAGCTCTTAAGATTGAGATTTTACGCAAGTATATGTATTGTTATTAAGTAATAAAAGACTTTCTGTTTAAGTCCCAAATATCGATCACATGGGGAATGTTTAAATTTGAAATAATGAATTAACTAGGAAATTCACATAAATCAAACAAAATTACCGTCACTAATTTTGAATGTGTAAGATACTAACAAAACTACTGAATTAACTGCTAGCAAAACTTAAATACAGAGTTTAAAACAATAACTACTAAAGTATGTTTATATGGTGAAGATTTTTTATATGAAAAAAAAAATATTTCCCACTACAATGAGATTTTTGGTGAAATGAGATGAGATAAATGGTTTAAATTTGTATTGTTCTAGATAGAAACAATTTTAATTCTCTACCCTGATTCTGTGTTATAGAAAATCATTGGCTAATCTTAGGTCTAGTCCCTAAATATGTGGCTAGGCTAGGAGGATAATGGCTCCCACTCCAAAGCTTCTACTTCCCTTCCCCTGAAGGTTGACTCTCGCTTTAGTTTTTAAACTCTAAGATCGAATTGGGGATTTTTAGTCAGTCACTCCAGAAATCTCTAACTCTACACCCAACAAAGTATATTTCTCTATTTATTTGCATTTAATTCAATGAACGAAACACTCCTTCACGGACTTAAATATGATTCTCACTATGTTATATAACTCATACTCCATTTCCTGGATCATATATTTCACAATATATATTAACAATTCAATTGGTCAGATCGAAAAGTAAATTAAGAACGGAGTTTAAAAACTATCACAATTTATTTTAAATTTTAACTTTGACACCTCCAAATCATCTCTTCATTTCACCATATCTCAAAGTAGGGAGAAAGATAAAGAAAATATACTCAGACTTCATGAGAAAGATACAACAAAACATAAATTTTATATATAAAAGAAAGTTCATACAACAATAATAAACAAACAATACTTATCTGAAACTCTTTCTCAAAACAAATCCCTTGTACCCTCTTTTAGGAAATGTAAGAAGAAAAAAATCTCTCATTTCTCTTCCTCTCCAACACTTATTAGAGAAGAATTGATACTCAAACTCACCCAAAAACTCAAACTTATAAAAATAATAACTAACTAATGAAGTGGAATGACGTGGAATGTAGGTGTGTGAAGAGGAAAACTGAAATGAGTGGAAGAACTCAAAATGGTGTGAATGGTGGGGGGGTTCTGATCAAATTTCGGCTCCAAATAGAGTCTAGGTCGGTTCTCCAATAGGTGCATCAAAAAACTCTTAAAAAAACATCTAAATTTGTCGAATCTTCTAGAAACAGGGTCTGCACATACACTAATGCCGTCGGCGCCAGAGGTCATTTAATTAATTTTGAGTCTCTGTCAAACGGCGTCGTTGGCGCTTAGTCTGGCACCGTCGACACTGAACATTTTTTAAAATTCTCCATTTTGATTCCAAATTCATCTTTTTTTGCTTCATTTTTGCTCCAAGTACTAAAATCCATCAACATGTTATAAAACAAAAAAATATCTTCTATTAAAGTGCAATATCACAAAAAAAAAAGTATAAATATGGGTCTAAAAATGCATATATTTTTTGTGCATCAATAACACATTTTATTTTGATTAATGAGAAACATTCTTCAATTGAAGTCATTGGGATTTAATTTAATTTTGAAATTTATGATGACATGTTTTTTTAAAATAGTCGAGAACAACTGCTAGTGCTTATGAGAAAGAGAAAATATAATTGAAAATTATGTTAAAAAAATATCAAACAAGTAAACTATATTAAAGATTTGTTAAAATCAAAGAATATCATATATAATAATCGATACACATTATGTTGACTCAAGTTTTAGATTGTAATATAAATTTTTAGTCTCTTATATCCATCTTTTCTACATACGGCTTCTGAAGTTATTCATTTTTTTTTATAAATCGTTCAGTGAGTGGTTCTTGAAAATAAAGTATTCACTCTATGAGTCGATAATGCTTCAAGTAATGATCGAGTCATAAAGTTATCACAGAATTGCTTATGAGTTTGAAAAAAAATTATTTTTCTATGAGAATTACCTCATGTGTGTTATTGTGCATATATATTGAATTTAAGGATGAATAATTGAATTAAGAGTACAAAATATGTGGTTGAGAAAATTTGTAGCATTGTTAGTTTTATGAATGTTATAGAGGCAAGATTAATGAAATTTATAGATATTATAGTTGTCCAGTGAGATATTTATTATGAAATTTATTATGTAATTTTATTATGTGTATGACCGGAAATGTAAAAGATAAATTTGATAATTGCTTGTAATTTTTTTATGGGTTTTGGTGTTGTTGCGAACCCAATAATGAAATTTGTTGTTATTGAGTTTGCTTGACAAATGATGTATGATGAAATTGAGAGTGTTCAAAATACTTGATATACGTGCAATTTATTATTTTGAGTTATTTAAGGATTATGTTTCATGCACAAATTTAGATGTTGCAGATGTGTGTGACGCATTTTGAGATGAAATATCGGGCGTAAATCAAGCATGTGGTAGTAAAAATTGCAGTGTTGTAGCTCCGCTTTCAAACAATTTTATCAATACATACATACATACATACATACATTATATATATAATTGATTTATTTATATTTGAAATTTTCATTTTTACAAATGAAATTTCCAATTACAAAAAATATTGATAAGTTTTAGACTTGAACAACTCAAGAACATCACCAAAAACCGAGTCATGAAGCCCAATCCACTTAAAACAAAAGAAGAATGGCCATCATCATGTGTAATAAACGAGTCCAACGCAAGGCTTTACTTTAAACAAAATAATTTACGTCAATTGTCATATGCAGGAATCCTTTTATTTACCCGAGGAGGCTAAAATCTAAAAAACAAAAGAGTAATCGGCTCTTGAAAAAAATATTACATCAGGATTTCACACTTAGAAATACGTGATGAAAGGTGATCGGCCCGTTAGCGCAAAAAAATATTCTTCTCGTATTATTCAAGTGTTATTATGTATTATTCAGGTGTTATTATATATTATTCAGGTGTTATTGTATTCTGAGAATATTCCCGGTATTATAATAAATTATAATAACACAATGTATTATAATAACACAATAACAGTCAATAATACTTGAATAAGATCTAAAAAACACACAATAACACATGAATAACACGAGGGAATTATTTTTTGTGTTATCGGGCCGATCATCTCAATGGTCTAATTTTATTGTACTCCGCACGTAACTTTACGTGTGGATACTTGCAGAGTCCTGATGTAATATTTTTTTCGGGTCTCAAAGCTCTAAATTAAATATATATATATATAATACTGTCATTAGTAAAATGGTTTTGGTGGATGTTGAAAATTACGAGGGTATATTTGCCTGCCCGTTCCCAAAGCGACAAAAATACCTCTGTGCTTGTAGCCCATCGAGCTGCCCGATATTCCTGCAGTTTCCTATTTTTTTATTATTAATGGAAATTTTTTTCTTTTTTTTTTAAGACGCACCTTTTAATATTTGATATTTATGCACCCCTCCCAGCGAGATTTCCGTTACTTAGCGATTAAGGATAATATAAAAAATATTACATCATGACTCCGCACTTAGAGTTAGGTACGAACTCCAATGAAATTACATCGTGAAGGTGATCGGTCCGATAACCCGAAAAAATATTCTCCTCATGTTATTCAAGTGTTATTGTGTGTTATTCATGTGTTATTATGTGTTATTCAAGTATTATTAAAGTATTATTTTATTATTATAACATCAGAAATATTCTCATAACATAACACCTGAATAACATACAATAACACATGAGTAATATACAATAATACTTGAATAACACGAGGAGAACTTGTGTTGTCGGGTCATCACCTCAACGACATAATTTTGTTGGACTCCGCATGTAACTCTACGTGAGGAGTACTTATGTAATATTTTTTCAGGATAATAATGTAACTTTTGTATTTGCATAAATTGAAATATTCATTCACTTTGCAAAGCAGTTATGAATAAAAAATTTATTTTTTTGATCATTTATATATTTATTTTTTATTCAATATTCTATGAAAATAACTAATAGTCAGTTTTTATTAAATTTAGATTTCTTATTTATATTTTTAATGTGGTTATTTTTTTCTATTAATTTTGTTTATGATAATATGATAATTGCTTATTATGGTATGGTTGAATTTATGATTCGCTCGTATATATTAAGGGTCCTTTTGGGAGCATTTTTTTACGGCTTTGCGGTCCCCAATCGCGAAAAAATGTTGTTTGGCTGGCAGCATCGCGGCAGAGCGAAGCTAAAGCCGGAGAAAAGCGGGAAGCGGGAATCACCCCACGGCATAGCTTTTTCATCTCCGAAAAGGATCTTTTTGCCCTTGCAAAAAAACCATCGTTTCGCCCTCGTCGCCGCCCGTTCTTCCTCCTTGACCCAGACCGAATCCCACGCCCGTTCTTCTTCCCGCCCTCGTTGCCCGTTCTTCTTCCGGCCCTCCTCGCCATCTCGCCTCACCGACCAGGACCGATTCGCAGAGCAGCTCCCGTTATTCTTCACCGCTCTCCCGTTCTCGGCATCGCCGGCTTCACACGACAAGTTGTGAACTTGAGACTTCATGGTTAAAGACACCTGCGGAGTTGCTAGAAAATATATATGGTCGACTCATTTATTATTTTAATAGAGCATATTATGCATTTAATAAAACAAATATATTTTGATCTAATTGTGGTAATTGATGCTACCATACATCAATTATTGATGGTGATAGGACAATGAAGAATCAATGATTTTTATTGTCTTATATGTAGATTCTAATTAAATAGCATCAATTATATCATTTAGGTTTCATAATGTATTCATTTATTTGATGTATCTACTTGGAGTGATTATGCAACATTCTATCTTGCACATTATGTGCTTTTTCATAAATGTTGAAACCAGCTTTGGCTCTCATTCACATTGAAGGTATCCATCTTAAAAAGGATAGAAGGATATAGAGAGAGAGAGAGAGAGAGAGAGAGAGAGAGAGAGAGAGAGAGAGGAAAATAAAAGAGGAGTTTGAGGGCCTTCGAAGCGTAAGCAATCTACTTTCGTGAAAAAAAGTCTCAATTTATATGTTAGTATTCATATAATATATTAAATATAAAATAAAACTGTTAAATGTCGATGATACCTTTGAAATTCTATATTTTCAGTAGGTAGAGACAGCCGTCAAGATTACATTTACTGTGACCGAACATTTATTTTCATCAAACCACGGTTTCACTTGCTCCGAGGCTGTTGAGTCGTTCGTCATTAATTTGGTTGACTTTCTCAGTTTTATCGACTGGATCATTCACCATGTGTCAATTGTAGCTCTTTGCGCTCGTTGGGATTGATTTCTTGACGTGTGTCCCATCCGGGACTGTCAATTTAAGTTCAACATATTTTGATCATAAAATAAAATATGCTTATTTTAAATGGATGTATAAGTTGGAAAAAAAATCAAATAATTTATTCTGTCTGGGTAATAATACAATCAAGTTTATTGACCTAAACTCCATTTAAGTCATGCTAGTTGTTAGTAAAGAAAATCAGTATTTTTGAGCCAACATTATTTCTATTGTCCTTTTTGTACCATAATACTTATGAGTTTGTAATTTATACCTCTATACACAAGCTATCAATCTTTTTATGTATTCTTTTTTATAAATACTATTCTAAAGTCATAAATTAAAGTGGGGTTCAACAATGTGTAGCTTAAAAACAGGACCCAAGCTGAGCTCGAAGGATCGCCGCCGTCAGAGACGAGCCAGGACCACAGAGATGTCAAAACCAGCAACTTGAATTGGCCATTTGAATAATTAGCCAACTGCCAACCTAGGGTCGGCCGCCACACTTGCCGCCCGACCAACCCATGGCCACCCAATCTCGGGTCGGCTTGCTCCCAACCGACCAACCATTTGGGTCAGCCACCCTCCTAATTGGGCGGCTACTATGGGCCGGCCAAACCTTATACCAGTTGACCAAACCTTAAACCAATTGGCCATCCTTAGATCGGCCACCTCCCAACCGCCTGCCCAAAATTTGAACGGGCCACCTTCAAACTGGTCGGTCTACTCGAGCCAACTACATTAGACCACTTTGGCCGACCATCTCCAACCATTCGGCCACCTGGGCCGGGCACTCGACGTCGACGATTTTAACAGCGAGAAGTTCCAAGAGTATCAATCAAAACAAGAAAAAAAAACAATCAATGCTCCCATTTAAAGAGAGACATAAATGTAATCACTATTTACCCTCTTTATTTATTTAAAAATAGAGGACACATCTGCATGTAAAATATGTCCCTTAGGCTCTCTCTCTCTCTCTCTCTCTCTCTCTCCCTCTTATGAAGTGATCTTGCTCCTATTCTCCCTCACTTGTACGTGAACTTGTATGGAATAAGAGGGAAGCAAAGCCTGGGGAATACCTCTATGTGCCTCCTGACGGGACAACTCTATCTTTTTCTCTCCCTCTCATTCTCCTTCTCCTAGAATTTGAATATTTTACTTGGGTATGATCTAAATGATAAGTTTTGATTCAACATTATAAAAGATGCGGTAGAATGAAGTCACCAAAACAAAGAAACATAAAAAATAATAATAATAATAAGAAAAAAATGAAAGAATAATAAGATGAATGAGAAAAGATATGAAAACACAAGAAGAAAGTGACAAAAAAATGATATGACATAAAGTATAGAGATGAAAAAACAAATGTGAAAAAAAGAAAAAAAGAAAAAAAAGATTCTCGAGAAAAAAACCAAAAAAATAAGCATCTTTTCCTAACTTTTTCTTTTTAAAAATAAAGAAAGAGAAGAAAAAGAATGACAAATGATAAAGTGATGCAAAAGAGAAAAAAAAAAACTCCCTCGCTCTTTAAGCTCCTCCTCAATGATGAGCACTCTAAAATTTCTCTCATTTAAATCTCTCTTTTTTGATAAGCAAATCAAAGATCTCTTCATTTAAGTCTATCATCTCGAACGAGCATTTCAAGATTTTTCTCTTTTGATTTGAGTCTCTCTTTTCCAAGTTTTTTCTCTTCTAATTTGGGTCTCTCCTTCTGGATGAGTAAAAAAAAAATCCCTCATTGGATCTCATGAAATCCTAAAAAATCCAACTCAAAGCTCGATTCAGAAGAAGCTGTGGAGGCGGTTTCTTGCCCCGAAGCGACAAGATCCATGAAGATTACATCACAAATCATTTCACTAGCGAGTCTCATTTGTAACCAATCAGAAGGATCGACAATACTGACTAAGATCTGACATAAGGTGAGTTCTGTCGGAGGTCGTGCTTTGACAAGGGTGAGAGAGATGGGCAAGGAGCGAACTTGAGTAGGGAATTTTTTTTTTTTCTAAAAATCTAAAAAGAAAGCTTGTTCAACTTTCAAAAAATATGGACTCTAGCTGATTATTTATTATACAAAAAAAAATTATTCACTAAAGGCTAACTGGAGCATTGTTAAAAGTATATGTCAAATTAGAGGCTTACGAAATGGTGTTTTCTGTAATAATTAATTTTTCATTCTTATCTTAGTTTCTCCTCCAAGAAGTGAAAAACTCGAGGGCTTCGTGTACAACATTAAAAAAAACCCCTAGCTGAGCTTAAAGGATTGCCACTGTCGAATATGCGTTTGGGACCACTGAGATGTCGGGCCAGCCATTGGAACCGGCCATCCGAAGAATTACTTAACCGTCCACCGACCTCCCCACTGGTGGACCATCTTGGTCAGCCAAACCTTGAATCGATAGACCTAACTTGGGTCTGCCACTTTTAAACTGGTCGACTTTCATGAGCCAACCACATTGCCGCCTCTAGTCATCAGCCCTCCTGGGTCGGCCACTTGACACCAACAAGTCCAATATCTAGAAGATCTAAAAGGACCAATCCAAGGAAGAAAATGACCAAAAAAACCCTCATTACTCTCCTTTAAACACTGGCATATATATAATCTCCCTCTCTCCTATTTATTCTTTATAAACAAATGACCTCTTGGCATGCAACAGATGTCCCTCGGGTTTCTCTCTCTCCCCTACATATAAAGAGCTTGCTCTTCTTCTCACTCACTTGTAACCGAATTTGTATAATCTCCCACTCCTCATTGCCTCCTTACGATTCAACCCTCTATCTCTTTCTCTCCTCCTCCTTCCCTTTCTGCTTTTTCCTGAATCCGGCTCTATTCTTCAGCCATGATATATTTGAATTCAAGAAGCAACCTTCCAAGTCATCCAACTAAATAAGTTAGGATTTGCATACACTCCACACAATTCCAATAATTACAAACCTAACATACAAACTTCAAGGTTTAGATAAATGCCACCTTATTTATACATTAAAAGGTGTATTGCACATTTTAAAAGTTAAAATACTAGTGTTTTTTTTTATGTGTTGTGAATTTTTTTGGGTGATTTTAATGTAAAAATATGAGCTTATGTCTTAGACATGTAAATAAATAAAAATTGAGTGATATGTATGTAAATGACCCATAATCTAATAGGACATATCTACTCATGAGGAGGCTTGTGCCCTAGATTCCCCCTTTTTAGATTCTCCCCACACATGTAAGAAATTATATTGATATTTAATATTGTCATTCATGAGATAATTTTGATATAATGAATGACAATGCCTAATATGTCATGAGAAGAAGTATGTTTTAGGGTCATTTACATACGCATCACACAATTCTTATGTATTTACATATCCATTGCAATTCACAATTTTTTATTATCTTCTTAAATGCACATTTCTATGCATAGATTGATAGCACAAATATGATATAAATGTAAATATCAAATAAATGATGTAAGATATGTAAATACATAAGAATTGTGTTAGAGGTTTGTCATTGCATATAATTGATTGTGAGTATATATTAAAAAATTGGCATTATAAAATATGTGTCATAATACATAGTTGGTAAGTAGACAACATGTAATGCATGTAATATTTTCTCTTTAACAAAAGAAATCAGATAAGTTTAAATTATATAATGTAATACGTTAAATGACTCAAATATTTATTTATTTATTTATTTTTTTTAAGATTGGTCATGGCTATGATACGAACCTTCCAACAAACCTCATGTGTCCAACCACTTGATCCAGCAATAGGCGGGCTCGAACTCATGATTCTAGGAGATTTAGAACTGACAACGTAGATGCTGACCAAAGAGTCACAACGAGCAGCACGACGCAAAGACTAATAAAATCATATAAAATTGACATAATCACAAGGATTCGATAACATGTTTACAGTTTTTGGTTAAAACTATAAAAATGTTAACGAAATTATAAGAAATATTTACAAACATAAATACGAACGACTCAATTCTTATGTGTTTAGGTAAACTTTAATGTATACATCTACGCATGGAAAAAAAAATATATTCACATTGTAAAAATTAAAATTTGTGTTATTTTTTATAGGATGGCTAAGATTTAGATGACATGGTATAAAATCCAAATTTTAGTTTTAATTTATGTAAATACATAAAAAATGAGCGGTATATATGTAAATCCCCTAAATTATAAAATTAAAGGGGGCTTGGAGATATAATACTTTCAAAGTTCTTTATATAAGAACAACATTTTGGACATATATCATGAGCTGATTATGCCACAAAAAAATTGTGCGGTGTATATAAATTCCACCTTTTAAATTATTAATTTTAAAAATGTGAAATACACAATTTCAGGTATAAATTTTTTTGTCATAAATAGGGCTGTCAAAACTGCTCGTTATTCACGAACAACTCGTGTTCGACTCGTTAAGAAAATTGTGTTCGACTCGTTTGTTAAATTAATGAGCTGAACACGAATAAAGATTTGTTATGTCATGTTTGACTCGTTTTGACTCGAAATACTACTCATCAATTACACACACACACACACACACGAAATACTACTCATCAATTATACATGATGAGTAGTATTTTTAAAAATTTTAATTGACCAAAAGGCTACAAAGATTTATAATTAATTTAAATTATTAATTAAGAAAATAGAATACAAATTATTAAATTAGATTCAAATGATGTTTTATTCCCCAATCCTTAAATCTCATGGCTACGTGATTAGGGTTGTTAAAACGACTATTTGTTTGTGAACGGCTCGTGGTCGGGACTTGCGTTCGGCTCGTTAAGCAAACGAGGCGAACACGAACACACTTTTTGAGCTCGAAATATAAACGAGTCCAAGGCTCATCTCGTGTTCGACTCGTTTACACCTCTAGTCATAAAGCTATTAAAAAATATAAATATCAAAATTTAAAATTAGATACTTAAATGCTTAAAATTTGTATGGCTATTATTAAATCATTTTTTCAGTGTCCAAATACAAATTTGAATATTTTTTTTTTCAGATAATTAGAGGAAAATTATTTGAATAAATATGATTATAATATTTTGACCAATATTTGATTAAAATTTTTAAATTCACTTAAAAATGTAAGTTTTAATAACTTATATTTAAAACACTTATTTAAGACAAAAATTTTAATTTTTATACACGTGTCATCCTATTTTTTCTTGAAAATATGCATCTAATTTTTTTAATTAAGATATTATAATTTTTTATGCCATGTAAAATAATATAAAAAATTAAAATTTAGATGTTAGATAAATAAATCAATGAGTGATGTGCTGTCAACAATTTTTTTATCTAACACAAATTGACACATTTTTTTATTAAGGAACTTCCAAATTTAATTTCAAGATAATTTATGCCACTTTTTTCAATAATTTTATAATCAAACTAGCTGTCTCAACGAGTCGTATCCAATGACACCAAAATCAGTTCAATCCAGATTTGATCAAACCCACATCAATTCATTAAATCACATTTAGAAGTATTGGATCGTCTATTAAACGATCATATGAACTCAAAAGCTGACATATTTATGGTCCGATCAAACATCCATATCCAATCATGTCCGCTATAGGTAAATGTTGTGAAAAACGACGACAATAAAGCAAAAAAATTGAACGAGTAAAATTGCACGCAGAAAAACACTTGAGCGACACACAGATTTATATGGTTCGATAAATTTGTCTATGTCCACGGAACTGCAGAGAATTTTATTTCCTCGATAAATTACTCCGTCGCAAAGCCACACCGCGATGCATTGTCGCGACGCTCCGCTGCTGTGCATCGCCGCAACGCATCCGAGACTGATAAAAAATCACAGATTTCAACACATGCTATTCAAACACTCAAAACTGCGATATCACCTGAAAGTGTATCTAACTTATTTAACTTAATAGTTTAATTAAATTTAAGATTAAACGACTTAACTTAATCAAGAAAATATGGGACGGCCAGGATCGAACCACGAGAAGCAATCGAAGGTAGTTTCGCGAGAGAAAAACGGCAAAATGTGGGTATGTGTATAAATAAGAAAAATTACATGGTTATTAACGTAAAAGCGCACCGAATCTTTTTGTCCCGTCGTCAAAGACCTAGAAAGCCGACAAAGGCTGAGACAAAAGGCGGCCATGTGACCAGTCAATTGTCTATTCTCTCTCTCTACTTATTTTACATAATATAGTTTTATTTTATTTTAGCTTACATTTAATATATTTTTATTAAACTAGCATTGTTGTATTTTATATTTTTATGTATAGCTTCACACAAATGTGCTATTGCAATCAATCTATTTGATTAATCTTTCACTAGCAAAATAATAATAATGATAATGGGAAATAAATATATGAATAAATAAATAAATAAAAGCTAAGTAGCATATCATGAATGACTATCCCAATGATTTAATAAAATAAATTCATGAGAGAAGAGACCAACACGCTTCAGATTTAATTTGAAAGTTTCGGATTAAAGTTTATTCTAATATTTTTTTAGTTGAATTTAGGTTTGAGAGTTTGATTCGTTTATTATTTTGGTTGAGTTTGGTTTGAACCTGAAATCTCAAATATGACCTGAGTGGACATGAAGTTTCTTATCGGGTTCAGGTGAGCAGGTCAACCACGGTTTCGAGTCTTATTTATCGACACGTTTATTTTTTCGGGTCAGGTTTCAATTGATCGTATTTAGGTTAGTTTATTTTCAAGTTGGACACAAGTCCGACCTGCTGACCTGAATTGGCACATATAAAGAGAAAAGAGAGAAAAAATTATGGTAATTCATTTATCATTTTTTATGTATTTTATATTTGCGAGTTTCGAGCACAGAACCTTTCGGCACATGATGAAATGAATTAAAAAAATAAAACTCTTGCTACAAGCTCTAGTAATATTGACCAAGAACTCAATATGATAGATAAATAGATGTTCGGATTGAGATGAGAATATAATCGAATATGATTTTTTAAGTTGATTTTGGTCAATAGGGATTGTAGCTTCTCAATGCCACCATTGGGGCCACAACAATGTCCTATGGATAAAAATTAAACTAGCATGGATGTATGGTGATTATTGAGGCTGATTTGATTGTTTATGCTTTCACTACAATTGAAGATGTTATGCTTGGTAAATATCCTCATAACTATAAAGAGGCATTTAATTAATTTGATAATGATGAATAAATGATTACTAAATAGATAGGAATGGAATCCTAATAATGATAGCATGAAATTTTAATAAATTATTTAAGTTTGGTAGCACTATGGAGCTTGGTAAGCTATTCATTGAGGTGAGCATGTTGATGAACTTAACTTCTTGTTTTAATCTAAAGCCTCGCGACAAATGATTGAGTTGAGTTCAAGTCAACTCAAATTGTGGGTATAATGTTGACATTTACACTATACTAATTAGAATAACTGATTCAAGATGCTTTTGGGCGGTCGTGTGGTGGCGAATCAACGTTTTTTCAGTTTGGTAAAACTAAAATTTGTCTGCATTTTCAAAAAGTTGTAGTTGAAAATTGTGATTTCTAACCAGATCTGACTACCTACGGTGACTGCTTAAAAGCTACGATCAGACTTTTAAGGAAAAAAAAATAATAATCCACTACAGTTTTTTGAATAACAGTTTCTTCTTTAATAACTAAGCTGATTATTCAAACTGTTGCAGTTGCACAAACAGACTCAATTTTTCTAATTTGTCTTATTTGACAATTTGATATAGTTCTAAAATTGCTTTTGCACAAAATTGATTATTAACCAACTCTTAACTAAAGGGCCCAATTGGGTATACTATTGATCAAATTTTGAATTTTTTATTTTGATTAGATGCCATAAATAAAAAGATAAAAGTTAAACATTAAAATAATAAAAAAATCATGCTAAAAAATTTTGATAAAAAATCATATTAAAAAATTCAAAAGTAAAACATCTTAAATTAAATACTATATATTGCATTAACAAAATATTATTATTCAATGATCATTATGTTATTCAAGTCATATTAAATAATTTTAATATTTATTTCGTCATCCTGGCAAACTCTCAATTCAGTCTCAACAAAATCCTTGAACTTTGAATCTCTCATTCTTGTAGCTCAATGTTCGTGCCAATTTTTAAAACATTAGCTACGATTGTAAGTGAGTCGAGTTAACTTACAAGCTCTCTCAAAACCAATAAATAATGTTTTAGCCCAATCACAACTCACTTCTTTATACATCTAATACATAGCTTGACAATCCGTTCAAATGAATTCATTGATTTAGTTTATAAATATTTATCACATAAAGGGAGATTTACATACATACCAATCAATTCTTATGTATTTACATATCTATATCCTAGACTTCAGTTTTTACCTATATACAATCTTAGGGTCCGTTTGGGGCAGCTTGTGTGTTTCAGTATAAGCTGCTTATCTTGAAACGCGACCCGCATTTAGTGAATAAGTTGATGAAACGTGCGAACCAAACAGTACGACGACGTTTTCAAAACGCCGCCCGCCTTATAAGCTGCCCAAACGGAAACTTATTCTTGCATGAAAAACATAAATTTTACTTTTTAAATGTTGAAATGGTAGTATTTTTTATGTGGCATGAAAGAATTGGGTGAGATAAATGTAAAAATTAAACTTTTTAAAGGTCAAGAGTGTAAATACATAGAATTGGGTGGATTTAGAAATTTTTTTGCAATTTGCGCTAAATTTAAAAGATTAACTGTTGGCACTTGGCAGAGAGGATCAGCATCCCGTAGGGGGAACTCTGGCTGTTCAAATTGGCTTTTTGCGTGTCTGGTAGCTGCGCGGGTTAGCTGCTTGCGGGTGGAGAAGGACGCCAACCAGAGCAGTTGTCATCTCTGCCAAACAAATTGGTGAAAAAGTTAAGTTCAAATCAAAGCAATGTGATTTGTTGCAGTAAAAAAATTGCTGCGGAGTGAGAAATATGCAGACCAAAGGGAGTCTCTTTGTTCAAGTAAGGGAATCCTTCTCCATTTCTGGTTTTTCTTAGGGTTTCTATGCTCCACTGGAATGGTCCTGAGAGGATAAGGTTGCAGTGGGAGCGAGGTTTTACGGCTTCTGGCTGGCCTGCGCTGTGGAATTTTGTCGCAAGCTGAGTTTTGATATGGTATTGGGGCGGAGATAGGTTTTGGTTTTTTTGCAAGCTTGTGGAAGGAGTTTCGTCGGAAATGTGGATTCTGTTCTTCGTTGTTCTTGGTGTGAGGTTGAATTTCTGCTTTGGATTTTGTTTCTGAGACTGTGAAAGCTTGCTCTGTTTCACTTTAATGTGCGATAGTGGGGATTTCGCTTTCTTGTTCTTGTGGTGGCATGGTTTGTGGGGTTTCGAAGTTTAGTTAAGTTCGTATGGAGATGAGAGGGTTTTTTCTGGTCTTTTGGTCCCGCTGGATGCTATGCCTGCTGCCAATGATGTCTTGGTTGGATGTGAGTTCTTCCAATCTTTCGCCCTCGGGTATAAACTATGAAGGTTTGTTGATTCTTGAACTTAACTCTGCGTTCTTAGACTCATGAACCATACTCTTTCTTCTCGCTCTTTGTTTCTCATTTCTATCATTTGCCGGAGCAAACGATGAACGCTTCTTTAATTCGAAAGATGCTACTCTCTTAAGTTTTTCTTTCAGGCGCAGATTTAGGGTTTTCTACTAGCTCATCTAAATTATTTACAATTTGCGCAATTGTGCATCTTATATCATTTCTGATTTTTGAACAGATATTAAACTTCTAATGGATTCCCTGAACTGGATCTATCGCTTCCAGTGATTTACTGTGTTTTTTTCAATTTAATGAGCCTTTTGAGTTATTTTCAGCTCCACATTTTGGGCTCTGAACTCTATCTTGTTCAATATAGTTGTCGCATTGATGGCCATAAAAATGGAGCTCAACGACCCCTACAATGTCCTGGAGAATTGGGACATCAACTCGGTGGATCCATGTAGCTGGAGGATGGTGACTTGCTCTGCTGATGGATTTGTTTCTGCTCTGTAAGTTTCTATGGATTATCAGCTCTGTTAATTTCTCTGTTCTAATAACAGAAGTGAAATTTGTTGTCTTGTTGAATAAATTGACTTTATCTATTCTAGGGGTCTTCCCAGCCAAAGCTTGTCGGGGAATTTATCACCTTGGATTGGGAATATATCGAATTTGGAATCTGTGTGCGTTTTGAAGTTATTTTTTTTAGAATTTTAAGTTACAGCATTGTGTTGATAGAGAACAGAGGCTGTTGAGATATAGATTCAGAAAGTGTTTTCAATTATTGTTTTTTTTGAATTTTACTTCTAGGTTGCTGCAGAACAATGCAATTTCAGGACCTATTCCTTCTACTGTTGGAAGGCTAGAGAAGCTTCAGACTTTAGATCTTTCCAATAATCATTTCTATGGCAGCATTCCTGACTCCTTGGGAGGTCTGACAAATCTGAATTACCTGTAAGATTCATAATTTTTTATTTCTTTTGGCAGTGTATTCTTTAAGTTTATGTACATTTTTATATATAAATATATAGTGTAAAGTGTCAAAATAGTCCCCACTATTTAGATGAGGACATTTTAATCCCAGAGTGCACACACCCACACACACAAATGTAATAAAATTAGTTTGGGAAATTTACATACATAGCGAACAAATTCTTATGTATTTACATATCTCACATCTAAACTTTGATATATTCATAGCACTTTGGTCCTTTAAACCTATGCATGAGGTGTGTTTTACTTTAAAAAAGTTATAATAGTGCTATTTTTATGTGATATTAAAAAATTGAGTTCTACGTGTGTAAATATGGAAGTATAGGTTTGGGTATGTAAATACATAAGAATTGTGTGCTAGGTATGTAAATGCCCCAATTAGTTTTGATGTTTTGTGCAAATGTTTTTTTTCTTAATGCCAAGGTCATTTGGGTTGAAATTAATAAAATTTATGCCGTTCTACTGTTAATATGTCAGGAGACTGAATAACAACAGCCTTTCCGGGCCTTGCCCAGATTCATTATCTAATATCAAAGGCCTCACTTTGCTGTATGTAATACTGTTATCCTTTCCTCTATTCTTCTCTTTTCTTTGATGTGAACTCCCGTGCATTTTAGCATACTACAACATTAAAATTTTGATTTTTGCTCCTGTAGGGATCTTTCATTCAACAATCTCAGTGGTCCATTACCGAAGTTATTTGCAAGGACATTCAAGTATGCGTTCTTACTAGTTTGATTTTTGTTAGTGATGTTGCAGCATTGAACACGATCATCATCATCATTAGTCTAATATTTTTTTATTTTTCAGTATTGGTGGAAATCCTTTAATTTGCTCAAAAAACTTGGGGAATCGGAGTAGCTGTTCGTCCTTGTCTTTGAATCCCATTTCTTATCCTCCGGATGATCTAAAGGGTAACAAAAATTTCTTTTAATGTTTTATTTCTCATGCTGATGATTTTTGATTAATAATTTTAGTGATTTATATTCACCAATATGCTAATTAATAGGCATCTTGGATTTCTCAGCCCAGTCGCATCACAGAGCCATGAGAAGCCGTCAGATAATCATTTTGTTTGCTGCGAGTATTGGATCTCTTCTCTTTGTGTTACTTTTGGTTATGCTTATTTGGTGGCACCATCGATGCAATCGGCAAATTTTCTTTGATGTGAATGGTTAGATTCATTACTTATGGATTTTTTTAATGTTATCGATATTATAATACCTGATTTGTTTAAACTTCAAACAATTTCTTTCTATACCATGTTAACATTATTTAGATGTTGAAGAGGAGTATGTTGTGATGACGCCATGACAATAACTTGACATAACATAATATGAAAAGGGAGTCGGGATTTAGAAAACAAACATTAGATTTTTGAAATATCAACCAAATTTATTAAATGTAGGAACATGAACTTAAGTGGTAAATAATAAATTTTAAAATTGAAGAGGCTAAGTTTAAAAAAAAAAAGAAGAAAAAAAGAGCTACAAATCTAATGATAGAGAAAGCATGGGTGATTTCAAAGATAAAAGAGATAGTAGTGAATATCAGATTATGTTTAGGTTAATACATTCCATGAAAATTTAGTAGTTTACTATAGTTCTTTAAAATACCATACTTAAGATGATTTTTAGACTTAATATGCTGTGGAACTTAAAATTTTATCATATTTATTAGAATATATTAACATGATTATCTCTTTATACGCTTTGCAAATATTCTTTTTCATTAAATTTTATTTATAAATGATCACAATTTTTTGTTTATTACTACTCTCAAGTCAATGCTTATTGTGGTGCAACGAGTGCCTATTTTGTTGACTAGCACCTTGGGTATCATACAATCATATTGCTTCAATTGTGTAATGTTTCTGAAAGCATTGGTTCCATGAATAAAAATAAAAGTAAAAAAATGTGCGTGTGTGAATTTATCAAACAATCATATTGTCTGATTTTAATGTTATAAATTTGCTAATTTGAAATTTATTATTTTTCTAATATTCTTTACGAATTTTTCAATTATAACCACCTCATTCTCTTATATTATAATATTCTTACGGTACCTGTTGCTTATAATCACTCACCCTAACTTTAAAAGATATATTGTCATTTATATCACTATTATTCACTATAATAGGTCCCCGCTCAATGAACTTTTATCATACTTATGCATCATTTTATCTTCTAACAATATGAAAAGTAGTTTTTAGATTATGTGATACTTGTGATAGGTTTAATATAGAAGAATGGGAAAGAACATATTTTTAAGATGGTTTTTTTTTAAAACCTTCAAAAGTATTCCTTAGAAGTTAAAAGCTGTTTAAATTTAGCGCATCACTCTGCTAAAGTGAATTCTAAGATGTCAGCTAGTGCACCTTATGTTGGTTGCATTACCTTAAGCGTACCTAACATTTTTGATATTGTTTGCTTACTACATGCTAACTTAAACAACTAATGGCAGGCTAAATGACTTCGAACAAACGTGAGACCTCCAATAGGTTTGCTATAATTGCTATTTAAAACTTTAAGAACCTCTCTAATACTTGCCACTAGTATGCTTTAGACTCAACCACATGGAATAAATGAACTTATCTTCTATTGTTGTGTGCGCTACCTCATAGCAGTCCTTTAACATAATACTATATCCTTTTTATATATTGAAAATTTAATTTTCTATCATCTTTTATTTTTCATTTTTTCCCCCTTAAATTTAACCATTCATCAATTACATGAAAAAGTAATGATCCGAGGGCATGTAAAATCCTACGTAGAAGTCTAGATTGTCATTTATTCACCTATTAAAAGCAATTCTAAATTATTAAAAGCCTATCTGATTAACTCTAAATTATTTGAAACACTGTACATATTAAGTTGTAACTCGTAATGGCTCGATCTCTCACCCATCGAGTTATTGTTCGCTTTGGCCTAAAGGCTTCACATCTTTCTCATATCAACATATCTTCTTAGGAGGTCACCATCCCAAGAGTGCTTCCATATTAGCACATTTAACATTGGAGTATCAAATAAAATTCCAATCATTACACCAAAAGAGTTCATGATATTTGCGAGTTTAGCTCATTTTGCTTAAGGCGTCTCACAATCTTCCCCATGTAAGGATTGACATCCTCATCAATGTTCTTACTCCATAATCATCAAGCAAACATATAGGATTCTAGAAGTTGCATCTACAAATTCAAAAGGCGGCTTACAAATGTAGCATTTTTTTTATGTATGATACTTACTTTCCATCATTATGTTGGTATAATGCTCGAATTTTGTAGCACTCTGAACTACCATCCATCAAGATATTGTCCGCTTTGGCTTAAGACTTTTTGATTTTGTTCCATTGGTGTAACTTCTGAAGCCACCCATTCCAAGTGTGCTCCCGTAAGGGCAAAGCATACTTAACATTGGAGTTCTTACTAAAATTTGAACCATTATATCAAAAAATACTTTTAGATTTAAGAGTTCAATTTCATTACATTAAAGGGGTTTAACATAACTTTTTTTCCTATTCAATCAAAATTATCCTTTGGATAAATATTGATGCTTTTTTTGATTAAATTACTTTAAATTTTCTTTGAAATTAGGTAAGCTACAAAATTTAATGATGTTAAGGTGAATAGATTCTTATGAACTCAGGTTTGATGGTCATATGGAAAGAATCCCTCTATGTATATTTGAGAGACAATATTATATAACATTTTTTTGGTATATATAGAATAAGCGAACTTATTCTGATTTGGATGAATGCTAGATCCATGTCTATCCAATTCTAACATTAGATTTATGTTGGGATTAAAATTATGCTTCAAAAAATATTTATTTCAAGGCTTTAAAGATCTAATTTTGGTTTCAATATTGTTTTGCTTTTTCTTCTTTCAATAGTTAAGATGTTTAATTTTAGTCTTATGATAAAACTTTCATTCACCTTTTTTTTTTTCGAGTTTAGGTATTTGGTTGCGGTACTCTATATTCTTATTAAAATCTTCAAACATGCATCATTCACATTTATAATTTTTTTAGTTTTTATAGTGAAACTATTTTAAAAAAGCGACATTTTCTTGTTTCACACCCTGAACTTGACTATTTACCAAACTATCTAACTACTTTCATTTGCAATAAACAGTTAAATGCCAAAGCACAGTACAAAACTTCTATATATTTTTTGTTTTTATTAAATTCTCAATGTTTTAGTTTTGAGCCGTGTTCTTCTTTTTATTTTTGGGGACATTTACATACATTAATGCATACCAGTTTAACACCCAATTCTTATGTATTTATATATCTAACACATAATTTGAAATTTTACATTTATACCACCCAAATCTTTCATGTCACATAAAAAAATACCACTATTTTTACTTTTATGTGAATACACTTTTTTTTTTTTGCATAGGTAAGTTTTCTTATATGTAAAAATTGAAGTTTAGGTGTTAAAAATATAAAGCCAGAAATTAAATGGCATGCATGCAAATCTTCCTTTTTTTGATAAAATTTGTATTTATTATTCTCTTTTTTGTATTTTATTTGGAAAGTGGATATTTTTCAGAACAATATGAATCTGAAGTAAGATTGGGCCATTTAAAACGATATTCTTTCAAGGAGCTTCGAATAGCTACCAATCATTTTGATTCGAAGAACATATTAGGGAAAGGGGGATACGGAATTGTTTACAAAGGATGCTTGCGGGATGGGACTCTAGTAGCCGTTAAAAGACTGAAAGATTACAATGCAATTGGCGGAGAAGTCCAATTTCAAACAGAAGTTGAAATGATTAGTTTGGCCATTCATCGGAATCTTCTTAGACTTTACGGGTTCTGCACAACGGAAAATGAGAGATTGCTCGTCTACCCTTACATGCCAAATGGAAGCGTTTCTTCTCAACTAAGAGGTCTGTTGTGTTGTCTAATCTGATTAAATTGCTATTATTTCTTTAAATTTTGTTTAGAACTAGCAACTAGTAATGTAGCTTTTTAATTTGATTAAAGTTATGTTAGCATCTTGCTAAGATTTCTGCTGTTTATGTATATGTAATTTGTAGATATTCATGTAGACCACTGTTATTATTGGAAGAATTCTTAGGATTACAAGATAATGAATGTCACATTAATCTTTTAAAATATATCTGATGAAATAATAAAATTTCACTTTTTGTTGTGTTTGAGTTTCAAAAGTTTGCTAAATTGAAAGTATCTAGAAGATGTGTCTCAACAATTTAACAATTAAAATAGATGAAATGTTAGAGTGGTATTTATTGGTGACAAGGTAATTGAAAATAGATATGGTTTTAACATGTACAACTAATTTTAGAAAATTCACCAGTTTGAAGTGTTGATTAAATTTGTACTAAAGGATTCAGAAGGAAATTGAGGGGATCTACGTTACATGGATAGTATTATTCAAAATCATTCGCGAATAACTTGTTTTGACACAGCAAAATATGCACTAGGTGTGAAGGAAAAATGTCACCTAAGGCTAATGATAATGATGATGAGATATTCTTGTGAAGGTTCATAAGATTCTACATTGAATGGTCCAAAACTATCAGATTTAATAAAAAAGATATGCATTGAATTCAATCCATGTACTTTTTTGATGCATTTTTGATATATCCTGAAGTTATTATTTGCTGTGCTAATTTATGAGCATTGTTTAACTAACAGTAAGCATAATCTGCCATTCTTGGTAGTTTGTAGAATGCAACATTTTCGGCATATAATTTCATTCCCACTCTATTTGTTGTAAACTTATAATGATCCAAGAAAACATTTTTCCATTTAATTTGTGCTGTTCTATCTTCTCTTTTACACGAAGCTAGATTTCCTTGATTTTATTGCATGTAACCCTCTTTTTTCATTATTATTATATGGAAGATTTACATACATACCACCTTATCTAACACCTAAGTTACAATTTTTACATATATGCCACCTCACCTATGCATGAAAAGGTGTATTTCTCTTTTTAATCTTTTTAAAAGTTGAAATAATGGTATCTTTTATGTGTTATGAAAGATTTGAGTGGTATAAATTTTAAAAGTAAAGTTTAGGTGTCATACATGATACATGGCAGGTAGTTGGTATGTATGTAAATTTCCCTTGTTCTATTTATCAGAAAACTGTCCAAATCGGTACATTCAACACCAAAATTTACGAGCAACCATTCTACCATTCTTCAGTATATCCATTCAACTCGCCATTTTCTCTTTCTTGCAGAACACATTCATGGAAGGCCAGCTCTAAGCTGGTCAAGGAGGAAAGGCATAGCACTGGGAACCGCAAGAGGATTGCTTTATTTGCACGAGCAATGCGACCCGAAAATAATTCATCGAGACGTAAAAGCCGCCAATATTCTCCTCGATGAAGGTTTTGAGGCGGTCGTCGGCGACTTTGGGTTGGCAAAGCTTTTAGATCATCGAGAATCGCATGTTACAACGGCCGTGCGAGGAACGGTTGGTCACATAGCACCAGAGTACTTGTCCACCGGCCAATCATCGGAGAAAACCGATGTCTTTGGGTTTGGCATTCTTCTTCTCGAGTTGATTACAGGTCAGAAAGCAGTAGATTTCGGACGAGCTGCGAATCAGAAAGGAGCGATACTTGATTGGGTATGTTTTCGTCTTTTATCTTGGCATCATTATCATCATCATTAGTTGTGGTGAAAACAACATTCTCTCAAATAAATGTCATTATCATCATCATCCTTATTGATTGTTGCTCGGAAGATTTACATAACATAACCACTAAATTTTTATGTTTGTACATGTCAAGCACCTATACTTCAATTTTTGCATATTTGTAACCTTACGTATGCACCAAAAGTTGTATTTCACTTTTTAAAAGTTAAAATAGTGATATTTTTGATTTGATATTGAAAAATTTGGGTGGTATAAGTGTAGAAAGTAAACTTTAGTTGTTAGATATGTAAATACATAGGAATTAGGTGGTATATGCATGTTAATGCCCCATTTTTTATAATAGGCTAGTAGGTGTATTTCTTACCATTTATCATGCATGTTTAAACCAATCAAGTTTAGTTTTAACTGTGTTATCTTCAACAAATGTAGATCACACCATGCCTTTAATATGTTCAGTTAATTAAATCTAATATATCTTAGTATTCTTATTTTTGTTAATGTTACTTTGGTCATTAGTAAATTTATAAAATTAACTATCAAGTTTCAATCATCATCATTATTATTATTATTATTTTGATTACACTATCGAGGAATTTTTTCTTTTAATAACCACATTGTATTGACTTTAGTATTTATATCTTTTTTATCCTCATGTTTTGAGCAAATCGATTTGATATATTTAAGATTAGGAAAATTTGCATAAATATAACTCAATTCTTATGTATTTACAATCTAACACCTATTCTTTAATTTTTACGTATATACCAACATATGAATGCATGAAAAGGTGTACAAAAGCAAAAATTAGATGTTATGTAAATACATAGGACTTGTGTGGTATGTATGCAAATGCCTTTTGAAAATTATTAGACATAGTTATCTTTTTATTCTTGACTAATATTTGCTAATTAATACCAAATAAAATGGTTTTTTAAGTCATTTATTATTATTTTTTTAATCTTCATTAATTATGGTTTTAGTTAAAGTGCATCCCTTCTAAGCATCTATATGAACAAATCCAATATCCATGCTTAACACTGTTTTATTTATTTATTAATTCTTGATATATTTGAAAGCATGATCGCTTAATTATTTTCAATAAATACTTGATGCTTGATGAACATTATACATTTTAAATTCGAGCATTTATCATATAAATTTTTATTCAATCATAGTTTTCTTAAGATTAAAAAAAGCATATCAAACCTCTACCACTGTGGTTATATGTAGCATCAAATCTTTTTAGGGGGATTTATTTATATACATACCACCCAATTCTTATTTATTTACATATTTAACTTCTAAACTTTACATTTTTACCCTTATATCACCCAAATATTTCATATCTTCATTTTCATGCATGAATAATGTGGCATGTTTGTTAAAATTGAAGTTTAGGTTTTTGATTCGTAAATGCATAAGAATTAAGGGACATCTGTGTAAATCTTCCAACTTTTTGTGGAACAACATAAAATTTTGGAGCATTTACATACATATCACACAGATCTTATGTATTTTCATATCTCACATTTAAACTTTCATATTTACACACACAGCACTCAAATTTTTAATACTACATTAAAAATAACTCTATTATAACTTTTTATCATAGTTTTAAAGTATCAAAATGCTATGTATATAAGTAAATACATAAGAAGTGTGTGCTAAGTATGTAAATTTCCCTAAATATTTTTATGCCACAACATAGATCTTACAAACCTTATTACTCCAGGTAAAAAAGCTCCATCAGGACAACAACCTAAGCTTGATGGTGGACAAGGACCTGAAGAACAACTACAACCAGATCGAGCTGGAGGAAATGGTTCAAGTTGCTCTCCTTTGCACCCAATACAATCCTTCCCGCCGGCCGAAGATGTCCGAGGTGGTCCGAATGCTCGAAGGAGACGGCCTCGCGGAGCGATGGGAGGCCTCGCTGAAGCTCGACACGCCCAAATCTCGTTCTGCAGAGCAACCTCAGCCAAAATATTTGGATTTTGTCGAAGAATCGTCGCTCGTGGAAGCCATTGAGCTTTCAGGCCCCAGATGATGATGATACAGAGGCATATATAGCTTTCAATTGTAGAAAGGTTTGATTTTTTTTTGTGTTTTGAAGTTTAGTTTTTGGCTTTTTGGCAAGGGAAGTTGGTTGTGTGGTTTTTGATAGGAAGATACTTTGGCTTCAAGATTATATTCTTGTTTTGTACAAAAGGGACTTCGCAGAAATGAATTTTGACAGATTTTTATGCTTTTTTAGGAAGATTTACATATATACCACTGAATTAATTTATGGGCTTTTTTACATACATACATCCAATTCTTATGCATTTACTCATCTCTCACCCAAACTTTGATTTTTATAAGCTGAACACCCTACCTATAGGCAAAAGTGCAATCCACTTTTTCATATATCCTTTCAAATATAGAAAAATGTGCTTAAGTTGTAAAAAATCAAAGTTTGGGGGTGTGATAAGTAAGAATTGGGTGCTATGTATGTAAATTTCTCTTAATTTATACATATGTAACATCTAAATTTAATTTTTTCATGCATGCCACCTTACCTATGTATGAAAAGGTGTATTTCACTTTTTAGAGGTTAGAATACTGGTATTTTTTATGTGATGTAAACAATTTGGGTGGTAGAAATGTGAAAAAACAAAGTTTTGATGTTAGATATGTAAATTCATAGAAATGGGTGGTATGTATGTAAATTCCCTTTTTTATAGCTTTTTTTAGTCATTGCAGTTTGGCATTTTGTAGAATTAGAGTAACTAGTGATGAAACTGTATCATTAAATTGAAGATTTTTTAGCTTAATTTTATGTGAGTTGATTGTTTTTTTAGGGAAATTCTCATGCATGCCACAATTTTTATGTGTTTACATATATAACATTTGAGTGAAATGCATGCAAAAATAAAAGTTGTGCTGGTAGATGTGTAAATATAAAAGAGTTGTGCTGGTAGATGTGTAAATATAAAAGAGTTGTGTGGTATGCATGTCAATGCCCCTACTTTATGCTTATGTAAATGTATTTGTCATTGAGTGAGAGGTTCATGTTATTTAGAGCTTTTGTGTTAACTTTAGTTTATTGTCATTCTTTTGTATCATGATGTAGTGTGATTTTGCAGAAAATTTTACGTTATGTTGATGAATTGGGGATGATGATATTGATGCACTTTGCAGTTGATGAATTGGGGATGATGATATTGATGCACTTTGCAGTTGAATGCACGGCGTGATGTGATCCACGCTGTCGTCCACACGTCCGGTTTCTCTCGGTTTTAAGCTTTTCAACTTGGGTGGCTTTTTATTTAAAGGATAAATACGCTTTTATTTGTTACATAATGTTAATGTTATTATTGGTGTTTATATTGGTTTTTTTGAGATATTCAGTAGATTGTGGGGGGTGTGGATTCCGAAAATGAGTGGCTCGGATTAGGGATTGACCTGAACTCGGCCCAAGTGTCATACTCGTCTAAAATTCTAACTCGAACCTGACTCACCTTCAACTCTCCAACTTAAATTCAATCCATTTAACATAAGGAATAAACGTTATAACGGTTAAAATTGGATCAATTTTGAGCCAATTTGAGCTAACTTCATGTTAATTATGGGTTGGTGGGCCGACTTCAAGTCAATTCTGGGTTTGGGTACCCAAATTTTTCGAGTCGGGATCGATTTGAGTTTGCGTGTCGGGTCGAATCTTGACACCCAGAAAGAAGATGGAGAGTAGTGCATCTCATTTAAATTTTTTACTCGGAATGATTATTTTTAACATTAATAATGAATTAATTTTAGCATTTATTATGTTATATGATTTTGTCTTGATTGCAATATTTAATCTTAGAGCTTATTTATTTATTTATTTATTTTTATTTCAATGTCCCATCTAAAATTTTAAAACTTCCTTTAAAGATTATATGAAGTAAAATTATTGTTTGATATTTAACTTTTTTTTAATTCTAAAATTCATTTTTTTTTTTAAAAAGAATAGCGAGAAGCTATTATACGAGCCTCTGGTTACTCTGGTCAAGCTGATGTGCTTAAAAATTTGACCACTTTCTTAAAGACCAACTATTATGGAGGGGATTCGAACCCCTTACTTGAGGGGTCATGTACCGTGGATGCCAACCAACAGGTCGGGGTACGTGCCGGGTATGCGGCACGAAATTCTAAAATTCATTAGCAATTAACATGAAATTTCTTGTAATTGGCCAATAATTAAAGATTTGACGAAGAGAAATAAAAGTACCAATAAATAGCTTGATCATGAGAATTTTCAAAAAAATAAGTATTTACATATCTATCATCTTTTTTTTCTTTTACAAAAATACCATCTTAATTATGTATAAAAAGGTCTATTTCATTTTTTAAATGTTAATATATTTTTAGTGATATGAAATATTTGAGTGGTATAAATGTAAAAAAAAGTAAAGTTTTGCCAATGAAAAAATATATATTTGTATTTATTATAAAGTTCTTACAAAATTATGCCAGTGTTTTAACATATAAAATACATTTTTTTCATTTGAAAATTTACATAATATTTAGGATATTTTAAAAAATTAAAAGAAATTAATACTATTTTTAATTTTATAATAGAGCCATTATAAGATATTATTACTAAAGTATCAATTATTATTAAGATAATAATTATAAAATTTTAATTACAAGTTGGGCCAAGTACACCTTGTATCAATTAACTCAATTTCGATTTTTGTAAAAAGTAAAAAAAAAAAAATTAAAATATTAATTTGGAAATTTTCCATAAATAACATACAAAACATTGTTATTTACGAAGTTCACACCCTCAACTATAATATTACAAAACTCGCATATCCATTAACACCTCTGTCTTCGATCATCTTTTTCCCACGAACCACCGACGATCTCTGCTTGCCATTGGTCGAACCTCCAATTGTCTCTGGCGATACAGCGGTTGCAGGCTTCGAGCAGAGATTGCAGCTAGTTTGTGGGAAAGAAATTGTCTAAGACGGGAGAATATTTTATATAGGGAGACCAGACGTTGCAGTGCTTTCTTACTTCGGTAATATACCTTCATGTGTGCTATATCGGCCCACCTATAAAATATTAAAGTGAAATCGCATAGGATATTGGAGTAGAACCGCGGAGGTTATTAGGACATTAACCTTAATAACGTTTCAATAACCTCTAAATAACCCCCCAATAACTTTCACAGTTCCACTCTATAACCCTCCAATAATCCTCCAATAATCTTCGCAGTTCCATTTCAATAACCACTGCAGTAACCCATGTAATAACCCATCTAATAATCCCCAATAACTCCCCAATAACATCCACAATTTCATTTCAATTACTCTCTCAATTAATCCTCTAATAACCTCAGTAACTTCCGCATTTTCACTTCAATAATCCTCTAATAATCTCGACAATACAGTACACGTGTCGGCATATTATTGAAGTCCTCATGTAGAGCTACGTCGGATCTCCATATGTAACAAAGGTGTGGGTTTTGTAATATTGTAGTTTGGGGTATGAAATGCGTAAATAACTTGTGGTGTGTGTCGAAATTTCTTTAATTAATTTAATATTTTGATATTGTAAATAATATTAAATCTTATTATTATTCAATTATCTATATAGCTGGAAGTTTAAACCCTAATATTTATATCTATAAACACCGAAACCCCACCTCGCCGTGGAAGGAGAACACTAGCTGAAGCTGTCGAACCCAATGCCCTCCATGGCTACATCCATAGCTATCAAGGTGGCGAAGAATCCTCTCATCTCTGCACTTCCCCGCTCCCTAACATGGCGCGGCCCCGGATTCCGGCTTTTCTGCAGTAGCGGTCTCGATGTGCTATCACCATCACTATCTGAGCCGGAGCTCGACATGGAATCGTCTGTATACACTCACACCTTCATTCCCGGCCGAAAGTTGCTGGATTCCTTCAGGGAGGAGTTCGAGATTGGTTCTCGCACCATCACCATTGAAACTGGGAAGATCGCCCGCTTTGCGAACGGATCCGTCGTCATGACCATGGACGAAACCAATGTCCTCTCTACTGTTTCCTCTGCGAAAACGGATGGCTCCCGAGATTTTCTGCCCCTTACGGTACATCTCTGTCGCACTCCATTAATCGTATTGTTTCCTCTTTGTTATCTCGTTTTTTGACAGGAGTGTTAGTGTATAGATATGGAAAATCCTATGATTTAGTATAATTTGAGCCAAAACATGAAAAAGATAGTCTTTTGGGTTCAATAGAGGTGTTTGGAGAGAGGATAAGATGTGCACCCCAATTGTATTGCTTCTGGGCCGCATTAGAACTTGGTAGGTAATAGCATGGACCATGGATTTAAATACCAAAACAACCTTCAAGTATAAAGGTGAAAGACTATGTATTGATCGATTTTATCTAAAAAATTATAAATTTGTATCATGAGTTCAATTTCATTGCTTAGCTGCCACCGCATTGTTTTTTTATGAATGTGGAATTCCTTTGGATACATTCTTGTTGTGATTAATTTTATGTTCTATATTTCATTGTATATGTTTATCATAAACGTGAGAAAGGTTGACTATCAAGAAAAACAATATGCCCAAGGTGTCATCCCTACAACATTCATGCGAAGAGAAGGTGCTCCAAAGGAACGGGAACTTCTATGTGGGCGTTTAATTGATAGACCTATCCGCCCGCTTTTCCCTGCAGGCTTCTACCATGAAGTCCAGGTATTCTTTTGCCGCTCAAAAAATTTAAAAAGTACTTTAGGATTCATAAAAAAATTTGGTGCAAACCATTTCTCTATCACATTGTATGTAATAGGTTACGGTGAACGTTCTTTCATCAGATGGAAAACAAGATCCAGATGTCATGGCTGCAAATGCAACATCTGCCGCACTTATGCTTTCTGACATTCCTTGGGGGGGCCCTATTGGTATGATACGCGTGGGGAGGATCGATGGCAGATTCGTTCTTAATCCGACCATGGATGAGGTAATTTTTTCTATGGGGTGGAATTTCAAAATTTAATTTTCTAGCATACTTTTTTGATTTGTCCAGTGAGTAGTTTTATCGTAGGCTTTACAGCTTTGTTTGAACCTTGGTATTTATTTTCACTATATACTCTTATTTATTGAAGAGCTGGCTTTGCGAACCTAATTAAGTTCTGTTAATTGTGCAGCTGAGCATGAGTGATCTTAATTTGGTTTATGCCTGCACTAGAGACAAGACTTTAATGATAGATGTACAGGCTCGTGAGATAACAGAAAAGGACCTGGAAGCTGCCCTAAACCTTGCACATCCCGAGGTTAGGCTGATTGGTTGTGTTTGTTTTGTTTTCTGATTGATGAGTAACGTCTTCTTTACATATAATTATTTTGGCTAGGCTGTTAAGTGCATTGATCCTCAAATAAGATTGGCTCAAAAAGCTGGAAAACAGAAGAAAGAGTATAAATTATCAATGATCTCAGACAGGACAATTGGGAAGATCAAAAGTCTGGCAGAAGGACCAATTGAGGCTATTTTTACTGATGCGGCTTATGGAAAGGTGTTTTTTTTGGGTATCTTTATTGTTATCAATGTACTGTTTTGGCGAAAGATATATTTTTTTGGTTGTCTTATCTTTTCTTTTGTTACTATCTTACCTTTTTAGCCGTAAAAAATAAATTATTAGCCAAAGTGGCTATTCTTCTTTTTGTCTGTAAAGACCCAAATTGTGTTAGCAAGAGAAAATCTCAGGAATAATTATTCTTTGTTTCCTTATATAGGATATTCGTATTTGTTTTTAAGCATTAGAAAATTTGCCACATGCAGCTGCTTAGATCAATCAACTTTTTCTCTAATACATTTTTTTTTTTCGTAGTTTGAGCGTGGTGAAGCCTTGGACAAAATTACACAAGATGTAAGGGCAAAACTTGAAGAAGAATTTGATGAGGACAGTTTGAAAGTCTTACCAAAGGGTGTTGACATGGTTAGGAAACAGGTAATGTATGATTATTGTTAGGAATAAGTCTTTTCTTTGTCCTAATTCCACTTCTTCTCATTGAACAGCTTCACAAAGGTGCATTTTTGTCTGCAGCAAAGCATTTTCTCTGCAGAACTCTTTTATGTTTATTAGAATTGGATGCATTGCTTGTACAACTGGTTTGCAGAAGTAGAAGCCTAAATGTGGTCTGGCATAAGCAATAGGTTATAAGAAAAGGCGGTTTTAACTGTGGACCAACCTGCTCGGATTATTGATTTATATTTGAACTGGTTGGAGTGGCTGATTTGGTTTGATTTTTTATTGATCCGGTATTTGTATTTAGATAGTTTTAGGAAGAAGGGCCTTACTTTCTGATCGTCAGTAATAACATTTTATCTACTTGACAACTGGATATTGATCTTAAAGATTATCACACACCTAAAATTTTAATAAAAGGTAACTAGCCTATTATCATAAAGGAAATTGAGGTAGGATCATAATTTAAAGAAGCTATTTATTTTGCTTAACCCTCGTCTGGATGTCTGGTCGTATGACATACCAATATTTTGTTGTTACAGTTTTCTTATATGTATTTTTTAGGCTTCTAGCTTTGTTGTAATTTACTAGTAGCTTATTTCCTTAACTTGGCTGGGAATATCCATCTTTTATTTTATTCAAGGCTGTACACCTACTTTTTAGCTTCTTTTATAAAAAGCTTACCCACTGTATCAGGCTGCAATATATATTTGTGGTTCACTCATGTAGGGTTTGGGAAAGGGTTAATGTATGTAACCTTACTCCTCCATTAAAAGGAGATTTCTGTGATTTAAACTTGTATCGTCAAACTCAGTGGGTGCAACCTAACCAATGCTCTAAAGTTTGCTCTATTATTTTATGAGTAAAGTGCCAAAATAGTCCCTTTATTATTTCGATGGGGTCGTTTCAGTCCAATAGTTTATAAAAATACCAAACAGTCCCCGGACTATTTTAATGTGGGCTAAAATAGTCCTCGCTGACTAAAATGACTCTTCTATAAACTCTGGGACTAATATGATCCGTTGCAACATTCAAGTGACCATTTTGATACTTTTCTCATTATTTTTTTATTGTGCGTAATTGCATTTTCATAATATACAAATGCGTTGCATGATTTGGCTTGGTTGTAATTTTTTGAGCCGAATCTACTTACAACATAGTTAACGAAACTTCAATCTTTTTTTAACTTTCTATTAATAGATTGTTCGTAAAAGGATTATTGATAAAGGTCTGCGGGTTGATGGGAGAAAACTTGATGAAGTCAGACCCTTGCATTGTGAAGCTGGCACCTATCCCATTTTGCATGGATCATCAATTTTCTCTCGTGGCGATACTCAAGTATGGATGTTGCTTTTAGACTCATCTTCTTGATGTTTTCTTACTTGGATCTTATTTCTCACATGTAAAATTTAGGGAAATTTACATAACTAGCACACAATTCTTATGTATTTTCATATCTCATTCCTAAACTTTCATATTTAAATGCATAACACTTTGATGCTTTAACCCGATGCATGAAAAAGTGCATTCTACTTTTAAAAAGTGATAAAAGTATTATTTTTGATGTGATATTAAAGATTTATGTGCTATGTGTGCATATATGAAAGCTTAGGTGCGAGATATTTAATTGTGTGCCATGAATGTAAATACCATTCAAATTATCTTATAAAAATTCTTAAATTCTCTGAGATTCTCAAAATCTCCTATATAGGTTTTGTGTACTGTAACCATTGGGGCTCCAGGAGATGCACAGCGGTTGGATTCACTTGTTGGCCCCTCAAAAAAACGCTTTATGCTGCATTATTGTTTCCCACCATTTTGTATTAACGAGGTTGGCAAACGTGGTGGTTTAAATAGACGTGAAGTTGGACATGGTAGGTTGTCTGTGTCGTCCTGAAGCTCATACATTGTCGGTGTTAACATTTTCAACATTTTAGAACTTATTGTAACTTTTTTCTTACTGTTTGGTTTGTTGAACTTTAATGTCACAATTTGTTCTTTTGATCCAGTGTCTGCCAGAAGGAAAAAGTATATTATGTATTTGTGAACGACTTTCACACCTAGTTATTAGCTAGCAATATTGTAAACAATACATAATATTTTTTTTTTGGCCATTTCAATACCACTCAAATTTTTTATATTACATTAAAAATACCACAATCATTATTTTTTAAAAGAGCATAGATTTATGACACTAAGGTGTTACGAGCGTAAATATCAAACTTTTGATGTAAGATATGTAAATAAATAAGAATTGTGTGGTATGCATATAAATTTATTTTTTATGATGATATTTTAAGCAAATTATTGATGTGTTGGCTATCAGTTTGATGATAATATAACAAAATTATCAGTCTTATGCTCTATTTTGTTGCGTGAGTTTACAAAATTGGTGGTTCTCGTTGATGGTTTCAAATCGCATTTTCATGCAAACCAAATAATTATTTATTTTCTTTGTCTGCCTTTATCATTTTCTCATCGACTTTATTAATTATATGTTCTTCTTAAATTGACTTGTCTTCTAAGCATGCATACATACATGGATCTTCCTGCCATGTCCATCTGCTGCATGCTTTCTTTATTACCACACACAGGCAGAGCCACTGCTTTACCCTTTGTACTTTTGTTTAAGGGACATTGATACCGGAGTTAATTATAAATGACAATGGAAATGCAACTTTTATTACTGAAATCAAGTAGAGATTACGACCAAAGACATTTAAAACTAGAAAATTGGAAAAGACACTGCACAAACCCAACTAGGGTTTAGGTTGAGGGTGGCGGTGCTGCAGCAGTTTTCAGGGAAATAGCAAGTATGGAGGTTTGGAGGGTTGGAAGGCAATAGTGGAAGGCCACGGTTGGCTGTTGGATGGCTGGAAGGTGGGCGACAATAAGGTACTTGGATTGGAAGGTCCTAGACCGCTCAGGCAATCCCACGAAATTTCTGCCCTGCGTCAATCTCCCGGGGTTGGAGGAGCTTTGACCTTATTCTTCGAAGCTTCTGTTGGCAAGTTGAAGGTGGCGGGGTTGTTGTAGCCTCTGAGGTTGAAAGGTCTTCAATTGTGTCGATATGAGAACTCAAGTCCCACTGCTGGTTGCATTAGTTCCCAAAACACCTCAAGAGCTTTCCTCACGAGCAACGACCCATATCAATGCCATCTTCGGGGAGTACACTATTGAGTTGAATTGGCTTGCTTGTCATGTATATGCTATTGAATCCTCCCAAAGTAACTCTAGGCTAACTCAATCAGATTTGAAGTGATGACAGCCGAAATCTCCTCGAATAGTGTCATCTCTGGTGGTAACCTGTCAATCAAAATGTCTTGAAACTCTCTCTGTATGGGTTACCTTATGCCTACCAACCTGCTATTTTGTCTTGCAGTCCCTTGTCATCACCAAGATTGATCCTCTCGACACTCCTTTACTGGTAAGATCACCTGTAATCGCAAATTCCGTAGAAGGTAGAAGAACTAAGTGTTTGCCTTTTTCATGAATGAATAGGTGTTCCTGAACCCGTCATATTGAGTTATGCAATCATATTGCCAAGGTCTCCCTAGCAAAATGTGACAAACATTCATTGGCATCATATTGCATCAAACTTGATCCTGCAACTAACTACCAATTGAAAACTTGGCAAGACACTTGTTGTCTATGTTGATCAGGTTCACCTTATTCAACCACGTTAGGGAACACGATTGGGAATACCTCTGAGTCATGAGACTGAATTTCTCCATCATTTACATCGATGTCACGTTTTTGCTGCCCCCTCCATCCATGATGTGACTACATACCTTCTTTTCACGGGGCAAATGAGTGTAGAATATGTTGTAGTAAAGTCACTGTTGCTTTCTCATAGCCCAATTTAAAGGTCTCGTAGAACCAAAAACAGTTCGCCCTTATCTTGGGGAAGCTAGTACTTCTCACCCTTTTCATTAGTCGTCTCTTCCTTGCTCAATTCCTCCACTGCACCTTGTTTGGTGAAGAATACAACTTAGCTCGTCATGCAGCTGGAAGCAATTTGTCCAAAACCATGATGTCTGAAGCATTTCTTGGTTGGGGTTGTAGTGGGCTTGCTACTTTTTTTAGGCCTCTCACTCGGAGGGGCTGTTTTTTTATGCTGACAAGCGTGATCCACTCCCCGATACATGCTCCTTTTGAGGTCTCCAAATATTGGTGGCTGTATGACTGGCGGTGGTTACCTGTTTTGCTTCAACTGTCTTTCCACTTTCAATACTAAGGTTTGCATGTCCCTCAGTGTCCAATGGGTTTGCAATTGGACCACATTACTTATGACGGGCTTTAAGCCTGCCAAGCACCTAGCTATTGTGTGCTTCTATGTCTTCTTCGGCTCACACTTCAACTTAAGCTGCATAAATTCTACCGCGTACTCCTCAACTGATATCTCCTTCTGCTACAGGTAGTGGAGCTTCAAGAAAATCCCGACGGTAGTGTGTGTAGGTACTGTCGCTGCATCGTCTTCTTCATTTTTTTCCAATAAGTGATTCAGTTTTGTCCTCTTTATCTCTCTCTATTTATGTTCTTTCACCACAAAGAAGCATTTTTCTTTAGCTTGATGACGGCGAGCTTCACTATTCTGTCATCATGCTCCTCCTTATATTTAATAATTCACTCAACAATTTGCATCTACTCAAAAAAATCATTTGGATCTATTCTCCCTTCAAATTTCGTTGGGTCTACCTTTTTTCGAGATCTCTTTATTCTCCAATAGGCACATCATCTCTGTGTCTTCTAACGGACATTCCATCTCTGTATTCTCTAACTTGCATCACTTCTATGTATCCTCTAACAGGTGCTTCATTTTTGTGTCCTCTAGCAGACATCTCTTATCTGTATCCTCCAACAGACACCTCATCTCTATCTTTTAATAGGCACTTCAGCTCAAGTCCTCCATTGATACTTTACCCCAAAGCGTTGTTGCTCGTCTTCTTCTCCATTAAAATTATCCCTACGGAAGGGATTCAATTGTTTTTCTTGTGCTTTTTCACGGATTTCAGTATTATGGTCGACGGTGATCCCGCTCTGTGTTCTTTCCACAATTACATCGAGCTAATGTAGCACTTCATGGAATAGTTGTTGTATGCGTCCATGGTAGATTCTTGATCGGATTCCAAAAATTGTCTCATCGGGGGCGTGCTTAGGGTTTTGGGTGTCAGAAGGTGGAAGGAGTTGTGATATGGGGAGATGCTATAAGCTCTAGGATATGATTTTGGTTAGACTAGCTATGATACCAAATAATACCAGATTTAATCCCTAATCACCACGAAAATGCAGCTTTTATTACTGGAATAAAATTGAGATTACAACCTATGACATTCAATACTAGGAAATTACAAAAGACAACACAAACCCAACTAGGGCTTAGGTCAAGGGTGGTGGTGGTGCTGTTTACGAGAAATAACAAATATGGAGGGCTGGAGGGTTGGAAGACAAAAATGGAAGGCCACGGTTTGCTGTCTGATGGCTGGAAGGTAGGGGGCAGCAGGGTTTGGTGAGTTAGCTGCATCTGGGAGGTTGCTGGCAAGTGTGTTGGAAGGGTCGGGGAGGCTCATGATAGCAATGAAGGCGCCTTTAAGGGGGTGGCAGCAAGGTGTGAGGTGGTTGGGTGGTAGGCGGCTGCCTTAATATAACAAAGAGGCTGTTTTCCGGGTGGCTGCAGTGAACATAATGACGGCGGCAGTGGAGGGAGGGTTGTGAGATGCAAGGAATGGTAGTTAAACACTACCTCAAGGCGAGTTAAACCCGGAACACCCTTTCGCCTTTAAATAAAACCCTAAGAGGGAGAATTGGAGATGCTGACACCTGTTTTGACAAAAAACAAATAAAAAACTGACTGCAACACAACATAAAACAAATATATATAGCTTAGGCGAAAGAGGAGTGGCCCCCACCCAATGGGCGACAACGCCAAGCGATCAGATAGATCACGACCCATGGTTTGCTTAGACCAGAAGATCCCGGACCTCCCAAGCCATCCCGCGGGATTTCTGTCCCGTGTTCGGAGCATCCCGCTCCCTTGTCAAACATTTACATACGTACCACATAATTCTTATGCATGTACATGTCTAACACCTAAACATTCCTATTTACATGCATGCCACTCCAATCTTTAACATCACGACAAAAATATCTCCGTCATTACCTTTTTAAAAGTAAAATACACATTTTCATGCATAGGTTTATGGCACCATGGTGTCATGAGTGAAAATATCAAACTTTAAATACATTTGAATGCCGTTGTATTTATGTAAATTTCCCTTTGTTTAATCATTGCACCTATCCTGTCTTTAGAAAGTATGATTATGCATTTGCAGGCGATGCAACTTTCTCCACTTCAGTATTTAATTGTTGTATTCGCTAAATGATATGGCATGAAAGTGACATTAGGATCAAGAAGGATGTGCCATACAACCAACACAAAAGAAAGAAAAAATACAATCACTTTGGATAACAAGATTTATATGGCCCAACTTAAATCAAGCCTAAACCCGTGTAAGGGAGAGAGCCCAATTCGCTATCAAGCAAGCGACAATCATAATGTACAATCTAATAACTCCCTTTCCCAATTCTCAAGTACACCCACACCCGATAAAGAAGAGGAATACCCTTGAATTCACAGGGAGATTACTTTGCATTGAGGAATTCTTGGTTTTTTTGAGGGCATTTACATTTATAACACATATTTCTTATGTATTTACATATCTCACACTTAAACTTTCATAGTTACAAACATTGCACTTAAATCTTTAATATCACATCAAAAGTAGCACTATCATCTCTTTTTAGCAGTGAAGTACACTTTTTCATGCATAGTTCATAGTATCAAAATGTTATGTATGCAAATACGAAAGTTAAGTGTGAGATATGTAAATAAGTAAGAACTGTGTGCCATGTTATGCAAATTTCGCTTTCTTTTTTGCATGCAGCATGAAGCTGCTAATTTTGCTCTAGAATTGAGAGGTTATGTCAAAAAGGAAGAAAGAGGGCTCTCTAAATTGCTTGTTTGCGAGCCCTAGTAAATGCCTTCTATGTTATAGCTGTGGATGAATCATATATGTGGAGAGAGAGAGAGAGAGATGCAGTTTAATTTTTTTCTGAACTTCCATTTGTGTTGAGCACAATTATTTTTAAATAGACCTGTTATGATCATCTCAGGAACTCTTGCTGAGAAGGCTTTGCTAGCTGTTTTACCACCAGAAGACGAGTTTCGATATACCGTTCGTGTTAACTCTGAGGTCATGTCGTCTGATGGTTCCACATCAATGGCATCTGTCTGTGGAGGTATTATTATTTTAAGTTTGGAAGATTTACATACATAACACTCAATTCTTATGTATTTACATATCTAGCATTTAAACTTCAATTTTTACATACATGCCACCATTCCTATGCAGGAACAGATGTCTTTCACTTTTTAAAAGCTAAAATGATCGTATTTTTGATGTGATATGAGAGACATGGGTTGTATACATGTAAATAATAAATTTTAGGTGGTAGATATGTATATACGTTGGAATTATGTTGTATTTATGTAAATGCTCAATATTTACCTTTTCACAGCAATATTTTACTTGTTCTGAGAATTTGTTCATGTTTTTTTTCTTTTATTCTCAAGAATTAATACTCTATGCATAAAGTTCTATGCAATTACCGTTATAAACTATGTATAGTGAAGGTTTTTGAACATTGGACGTTAATTTTTAAGTTTATGAAGTATAAATACTGATGTGAGACATTGGCGCACCCCATAATGACAGGAACAGGGACACGAATTGTCCTAACTATAAAAAGCCGCTAGGAATTGTACTAAAAGTTCTTAGCAATTCAATATTAGCTTTTTAGATAAAACCAGTAAATATAATTTATTTAATCTATTGAGTAAAGGTTATAATCAAATTTATGATAACAGTAAGTGATTTTAGACATTTAATGTAGTTTTATGCCTATGACTATTGACAATTCTCCATCTTAAGCAGGGAGCATTTTGATTATCTAGTTCAAATTTGATACAATAAATAAAGAAAACTATAAGTTCAACTTTAATGATACAGCATGTATAAAGAAATACTATATTTAAACTGTATTCAATAGGTGTATTATTACCAAGTCAACAAACAATTATATATTTTTTGATTTCTTATTTTATGTTTAGCTTATATAAGGCTGTAGCATGAATTACTCATAGGTACTTTTTCCTTTGCTACTCTAAATTATTTAAAAAAAATAAAATATCAGAGTTTCTTGAAAGAAGTTATTGGAACTTTTTCTAATTACTAAAATCTACTTTTTTTTAGTGCATACAATATTTTGCTTCTATCTTTTATTGTTGACTTGAATTGGGTTATATTTTTTGGAAGGCTCATAATCATGATTTTTTAGAAGGTGGAAATCTTAGGTTTTCAAAATTTTGATAAAATGCGAAGTCGCCATTGAGTGCTTTTTTTTGTGGGTGGGCAAATTTATTACATCTAATATTTCTTTCTAAATTTTGTTAACTTTTTTTCGTAAGTATTGGGCAACGTAAAAGGTCTCATGATGCCTATTCGTTCTAACACTATGGCGGCATATAGATGGCCTACATAAATTTTTATATAAATGATTAATATATCTTTACAAACAAGATTTCTTATCTATGCATTAGCAAATCCCAAATGTCATTTTAAATTGATTCCAATTGATTATTAACATCTTCATCAGAGGACCAGCAGTGCGGTACATTTAAGGCAAAGTAAATTCGTCATTTTAAATATTAATTTGTCACGAATTGTTATGAAATTCATACTTTTGTTTATTTGTTCTTTTCTCAAGTAACCAGAATTAAATTGTTGAAATGGTGTAGCCTATGTGGAGAGGATATACGGAAAATTTAAATTAAATTGAAAGAACTGGATATCTCGGAAAAATCTGGCATAGGCTATGGATGGCTGATAAAAGTTTAGCTGTAAGATTATTTCATAGGATCACCACAAAAGTTATTTGTTAATTCAATTCTTTTATAATCATTATAATGATTGTTGTTCTGTGGTCAAATTGGGAGGTGCGCTTTCTTAATTTTGTAGTCCTTGTCATTATGCTGCATTTTTTGTGGAAAATTTACATACCCAGCACCCCATTTTTATGCATTTACATATCTCACACCTATACTTCCATATTTACATATATAGCACTTTGGTGTTTTAAATCTATGAATGAATAAGTGTATTGGACTTTCTTAGAAGTTGTAAAATTGCTATTTTTGATGTGATATTTAAGATTTGAGTGGTATGTGTGTAAATATGAAAGTTTAGGTTTGAGATATGTAAATGCATAAGAATTGTGTGCTATGTATGTGAATGCTCTTTTTTTTTTTTTTTCAGTTGCTCCCCAAGTCCTGATATTATATATATTTTCTATAGGTAGTTTGGCTTTGATGGATGCTGGTATACCTGTAAGAGAACATGTTGCAGGTCTTTCAGTGGGTCTTGTCAGTGAAGTTGACCCAACTACTGGGAATATGAAAGATTACCGCATCCTTACGGATATACTTGTAAGTTTACTTTCATTTTGTCAATGTAATTGTCATCATTCTTTTTACAGCTTATTTGATTTATGTGAATTTTTTGGGATAATTACAGGCATAACTATTGAAACTTTGCTGTTTACAAAACTAGATCTTATGCCATTTTTTGAATTACCAAACAGGTGCATTTACAAGTGTAAGATCAAACCATAAGAAATTTGATAAAAATAAACAAAATATGGGTTGGGGTTTTATTTTGAATTTTGATATTTGAGTGCAAATTTGAAAGAAAGTATGAAAGAGGGTGCTTATTTTGTAAATATCAAACTTTCTAGTGCTATGTATAGAATAAAAGCAGATTCGATTTTTTTCATTTCCTTTAAAAACATGCATCTGAAATTTGTTGGAGTTTCTTCACCGTTTGATATTCGCTTTGGTTGTTTATTATGTCCTTTAATCTTCTATAAGGGCCTTGAGGATCACCTAGGAGACATGGATTTCAAAATTGCTGGAACAAGGAAAGGTGTTACTGCAATTCAATTAGATATAAAGCCCGCCGGAATTCCTTTAGACATTGTATGCGAATGTTTGGAAACTGCCCGAAAGGGTCGTCTTCAGATACTTGATAGGATGGACGAAGAACTAAGTTTGCCACGCATGTTGAACGATGGAAATGCCCCACGACTAGGTCGCTTTCTATATATATATATCTCTCTCTCTCTCTTGAAAACGCTTTTCTGTAATTTTGGAATTATATTGGATTTTATTGGTAATTTCAGCTACTATGAAGTTGGATGATGAATCTCTTCGCCGCTTGCTTGGCCCTCTGGGTTCGCAAAGGAAAAAAGTTGAACAAGAAACAGGTACTACCACCATCTTGCTGTCGGTATCGTACTTACATAATTTTAACAATTATGGAGCCCGTCACTTTAAAATACATAGGGGAGAAAAGTGCAACTTGGACATTCATGGTTGGTGATATCTTGTATTATATATTATTTTATTGGTGTTAACTGCACATTCATTATATGAATTATAACACTTCAAGACAATGATTGGTGACTACTTTTATTATTCTTTGTAGAATTAGAGGAAAAACTCCCGTTTTCTCATTAAAACAAATAACAAATGTATATAAGGTTTAGATTGACCCTCATAAAATTGGAGGGAAATTCAAATCATCGCGATTAAAAAAGAAAGAAATAAAAACACAATAATGGATTTATTAAGGTAGAATAATTTCTCCCTCTCAATCATAATAGCGAACTCACGATTTCCTAAACCGAACATGCATATCTATACTCTCCTTTAAGTTGGGTTGTATATGCCGTACATCCCAAACTTGCTGTTGAGATCACTGAAGTGGCGCCGAGAAAGAGTTTGATAAGAATTTCATTAATCTGATACTGAGGTGGGATATAACTTAACTGAACTACCCCTCCATTAACCTTCTAAGAGTTGAAATGTTTGTCAATTTCTATATATTTGATTCGATCATGGTGTACCATATTTTTTGAAATATTGATGGCTGGCTGATTATCAATGAACATTTTAATAGAGTTTTGGCTCTCCATGTGAAGTTTTACTAGTTGTTTATTTTGTCAAATCCCTTCATAAATTCCTAGGATCAAAGCATGATACTTAGATTTTGTACTGCATCTTGCCACCACAGCTTGCTTTTTTTGCTTTTCCAAGTACCAAGGTTATTCCATACAAATAAACAGTAACCCGTGGTAGATCTTCTATCAGTCAATTATCTTGCTTAACTAGCATTAGTATAGATCTCAATGTCACAGTTCTCAGTTTTCTTGAATATCAGTCTACGTCTTGTAGTCATCTTTAACTACCTCAGAATTCAAATGACTACTTCAGATGACCAAGCTTTTCACAACATTCACACCATTGTCTATTCATCTTTGATTTAATGTCCTGTGCTAATTTGCGAGTGTATAAAGTCGAGCTGTCAACATTTGATGTAGTGAGATTACCCAGCATCATGAGTTTCTTCCTCCTCTTTTGTCTTCGTACTTCTACAAAGACTTAACGAATTGAGGGAAGAGGGTTGGTCCCCATTATTCTTCCTCTGACTTCATCTGGCTCATTGTTGAGTTTTAGAAGGAATTTGATGGTCCTCTTTTGTTCAACAATGGTTTGTGAAGGCGGAGTCTCATGAGCATTTCCATGTGTATATTTCATACATATTTAGTTGGAGCCAATATTTGGAGAGTATTTGACTATTGAGTAAGACTCAATTCACCTTGTCATAGGTCATATAATCTTGTTCATTGTTAAAAAATTCAGAGATGTTGCTGACACTTAAGTTGGTTTCCCTGGCGGCATCCTAGATTTATCGTTATTTTGTAAAGGAGAAAATTTTCTCCAATTTCCATGGTCATGGAGCTAAGAAGCCATGACATGACCATGTGATCTTCAATTTTTCATATCCGATGTTTAGGATCAGTTACTTTTGGTGTTGGATTTTCTTTGTTGAGATAATTATCTTTTCATTTATCACAGATGTACATTAACGAAGATTGAGACTATCGGAGGAAATTGTTGCCATTTAGTTTGTAATTGGTGATGTAGGAATAGACTTCAAATATTGCAGAACCAAATATCTAGGTTTGGGGTCAGACATTACTTATGAAGTGGATGAAATAATTTTCAAGCCATATTGGGCTATCATCAGGATTTTCACTGAAGAAGAGATTGTATGTCATCAACACATAATTTCCACTAGAAAAAGAAAGTCTGTTGCCAATACAAAATTTCCACTGGAGAGATAAACTGCCTGTCGCCAATACAAGATTTCATTTGTAAACTGTCTATCGTCAACGCATGATTTTCGTGAGAGGGAGAGGGAGAGAGTTCACACCTAGCCGGGTGGAATTGATTTTATTAGAAAGTGGAAGTCCCGGCTGTAGGCAGGAAGGATAATATGATTCCCACTAAACAGTGCCACAATCGCTGTTTGCGAGAAATCAGGCGATGGAAATGCTGTTTCTGCATAGTGCTCTGCGTGAAAACAATGTGAATTGCTGCTTGCAGGAAAGGAAACAAAGAAAGAAACTTCTATGCATATTGTTCAACGTGAAAATATCGACAGTCACGAGCGCTTACATGAAATGATGCTACAGAAGCCTGCGGGTGGCAGTGAGAGTCTGGAAAGCTTGGCTGGCTTCTGCGATCCAGTAGGGAGCCGGGAGGATTCCGTTGCTGAAAAGAGATCTAGGGTTTTTTCCCTAGCTTTGATACCATGTAAAATTAGAGGAAAATCTCATCTTCTCCTTAGGCAAATAAGAAATACACACACACACACACACACACACACACACACAACTTAGACTAACCCCGATACAATTGGAGGGAATTTCAAATTATCGTGTAAAGAAAGAATAAAATAAAAAATACAATAATGGATAATTAAGGGAGAATAATTTCTCCCCTTCAAATGTAATAGCGGACCCACTATTTTCTATACCGGATTCATATCAACAATCTTTTTAACTTTTATGAATTTAGCTGAATTTGTGGACTAAAACTAAGCCCATGTACTCATAAAAAGAGGGGAAGAAAACACTTTTTCTGAATGTCTGATTTGTGCAAACGTGGGATAAGAGTTACAATGTTGCATTTAAGGGAATTTACATACCTAGCACATAATTCTTATGTATTTACATTTCTCACAACTAAACTTCAAATTTATACATTATAAGGTACATCTTATTTTTAGAAAATTGTAATAGTACTATTTTTAATGTTATATTAAAGATTCGAGTACTATGTGTGTAAATATGAAAATTTAGTTGTGATCTATTAATACATAAAAATTGTATGCTATGTACCTAAATGCCTCTTTTCTTTTTTATCAAATTCTCAATAGTTTGATCCTGGTACGAGTAAATGCATTGGTTCGGTAGTTCAAAAAATGACCTTTGTTCTAGTTTTGTAAGTTTTAGTATTTCTGAGTGCTGTTTTGTGTATGTAATTATCTGTTTTTTTTAATCCAAAGTCTAACAACGCCTTTTGCTGAAGTGTTTTCTTCAGCATGCATGGCCTTTAGTTGTGAAGGCTTATAGTGTAATAGCTACATTGACAAATGTATTCATTTGTTGAAACAGGGTTATTACTGGCATAAACATGCTCTTCTAGATTGTTTGCGCAAAGCTTTTGATGTCCACTTAATTGTACTTCTGTCACAAACTTATTATATTTTTTGGGCATTTACATACATACCACAATTCTTATGTATTCATATCACAGACCTAAAAATTCATATTTACATGCAAACATTCAAATATTTAACATCACATAAAGATACCACCATCACTATCTTTTTAAAAGTTAAATACATTTTTTCATGCATGGGTTTATGACACCAAGGTCTTATAAGTGTAAATACCAAACGTTAGGTCTTAGATGTGCAAATTCATAAGAATTGTATGGTTTGTATGTAAATTTCCCCATACTTGTATATATTTCTTCTTGCTGATCTCCATAAAGCTGTGCTCATCTCTAAATTGTACACTTTTCCGTTCAGTTATTTTTAGTGTCGGTAAGCTAATTTTTTTTTTACTCCGATGTTTTTTATTTATTTATTTTTTGCAATGTTAACATCTACTTTGAGGAAGATAAACAAATGAGTTCTTCCTGTATGAAATTGATGTTTTCTCTTTTACTAATCTTGGACATTTCAAACTGCTCACTTCCAACATGTCTCTTTTGAATAGGAGCTAGGATTGCAGTGAGTGATGGGATAGTTACCATAGTTGCTAAAAACCAGTTAATTATGGAAAAAGCTCAGCAGAAGGTACTATCAAAAGTCTAATACGATATTGTAGATCTTGTTTTTGCTTTCTAATATATTTTACTTTCATATTTCTTTATTTGCCTATCTTTGGTGACAAATAAGGTGGAGCATAAGATTGTTTTTAAGTTTTATTTCATCTTTTGACCCATATTTATAGAACTCCAGAAGAATTATATAATACGAATGTATGCACAATCAAGAATAGAAAAAAATTAGTTATTCAATTGTTTCCCAATAAATTCACTCACATAGATTGGTTAGTGGGTGCACAGCGTTTGATAAGTTGGTATGCAGGGAGCTAATCTAGCAATAATTCATGAAAATTAATTTCATGAGCACATAGGTCGATGAGGTGGCATGCAAAAAGCTGATTCAGGCAAATCATACGAAGATTAATGCTTAGTTAGTTATATAAGTTGATATCTCCCATTAAATTGCTGTTGTTTGGTCAAGAAGCATTAATTTACTTATAAGAAGCTAATGTGTTTATTTGGTCAACACCTTTGTAAATATTTCTTGTTATTTGAAAGTTCGTGAAGTTGTGAGGAATTGAATTAATATGACTATTGAAGTCTTCTTGAATTAAGTGATTATAAAGTTCAATATGCTTGATCTGCTCATAATATATCTGCTTGCAGCAATTTGGATGACACTTGTATTATCAGTATGCGGAGAATATAGTTTCCATTCTAGATAATCAATTGCCAATATGAGCTCTTTCAACTAAAATGAATTTTCACCGATTGAAAAACATTGCTTGATATTAGTCACTGCAATTCGAAGGGTAGGACATTATATGTTATCTCAGTGCATGAATTCGATTTCAATGGTAAATCACTTGCAATTTTTTTTGACTTCTCCTACTTTAGCTGAATGTCTGGCCAAGTGGGCCATGATACTGTTATAGTTTGATATTATATATCCCCTAGTAAGCTATCGAAGAACAAACTTTGTTCAATTTCTTTGCCTATTGATGCACTTCTTCATTGATACCAGAGTTAACCCACACTATAATGGAAATATAAATATTATTACGAAAATTTAAATAGGTTATAACGACGACTCCTCAACATAAACAATACAAACGTGTAAACGAAAAGGACAATGACGACACTGCAAAAAATAAGAAAGGAGGTAACACAAAACACATAAACGGCTCTCTTTAAGGGAGAGCAGCAGTTGACAGAACCAGAAGGTAGCGATGGTAGTGTTGGAAGATGACAGCCAATAAGTGGTTGCTGTGCTGGAAGTTGTGGACAACGACAGGAAGAGGACTGGAGTTTTGATCAACAATAGAGACGGGCTAGACATGAAGGGCGGTTGTAGGGGAAGGGAGAACAGGTTGCTGGGAGGTGAAGGGGAGAGCTGGACAATAGACTTGCGGCAGTTGAAGGTTGTGGCAGCAAGGCTGGAAGGAGATGGGGTGGCCGACGACTAAGGGAGGTGAAGAAGTAGAGGTAGGGAGGAAGATAGGATGAGATACAACACCATCTAAGAGTAGGATACAATCTTAGCAAGGAAAGAGGAAGCTCATACGTAATCTGAAAATGACAATCAAACATAACCTGAACGGTAATTCCAGCAACAAGCATCTAAATAAACTCCCTTAGGTGGGAAACAAGATAGGAAAGGAGAAAAGATAGAACAGGAATGGAGGAAGTGGGCTAGCGGCATTGCCGCCCCTTCCAATTGCCATTCTGGCTTGCAGGAGTCAGGTTTGTTCTTCCCAGATGCCCCTCGGCTTCTTAGGAATCGAGACCGGCCCACAGAGGTCGTTCAATCTTGTTCGGGGCCGTAGGAGTCGGGATCGGTCTCCCCAGATGCTGCTCGACCTCGCGGGAGTTGGGATAGACCCCCATATGCCGGTCGATCCCTCTTTGGACCGATTTCATTAGACCGGGTTCGCTCAGTCTAACTGTCTGTCATTTCAGCCTGCTAGCCTCAGCCTCACGCCAATCTCTTAGGGTTGAAGGAGCTTCAACTTCATTTATAGAAACTTCAAATTCTTCATCTATAATCCCAACAACACCTGGATCCTGCTAGCGATTGCCCCATCCTCCAAGGTACTTGAGGTTCTTTCCCAACTTACGAGTAAACATCCACATCAGTACTATCTTCTGGGAGTTTACTATTGAACTGAATTGAATATTTCTCCTTGTTGCCAAGCACTCCCAAAGTCATCCATGACCAGTTTAACCAGATCTGAAGTGGGGGTAATCTGAACCTCCTCACACAGTGGCGGTGTTGCCCTTTGTCGTGCCTGTTTTGTGTCCTGAGCTGGTGTCTCTGTCCCATCATCTGTTGTCATCACCAAATCTCGTCCCACCGATGCTGCTCTACTGGTAAGGGCTCTTGTGACCTCGGTCTCCGCTCAACAAAGTAGGATGATATTTTCCCATCTTTGGTGAATGAATATGTGTTTCTAAATCCATTGTGCTGAGTCCTCTTATCAAGCTGCTACGTCTCCCTAACAAAAGATTACAGACATCCATAGGGACCACATTGCAGAACACCTGATCCTGTAGCTAGCTCTCGATTGAAAACTCCCTCAGGCATCTTCTGTCAATACTAATTTTGTTATTTTTCAGGCACGTCGGTGAATACGACTGGGAATGCCCCTTAGTCATGATGGTCAATTTATCAACCATATGGTAGAAACCACATTCTTACTGCTCCCTCCATCGATGATGAAACTGTATACCTTCCCTTTCATGGTGCACTGGGTATAGAATATATAGGGAGAAAGCCACTGCGAATTCCTCGTATCAATATTGGTTTGTAGGACCTGTCGAACTACGAGTGTTTCTCCTTTGTCTGGTGGAAGATGATACACCTCACCTTGTCCTCACCTATCTCCTTGTTGCTAAGTTCCTCCACGACGACCTGATTCGTGAGTGTGACTTCCCTGCTCGTGGGATAGCTGGAGGCTATGTAGCGGTAGCCATGACATCTGAAACACTTCATGGTCGATATAGTGTTGGTGCAATTCTATCCATAATTCATGAAAATTAATTTCCAATGCATGGAAACAACACTAAAGAAGATTGTGCAAATGCTAAATTTATGAAACAAGAATGCATTCTTACTTGAGAAGAAATATGAATTTATTTTTTTCCTGTTATTTCATAAACTTAAGCCTAAAAGCAACATCTTTTAAGAGTTTTGTAGAGCAAAAAAAAAAAAAAGACATCACAACCTTCATTCTTATGCACATTATTATCATGGTAAGCACGAATTTATCGCTTTTTCCTCTCATCTAGAGGAAGCCATGTCATAATTGGTTTATTCTAAAAACTATAAGGGATGAGATTGTGGTGGTGCTGACGGACTTGCGAACAGCCGCAACTTTTCTATTTTTTTAACTCAACAAGAAGCTTCAACATTCCTTCTACCTTATCTGCTCATAATTAAGTTCTATTTGATCAGGATAATTTACCTTCTTGTTTGGGATACAAAATCTGAACTCTTTATGTTCTTTAAAATGAGAACATCAGTTGCTGACATGGCATTGAAACTTTGAGTTTACACATTTTGTACATGTGTTGATATGAGATTTTTGTAATCTTGTAGGTTGATTTTCTAGTTGGGCGTCAAATCCAGGTTGGTTCCATTTACAAAGGTGTCATTTCCTCGGTTAAAGAATATGGTGCATTTGTGGAATTCAATGGCGGCCAGCAAGGTCTTCTTCATATATCTGAGCTATCACATGAACCGGTGAGCATCAGCATTAGAGCCTTCTTGATTTATAAATATTATTAATTAATGAAAGTTTCTTCTAATAACTTTTTTTTGTGCCATGTTTATTTTGCTGAATCAGAATGCATAATTAATTTTCAATAAACTTTCATTTTCTTGTTTTATCATAACTAAAAATTCAATCATATAATTATGTTTTTATTCTTCTTTGTAATTCTTATTTAACTGACTACTGTTTATTTGTGTATTATGTCGCAGTATCAATCAACTGATTCTGTTAGCTTATCTAGCAGATGACATATTTTAAATCTTTTAGTTGTTTTTCTGCTTTTGCTTAATAGCACAGTTTGGTGCTTGGGTTTTAGGAAAGGTCTTATTGCCCGATTTTACAAGGTGGGTCGCACATCTTGTTACCTTTTTTGTCTAATTGCAGACGATAACTTTGTGAGAATACAACTAAAGATCATGAAAAAATAATTTATATTCATTTAAAATTAGATATTTGTGGCTGTATGACAAGTTTATAGCAAAATGACATTTCAGAGTTCTAAATCTAAGGATGATTATATAGCTATATCTATCAAACTTATAATTTATACGTAATCAACATCTTTTTATAGTAGGTAAATCTTATACTCACCAAAGCATATATCACTTTATTCTCATTCTTAACGTATTACTTTGAAGTGAGTCTACAAGATCTAAGTCAGTGTTACTTACTCGACATAACTAAAGGAAGGACAATTCATCCTCTACCACAAGGATGATTACCTTCGTAACAACGATAACACCAATCTAGGGTTCCTAGATATTGTGGAAAGATTAAGGGATGGGTTAGAATATTAATAAGATGGATAGCAGTAGAAAAATAAAACAGGTGATGGTGATGACTAAAATTCAAAACAAATGGCGGATGGACAACAACTTGTCAGCAAGGTGGATGATGCAGAAAGTTTTCAGACATCCGAGAGAGATCACCACCTCGATTCAATCAGGCTATATACAGACCACCTTAGAAAAACTTATGAATACAACACTCCTTAAAGAATATTAGAGAGAAAACTATCTCTATTGTAGAAAATAAAAAACTAGAAGTCCCAAAACCCATGTTCATCACATATCTAAATAATCAAAAGCAAAATAAACCCTAGTTACCATTCTAATTAGGGCACTTTGGGGCCCATGGACTGGCAACAACTACTAGGCAAGAAAAATCTTGTCGTTTGGAAATTCAACGAGATAGAGACAATAACTCCCGCCTCAAAGGTGGGACCCCATATCACTCAATCCCAAACTCATGAACTTCACTAGGCACAAAATCATCAAGTATCAACAAATTGATAGGAACGAGAAAAGTTTTCGCAAAAATTAGAGTAGAAATAATAGATTGTATTCTGCCAACACCAACTCAAAACGATACAATTCGGAGTACATAAATGATAAACACTTACAATTCGAATGGTAAGCGATTTCTCCTAAAGCCTAACCCTAAGATTCAATAAGACAATCATGCCTCTCCTAACCCTAGACATATTAAGCCGTATTTATTCCCCACAATAATTTGTCATTTGTCTCATGCCTAACATAAGGCTTCAAACTATTTTGGCAGGCTTGACACTGACGTAATTGAGCACGAGCCGGACGGTACTATAGGCATGGGTCTAACATTACTCCTCTCTCAAAAAGACACATTGTTCACAAGGTAGAAGAGAGGAAACTCCTGCTAGATTAGGTCGTATGACTCCGACTCATAAACTGACTCGAGTCTGACTCCCGCTGTCAGTACTTAATTGAAATAAACGATGGGCTTTTGACATTGTATGAGGACTGCGCCTAACCTATAGCTTGAAGCATCCGTTTTTACAATGAATGGTTGGTTGAAATCAAGTAACACCAGCACATGTACACTTGTCATGTGCTTCCTTTTAACTTCTCAAAAGCCTAGTTTGCAATTTTCCCCCACTAAAAGTTATTCTTCTTTAATTGCTCCATCAATGGCCACGTAATCGAACTGTAACCATTCATTAACTTCCGATAGTATCATGTAAATCCTAGAAATCCTCAAGCCCCTTCAATGTTTTAGGTAGTGGCTAATCCAACATAGCAGCCATCTTCGATGGATCTGCCAACACCCCTAGTATTGTCAACACATTCTTTAAATAGTCAATGTGGTCTTTCAAGGAACGACTATACACTAGGATAACATCAAAGAACACCAACACAAATTGAAGAAAGCTGGAGAAACATGTATTCTCTTATTTCTTAAAGATAAAATTACAACTCCTTATATAACAAGGAACGACTAGTGCATGATTAATTACAACTTATCAAATAAAACATCTTAAGAATGAAGGAAATATGACATAATAAGAAGGGAATAAAAGAGAATAACACTAAAATAGAAAAATTCAAAATTCCGCACCCACTCAAGGTGGGTCATAGATGTTGTAAAGACCCAACTTGACATTCCAATTAGTGAAGCTACCTACTAGATAGAGATTTATTGAAGACATCATCGACTTTAAGTTGAGTTGGAATGTATATTTGGTGAATAATGCCTTCATTGACCTTTTCAGAGTACAATATCCATCAATCTCAATTTGCCTAATTATTTCATGATGCATGGGATTCTTTGTAATACTAATTACAATTTGGCTATCATAGTACATCTTTATGAGAGTGACAATGGAATATCTCAACTCATTTATCAACCTTTCAGATCCAAATTCCTTCACAAATTCTCAGAGTTAGTGCCCGATACTCAGATTTTATACTATTTTTAGAGATCTCTGCTTGCTTCTTGCTTCTCCAAGTGACAAGGTTTCCCCATACATATGAACAATACCCAAAAATGAACCTTATGTTCGTGATTTTTTCTGCCCAACTAGCATCAATGTAAATCTCTACATTCCTATTGTGTGATTTCTTAAATAGTAACCCTATGACAATAGTCTTCTGAAGAAATCTCAATAGTCTATAAACCATTTCTAAATGTTATTCATTCAGACTATTCATATGTTGTCTCGCAATGCTGACATAGTAAGCAATATCATGTCTAGTGTGTGATAGGTAGATAAGCTTACCCATACTCTCCGTTATCTACTCTTTTCCACTTGTATCTTTTCTTCCCTTGAATGTAACTCTTTGTTGAAATTCACAAGTCTTAATAGATTTGCACCCAAGCATGTTCTTTTAGTAGGTCTAGGATGCACTTTGGGATATCACATTACTCATCTTGGACCTGACAACTTCTACCACTTGTCGCTTGCTGCCGCCCCTTCCATCCCTTTCCCTGTTTGTCGTCACCCTTTCAACCCTTTCCATGCTTGTTGCCGCTTCTTCCAACCCTCCTTTGCTTAGTCACTGGACAACCTTCTTCTAGCTCTCTGGGTCACCCTACAATCTACAAGTCTCTGTTTCCATCACCTTTGTCCACAACCCACCACCTTCAAACCTCGTCTTAATGGGTATTTCAGCTACTCAGATGTCACGTTATTCCTTCCAAGTGCTGGCACTCGAGTCGACACCCGATTTCTTTGCTCCATCCCGCGGCTCCAGATTTGCCTAAGGCAGCGACGTTGCCCTGATGCCGCACGAACTCTTCTGATTGCTATAGCTCGCATTTTCTCCAAACGTTGTCGCTCGATTCCACGATGGGTGGTGACAGGTTTGCGTGAAATTCCATAATCTTCTTTACCATTTCTTCTAGGGCCATGAATCTTCCATCCATGGACGAGATCCGTTGCTCCATAGCCTAGAAACACTCCTTCATTCAATATCTGATTTGACTCACCTCTCTCTCTAATTTGTTCTCCAAGGCATCGACTTTTCTAGCCTCCATTACTTCCAAAGCAGTTTTGATCACGAAGGCGAAACTTTTGTATGTCGCGATTCCGTCGTTGGCTTCCCAGCTAGCTTGAATCGTGACAATATTGTGAGGTTTTGTCACGAATGCGCCCTATACGCCGTAATCCCAGTGTTGGCTCCCAGCTAGCTCGAATCATGATTGTATCAAGAGGTTTGGTCACGAAGGCGTCCTGTACGCTGCGATTTTATCGTTGGCTTCCCAACTAGCTCGAATCGCGATTGTAGAACGAGGTTTTTTCACAAAGGCGGAACCCTATATACTGCGATCCCTTCATTGGCCTCCTAGCTAGCTTGAATCAAGAGGTTCGGTCACGAAGGCGGAACCCTGTTTTTCGCGATCCTGTTGCTGGTTTATCAACTATCTCAAACCGCGACTGTATCACATTACTTCCAGGACGTTGCTCTGATACCAATTTGCTAGGAACGAAATAAGTTTCTACATGAATTAGGGCGAAAATAATAGATTATAATCTGCCTTTATCAAATCAAAATGATACAATTGCAAATACATAAAAAATAAACATCTACAATTTGAGAGGTAGACGATCTTTTCCAAACTCTAACCCTAAGATTGACGACACAAATTACACCTATTTTAACCCTAAACCTATTAAGTCCTATTTATACCTCACAATAATAACTAACAGATGACTAAATTGGTCTTTTAGTCTTTTGTCTAATATGTCTTCAATCTATTAGGCGGGCTTGGCATCGACTCAGTGGAGCACGAGGTTGACGATGCCTTAGGCTCTGGTCTAACAAACAGCTCTTACTACACTCAATCATCTGAGATGCCTTTAACCCAATTTTAGCATAAATTCTATCTAAAATGATGTAATGATATAGAGTGAATCAGAGGGAGAGAGATAAAGATGTAAGGGAAGGAGTACTTTGGAGGTTGGAGAGTTGTGATAATATCAAGAGAAAGAATACAATGTCCTATAGGACCATTAAATAAACAATGTCCATTATCCATATAAAATGGTTGATAATTATGCACACCGTCTTTTTGGTTCAATTCTCAGTTTCTTAATTGGTTGAAGGCTTAAACTTATGACACACACAATTTTTCAAGCTTTTTTAATGCTTTCTAGCACTTTTAGTGAGATTTATTTACAGAATGTCCTCTTTAACTTTGTCTTCGCTGACTCTTACCTTTTTTTTTTTATTTCAAATGTATACAGAGCCTGCGTTTAAATGTGAGTACTCATTTCGCTCTTGTAGTAGTTAGGTACTCAAAACTTTGATGAGTAAACTGCCAAATAGTCTTCACTATTTGGGTCATTTTAGCCATAGAGTTTATAAAATTGCTAAATTAGTCTCCCAGTTGTTTTAGTGGGAGCCAAAGTAGTTTTCACTAGGAACTATTCCAACCCAAATTAAACGAAACTAGGGATTAAATTGACATTTTTATAAAATTCTGGGACTAAAGCGGCCTTTTGCAAAGAATTAGGTACCATTTTTACACTTTAATTATATCTCAAACTTTAATTATATTATTTCTTATTATGGTTGATGCCTTACCTTCTGAACATTGCTTATCTCTATATCGCTGCAAACCAACAAAGAAGAAAATTTGAAAACAGAAGTTAAAACATTTTCTTTGCACAGCTATCAAAAGTCTCTGATGCTGTATCTGTTGGCCAAGAACTATCAGTAATGTGCATCGGTCAAGATGTGCGTGGCAACATTAAATTATCTTTGAAGGCCACTCTTCCTAAGCGTGGATCTGAAAAAAAGAATCTGGAAAATAGCAGTCCAGTTTCTTCAGATAGACAAGCTGTTAATATTTGGCCCACCTTAGATGATGTACCAATTGGAGAAGAAAACTCAAAATTTTCTGTTCTCAGGACTGAATGTGAAGGCGAAATTGAAGGCGGAAGTGTGCAAAATTCTGCATGTTTGACGTCATCTGTTGTTGTTCGGAGTGCTGCTGAATGTGATGCCAAGGATAATGCCATCTCCCGGCACGCACATAAGAAAACTACGACAAAATCTCTTCCCAGACCTTACAAGTCCGTCCCTTCGCAAAAAGAAAAAGTGTCAAGTAGATCTAGAACTGGTGTTTCCTCTGAAAAAAGTATTGCAAGTATGCTGAATGTTTCGTATGCTACAAATAAAGAAGAATCCTTACCTCTGGATGTATGCAAAACTAAATTGTCTAGCGTAACCAATGTTAAGATTAGTTCATTAAAATTGGGAGATAGATTTACAGCAAAGATATACCAGATACGCGCACATGGTTTGGTACTTGAACTTGCCGGAGGTGTGCGGGGAATGTACAAATTTGAGGTAATGTGGTAAACTTTTAATTTTTTATTCAAAATGCTGCTTAAAGTTTTCTGCATTCTTGTAGTTGATTGTGCTTCAGAGCCATTCCTGCAGACCAAAATATCACACATTGTTATGTATTTACATATTTGACACCTAAACTTTCATATATAAATGCATAACACTCTATTTTTAACATCACATAAAAAATACCACTATTGTTAACATTTTAAAACTGAAATACACCTTTTCATACATAGGTTTAGGACACCAAAGTGTTATAAATTTAAGTATCGAACTCTAAGTGCTAGATATGTAAATCCATAAGAATTGTGTTGTATGTATATAAATTTTCTTTTGCAAATCTGTATTTGATTTTCAAAAGTTTAGTAAAGTGTTTTTGTTTTGATGAAACAAATTTGAGTGTTATGAACCTAAATATTAAAATTGAGGTGTTAGAGATGTAAAATACAAAAATTGTGCTGTATGTATGTAAATACCCCTTAATAATTTTAGTCAGCGGTCATAACTTTGCTGGCAGCTAACATACACCTGGTATTTTGGCTTTGTAGGTAAATGGTAGAAAAGATTTTGAAGCAGGAAAAGAACTTCACGTTCAGTGCACGAGCTTCTCAGCTAAGGGAATTCCTGTTTTCTCATTGTTGGAAGACGAAGTAATGCAGTAAAAAATGTCAAAAATGGTCCCTTGACTTTTTGTCTGATGCCATTGTAGTCCCAGTGAGAGCTAAAATAGTCCTATTGTAAGATTATTTCAACCCATATTAAAGAAGTCTAGAGATTAATCGAATACTTTTATGGACTCTGAGACTAGAATGGCCGTATGCTAATAGTCACGGGACTATTTTTACATTTTACTCCCAAGTAATTCTGAAGAGGAAATCCATCTTTTGGCCAACTCCACAAGAAAGATTAACTTTGTTTTGAAGATTTTATGAGAGATGGCTCTAAGTTGGTGGTGAAATCCTGAGTTCTTTCCTGCTATTTGAATGCAAGTAGAATTCATTGCCTGTATAATTTAGCCTTCTGAACAGGAAAGGAGAACCCGCGATCGTCTTTTTTAATTATGTAAATCAATGGCTGTAGATCTTGTTTTCCCTCTTAAACTGTATTTTTTTTAATTTTTTGATTTAACTTTGTAAGTTTGATCTTTTAATGGAAGGCACGTGGAATGATTAGTTCAGCTTTTTATTCATAATGAAATTTTTGTATTGCATGAAAAAAACTTATTTTATGCTTGGTTTTTGATTATTGATGATTTATATTTAAGCCGAGCATATAGAGGAATGATGCCATCTAGGCTTTATGGTGTCCACTCAAACTTCATAGTTGATTGTAGATTTTCCATCGATATGCATCTTGTAATCTTATTATTATTATTATTATCATTATCATGATTTTTGATGTAGCACATTATTATGGATCAAAGATGGAGTCTACAAGTACAAGAAGCACATACGATGGACCGGACCTCAGTTTAGGAGAGGTGCTTTGCATAAAAAAGGTCCATTGATCTGTAGCCGGTGTCGGTCTAAGAAGGAAGTTTTGAAGATATTTTAAAGATAATGAAGGTATCATTTTATGTTCATTTTAATTCTTGTATGATGTCAAGTATTTTGTTTTTGATTGTTAACCTCATTGTCTACCTAATTTCAGTTTTTCAAAAATTTTCCACTGAAAATGAACTCTTTTTAATCCATTACATGTTCTGGATAGTGTTCAGTCTAGAACCTGTTTTCTGTGGACCTACTTATAAAGAACCATGCAAATCAAAATAATCACTTACCCAAAATTTTTAAAATTACCAGATTAAAACTAGGATTTATTTGCTTACATTTGAATACAATATCAAATCATTTGAAGTTTGGCTTTAAGTACACTATTACATTTTGTCTAGAGGATGATTCTGTTGTACAAATGTTGAAATTAGTTTCAAGAAAAATACCTAGAAAAATCCAAAAATTATAAGACTCTTTAGATCCAAATTAGACTTCCTCAACTTCAATCCACAAACCAGACTGGTATTTAGACTCTGGAGCAACCTCCCATCTTACCGCTGGTTATACTCAACTTCAGCTTGCTGAAATTTATCATGGTAATGAAGGAATTATAGTCGACAATGGTAATATTTTTCCCATTCAACATTCAAGAACCCATCTTCTTCCGACTCAGATCCAGATTATTACATACCCCACACATCTCTCATAATCTGATATCAGTATCTCAGTTAGCTAATGACAATAATTGTATGATTCACTTTGATGCGGATGGATATCAAATAAAGGACCGGATCACTCATCAGCTTCTTCTTTAGGGATTGTGCAATCATGGGTTATACCCCACTATTAGACATCATCAAGCTCTTGCTACCGTCGCCACTCTGACCGACTTATGGCATCAATGACTAGGACATGCTAATATTCATGCTCTCCAATTGTTAGCTCAGCAACAACCACAACTGCATATCTCCAGTAAGTGTACCTTTTGTATTACTTGTAGCACTATAAAAAGTCATTGTATGCCGGTTCCAAATTCTACTACTTCTTAATGTACGACATTAGCTTCAATACATTCAGATGTTTGGGGTCCTTCCCCCACAACTTCAACCCAAGGTTATCGATATTATGTTCTATTCATTGATGATTTTACCAAATACACTTGGATTTATCCTACAAAGCAAAAACCTGAAGTTATTATTCATTTTACTCGGTTTAAAAATCAAGTTGAACTTCAGTTTAATCTTCGCATAAAGACATTAAGAACCGAAAAAGGATATGATTAAATCAATCTTCAATTCAAAAATCTTCTCCACACTTTTGAAATTATTCATTAAACAAGATGTCCATACACTCCATGGAAAAATGTTAACGCTGAAACAAAACACCATCACATATTGGAGACCACGACAACACTTCTAGCAGATTCAAATGTCACATCTTCTCCCTGGCTCGAGGAGGCGCAAACAGCCACAAGCACACCATCCTATGCTAACTCGATCCAAAACAAGAAACTCACAACCAAAGAAAATCTTTGATCTACTACACCTCTGTTGACCCCAAATTGAACCCATAGCATACAAGCAATCATCTCAATTTCCTCAGTGGAAACAAGCCTTGACCGAAGAACTCCAAGCTTTTCAAAACCGACAAACTTGGAAACTTGTACCTCATCCTACTTCCTAACCAGTTATTGGAAATAAATGGATCTACCACATCAAACAGAAAGCTGATGAGACTATTGACAAATTAAAGCTCGCTTAGTTGCCTTGAGATATCAACAACATTATGGATTAAACTACACATCCACATTTAGTCCAGTTGCCAAGATTCATACAATACACTTACTACTTATTATCACTCTCCATCATCAGTGGGAAATTCTACAAATGGATGACTCCAATGCTTTTCTACATGGAACTCTTCCTGAAACAATTTACATGCATAAAACACATTGATCCTCAATATCCCTCACACGTATGTCTCTTGCAAAAATCATTTTATGATCTGAAGCAGGCACCAAGGCAATGGTTCCTAACTGTCACCACTCATCTCATTAAATTCAGCTTCAGAGATAGTGATGCTGATCCATCTCTTTATATCAACAATCACGAAAAGAATATTCTCTACCTGTTACTTTACGTGGATGACATTCTCTTAACCGGCAACAAATTCAGCTTAATTCAACAACGTAAGCACAACCTACAACACACCTTCTCTATGAAATTTTTGGAGCCCGTTGCCACCTTTCTCGACATCAATATCAAGCATACTACTTATGGTTATTACCTTAGCCAAGCAAATTATGCAAGAGAAATACTTCAACGTGCCGACACGACCGATTGTAAACCTCTACCAAATCCTCCATCTATGTATAACAAAATTACCACCAACTCTCAAAAACCTTACACCATTCTGCACCTATTTAAACACTTAGTTGGATCTATCCTATATCTCACTCTAACCCGACCAGATGTAGCATTTGCGGTTAACACATTATTTCAACATCTCCAACAACCTCTTCATTTACATTACCAAAACCTTAAGCGCCTTATTTGCTGCATCAAATGCACATTATCACTTGGTATACCTCTTTAACCCGAGCCTCTTGTACTTCATGCTTACGCCGATGATAATTGGGCTAGTGATCCCAATGATCGAAAGTCCATAACATGATACTGCAGCTTTATTGGTTCAAACCTGCTATTGTGGAATTTCAAGAAACAACCAATCGTTACTAAATCATCCACCGAAGCTGAATACAGAGCCATAAAATCTACCGCCACTGAATTTGTTTGGTTGAGAGTCTGTTACAAAATTTCACTATTCCTCTTCAAGATCCAACCACCATTTGTTGTGATAATATGTCTGCTATGGCAATTGTTCAAAATCATATCTTCCATGCTCGCTCAACATATTGAGATCGACTATCACTTTATCCAGAATCACCTCAAATCAAATGAAATTGTACCATTACATCTACCTTCTGAAGAACAAAGAATAGATATATTCACCAAGGCCCTCTCCAATTCTCGGTTTCAAAAGCCTAGAGACAAACCAACAATCTCCACTGCTGACATCATTAGTTTGAGGGTGCATGATAAAGAAGATAAGGGTTCACAATAACTTATGTTATTCTCTATTCCATTGTACCACATTCTTTAACTTTTTAGCTTCTCGGTATAAGTATGTTACTAGTAGTAAACTCATGAGTGGTGGAATGTTATTTTCCTTCTTCTCTCTTATTTCTTTTCTTGTTTTCTGCGTTTTTCCATCTTCTTCCTTCGTCTGCCTTGGTTTATATTGGGCACACATTTCATGCATAGGTAAAATATTATAAATATTAAAATCAAAACTTTAGGTGTTAGATATGTAAAAATATGTGGTAAATATGTAAATCTTTTTTTAAAACTTATTATTAAAATTTAAAATTTAAATCCTGCAAAAAAAGGGGGGTGGGGATTGTCAAAGGGGCCTTGCCCTACTTAACTTCATCAACATTGCTCAAGGCGCTCCTCATATGGGTGCAAGAAATTTAATCAAAATAGAATATATTGAGAAACTGCAATTAGTGGTATAAATGTGAGGAGTCGAGCTCGAGCTTAACTTTATATCAAATAGTGAGCTGGAGCTTGAGAGAATTTGAGCTCGGCTCGCGAGCTCGAATTAAAAATTCAATATTTACGGGAGCTCGTTGAAATAAAATTGGTGGCAGACAAGGCGGAGGATATAGTGAGAACTCACTGAAAAACATACAAAATGACTAGCTGTAAGCTAATCGGGCCGGCTCGTGAGTAAACAAGTTGAGCTAGGATGAACTCGAGCTTGAGCTCATGGCTCGATAAGCTCGACTCGTGAGCTCTTTAACCAGCCGAGCTCGAGGCTCGCTGGCCGACCCTTCTCATTTACACCCCTGACCGAAATAGAACACAAATAAAATAGCCGAACTCACTTTTTATTTAAAAGAAAAAAATGTTATATTTTTTTTATATAATTTTGATAAAAATGTTTAGCTGAGTTGCGACTTGTAAGACACGTTGCTTTCTCTCTTTCCTCAAAAAACATTGGGCCATTTATATACATACCATATATTTCTTATATATTTGCAAATCTAACACCCTAAACATTCATATTTACTTGCATATCACTCCAATATTGACACCACATTAAGAAAATAACACTATTATTATATATTAGAAGTGAAACATAACTTTTCATGCATAAGTTAATGGTGGCACCAAATGACTATAAGTGCTTCACACTTTTGAGGGTTAGATATATAAATACACAAAATTGTGTTATATGCATGTAAATTTCCACCCAAAAAACAAAAAAAAAATTACATACATACCACAAAATTCCTAAATATTTACATACTACATTTATATTTATTATATAGTAGAATGATAGTTGAAAATATGTATCTCACTTTAAAAATAGTGAGTAATGGCTATATTTTTAATATGTTGATAAATATTTCAGTATATTATAAATAAACATAAAAATTTAGGTGGTAGGGGTGTAAATAAATAAGATATGTAGGGTATGTTTGTAAATGATCCAAAAATATTTATATTTGACATTTCCAGAGAACTTTGTGTACGGATAAGGCCATAAAACGTGGCCTGAATTGTTTCATTTACCGTAAAGAAGCTAGAAAATCGAAGTAAAATAAGCAGACGGCGAATCTGGGCAGTCCGCCGCTACTCTCAGCCGTCCGCCGCCGTGGAAGTTTGTCGGCGTTCGCCGTTAATAAGATTTACGCCAAGCAGGAGGAGCAGAAGAAGGAGAAGATTGAAGGGGATGGGTGCTTCGGCGCCGCAGCAGTGGAAGTTCTCTCAGGTATTCGGCGAGCGGACTCCGGGGGATTTAATCGAGGATGGTTAGATTTTTATCTTTTTTTTTTTGAGCACTTTTTTTTATGGTAGATTACATGAAAGCTTAGGTTGTTGATAATGGTGGCTAAAGTCTATATCAGAAGTTGTGGGTGATGGGATGATCATTAATGCTGGGAGTTGAGAAGAAAGACTTGTGGATGAATTTCTTTTAATATAAATTTATGTAATTATCATATATTGATGCTCTCAAGAGTAACTTGGCAAGCTTTTAATTAGGGGTGTAAAAAAATCGAACATGAACGAACATAACTTGTGTTCGTGTTTGATACGTTTGAAATTTAGTTTGTTTGAAATAATCTCGTGTTTGAAATTTTTCGTGAAGTCATTGTTCGCGTTCGTTTCTTAACGAACGAGCTGAACATGAGCTGTTCGCGAACGACGAACTAGTTTGACATCCCTAATATTAATATATATATAAATAATATATTATATTAATTATATAACTTGTATTATATAAATATATAATATCTATATTAGTATATTATTGATATAGTATATTAATATATTATTATTAATTTATTATATATTATAATTTATAAAATTTAATTTTTTAAAATACCATAAATTTTTATATATAATTATTTTAAGAACAATAACAATTCAAACACAAACGAATGCATCACTATTCGTGTTTGTTTCGTTTAACTAACCGAACGAAAAAATTTTGTTCACGTTCGTTTCGTTTATTTATCGAACGAATTGAACACGATATCATTGATGAACCGAACACGAACTGTTCGCGAACAACGAGCTTTTTTGACAGCCCTACTTTTAATAGCTTCTATATATTCACGAAGGTCCTGAGAGAAGTTTTTGAGTATTTTTTTTCCTAAATTTATAACTAGTTGCTGCCTTTAGTGAATGTAGATAAATAAATTGTTGAATCATTTAAAAGTTTTTATGGAGGAAAAATTTTCTGTCCGGACTCCGGACATAGCTCTACGTGATGACTCCAGTAATAAGCCGCAATGTGTGTTATATTGAGCCCAACTAAAAAAAATATTAAAGTAGATACGCAGTGGTTATTGGAATGGAACCGCGGAGGTTATTGGAATAGAACTGCAGATGTTTTTTAGAGGGTTATTGAGAGATTATTGGGTGGTTATTGAGGGGTTATTGGGGTATTAACTCCAATAACGCAGCAGTAACCCCTCAATGACCCCCCAATAACCCTCCAATAACTTCCGAGGTTTCAATCCGATAACCTGCTGCAATAACCTCCTAATAACCCTCAAATAACCTCTCAATAACCTCCGTGGTTCCACTTCAATAACTCCCGTAATAACCCTCAATAAGCTCCCAATAATTTCCTCGGTTTCACTTCAATAATCTCCTAATAACCTCTGCAGTTTCACTTTAATAATCTCTTAATAACCTCCGCAATATAGCACACGTGACGACATATTACTGGAAGTCCGCAAGAAGAGCTACATCCGGACTCCAGATATAAAATTTTCTCCTTTGTGGAGGTGTGTTGATGTCGGTCAACTTTTCGATTGATTAGATTTATTTAAAAAAATATGATATATGAAAATAATTTTTTTTGATTTAATTTAAGTATAAAAGATATATAGAGTTTGGGTTTTGAAAGTAGGTGTTTTAATTTTTTTTTTAAAAAAAATGAGACCCAATGGATCTCATTAGTTCAATAGTTTGCATAATCGTGCCTGATACCGCGAATACTACACCTTCCCGAAAGATAAGTGTAGACCTCGGCGATAGACCCAATCCTGCAAACTACGAGATTTGTGACATCCATTTAGTCTGCGAACCTTTTATATATGACCGACAAATTCCCATATCTAATACAAAGATTAAATAGGGTTTATTTTACCTGGGTTCCAAGTTCCCTATAGAGGCAAGCCCCTATAGTTAATTACATCCCAAATGACGGGAGTCACTTGAGAAAACTCTCGATAATGATCAATGGTTGTAGTCTTCAAGAATTCAAGGTTTAGGTTTTCAAGGTAGGATGAGGAAAACCAAGTGGAAATGGCTCAATGCGGAACACTTATTTTTAGGAGTCCAAAGGAAGGAGAAGGTAGGGGATGTCACTGATCTGAGGGGAATCCCCAGTGACTTCCCAAACTATCCTACTGTGTGGCTGCATTTTTAGAGATAATGTTATTCGAATGTTCAATCCTGCCAATTTTATTATTTGGAACTTACATTTGCATAATACCCGATTATGCAAATAGCCCACAGAGAAAGGAGGGTTTACGTCGTACCA
>NW_018165201.1:3396184-3416282 GCF_001263595.1 Phalaenopsis equestris | reverse complement strand
TTTTCTGCCCCCGAAGAGCTTGCGGGATTGAAGTAATGAAAGGAGCGGGCTCGAGAGCCGTTACCTGAAGGATTGGCGGGGAAATTAATGAATTCCAAACAGAGGGGAGATTAAATGGAAAACATTAAATCCTAAATTAATTTTAATTAAGACAGAATTTTGAAATTTGAATTTCAAATTCAGGTGAGCTGGTGCCTAGCCCGTGCTCAGCCTAAATCGAACCCGAGTCAAACCTGGGTTGTCCGAGGCCCGCACCTAAAAAACATCGATTTCCGTGCGGTTCGCGCGAGTGTGGAACCACAGAAATATGGGTGTCTTTTCTAGCTAAAATCAACGTTCCGGACGCGTCGACGCGGTCTGTTTCATCATCTGGGGTCGTCCGGACGAGTTCGCCGTTGGGCGAGTCGATTTAAGCCAAAATCGTGTGTAGTGCTGTAAATGCGTGAAAAGCGGCGTTCGCGAGTAATCGAGTCACAAAGGGTTCACCTAAGGCTGTTGATCCTATAGGAACTCAATTTCGAGCACTCTACATGTTGGTCTTTAGCCCTTGCAACTAAAAGTTGAGTGCTTGGGACCATTCGTGCGAGTTTTCACAAAAATGAGTAAAATAGACAATAATGATGCTTGTTGAACAAAGAATATCAGTACGATACAGCTGAAGATGCTTAATGATATAATATGACAACTTGCTAAAGTTAGGTTTGTTCTGATTTTACTAGGTGTCCTAGACTCTATTTGCTATATGTTGACCATGCAAGGTGGTGTTTTTCAAATTAGCGTTGAGGTTAACTATCTTTTTTGGGATGAGTTGATTGAGTCCCTTTTTAGTAAATTTGATATGTTAGCGACCTCTAATCATCCCTGAGGTTGAGTATACTTGTTTGGATGCTTTTGACGAGTTGATACTTTTGATTGGGATGAGTAACTATGAGTTTGACCCAAGTGTTTATATAGATAAAAATTGTAAAGTGTCCATTGATGCAATGAAATTTCATGTCATATATTTATGATTATGTATTTTAATTTACGCACAATGGTTTCTTGATAGGGAGATTTACATAAATAACACGATTCCTATTCATATGTATTCGCTTATCTAACGTCTAACTTTAACTTTTGCATTTATGCCATCTTACTTATGCATGAAAAGGTGTATTTCACTTTAAAATAATGGTATGTTTGTTTTGATATGAAATATTTGGGTGATAAAAATGTAAAAAATAACATCTTGGTATTAGATATGTAAATATATAGGAATTGGGTGGTCTGTATATAAATGTCCATCTTGTAATATGTTACCTTCTTGCACCGACAAGATGGAAACTTTTTGTTATATTGAACAGCTGATCGTATGGACTTCTTTTCAGTTGATGTCATATCTGCAATTGAGTTTGAGAGTAGAGGTGAATATCTTGCAATTGGAGATCATGGTGGTCGCATTGTACTCTTTGAAAGCACAATAGGAATTAATGTAAGTTGTTTTACTATATGTTTTATCGCGGAGTTTTGTTTCTTGTGCATCTATTCAAATTTCAAAGGAAGATTTACATACATACCACTACTCAATTTTATGTATTTGCATATCTAACACCTAAACTTCAATTTGCCACTTTACCTGTGCATCAAAAGGTGTGTTTCGGGTTTAAAAATAAAAAACGGTGGTATTTTTTATGTGATATGACAGATTTGGTGGTATAAATGTAAAAAAGTAAAGTTGCAGTGTTAGAAATGTAAATACATCGGAAATGGATGTCACATATGTAAATGCCCCAATTTCAAAGTACTTTTGTCCTTGACAATTGTGTTAGCCACATTTGCGAAAGGAGCTCGAACACATGGATTATCCTACCCCAATTCATCCTAGGTACACTTACAAAACAGAGTTTCAGAGTCATGAGCCAGAGGTATATTTCTTTTAAAATCATTCCTAATTTTATATTTCTCCCATTTCCTATATATTTAATTGACATATGTCATTCTGTAGTTTGATTATTTGACGAGTTTGGAAATTGATGAGAAGCTAAACAAGCTAAGGTGGTGTGCTGCTCCAAATAATTCTATGTTTCTTCTTTCAACAAATGACAGAACAATCAAACTGTGGAAGGTAAAAAAAGTGCTACGCAAAAGGTCACAAGCATATTGGATCAATTTCTTTTTGGGGCATTTACATACATACCACACAATTCCTATGTATTTACATATCTAACTCCTAAACTTTGCTTCTTACATTAACAAATCTTTTATATCACATAAAAAATGCCACCATTTCAACTTGTAAAAAGTGAAATACACCTTTTCATGCATTGGTAAGGTGGCTTGTATGTAAAAATTGAAGTTTAGGGGTTTGATATGTAAATACAAAAGAATTAGAATTAAGGGCTATGTATGCAAATTTTCCTTTCCTCTTTTCCCACCTTTGAAATTTGAAATGTAATACTAATTTGATTTTTGACCAGGTTTTGCCATATAAAGTGAAGGAAGTGAAGGAAATGAACCTGAATCCTCCAGTTTCTTCTGAAAATACTCTACTGGCTGAGAATAGTTTCATGGCTGACCAAAATAAATCATCTATTATAAATGGTTATCGGCTTGAGTGGTTACCTAAAAGGCAAAGGAACTTGTCTCCACCAAATTGCGGAGATCCTCTCCCTCTCTCAGTATGCTGATTGAAATCAGACATGTTTCTTCATGTCTTTACATTAATTAGGTCTTATATATTTTATATTTATTATTATTTTTTTTTTGTTCCGTCATGTTCTTCTGCGTAACATTTATTTTTATGCCATCTGAAAAATTTTCAGTTTTTCTGCCTTTCAAATGGATGAAATACCTTTTTGCTGATTTTCTTACATGATATCATAATTGGGAAATAAATAACTTGTCTTACATTGGATTTAGCCGAACTGAAGTACTTTTTAATGCAGTTTGTCATGGTTATAAATTTTAGTAGACTGGTATCTTGTTTTGATTTCAGCGCTAGAGACGTTCAGTATCTGCTGTGTTTTGTTCCATCAACCTCCTTCACATCCGCTGCTAGCTGATGCTCAATTACTGATATATTGACCCATCTTCCCCTTCTTTTTTTTTTCTCTTTCCATTTATGTGCCATGATGACTTCGTCCCAGGACATTCTTTGGAAACAATTTTTTGGATGTTAGTCCTTTTGTTGTCCTATTATGGCTATTTTTTATCCATTTCTTTTAATTTTGTTTTGATGACAAAGGGTCTGTTTGGGGCAACTTTTTCATTGCGTTTCTTTTCAAACCATCACCATAGCTGCATTTGGCTATTTGTTTTTTTTTATGTTTTTTAGAAATTTTTGTTGTGAAAAGTTGATTTTTACGACCAAATATGCAAAAATGTAGTGTTTATAAGAAAATTAGTCTGATTTTTTCAAAAAAAAAATTATAATACCTACAACAACTTTAAAAAAAAGTATTTTTCCAACAACAGCTTTATGACTAACTTTACAAAAAATTGCAGCAGCCCCAAACGGAATTTTAAGCCTTCATTTGACTTCTATGCTATCTGATATGAAAGCGACTTTTACAACGATAGATAAGTTGCTTTACATCTATTGCCCATTACTGGGGTGCCAAAGAGGATGTGCACTTGCATTATGGTAATTTTCATTGTATGTTTCTCATATGTATCAAAATTGTGATATGTCAATCTTTTAATAAAAATAACTTAAAAAAAACCAAATGAAACATAAGTTTATACTGCTTTATTTTCTGGTTTTAGTTATTCCCAAGGTATTGTTTGGTCAGTTTGGCTGGTTGGGCTAAGGAAACAAGTAACAACATATATTTCTCCGGAATCTACACCAAGGACCTTGGAGGATCATTTATTTGACAATATGAATTAATATTTTGCTTGCGTTCTCCCATATGTTTTTGATATTGTCATACAGGCATATGATTACCTTGTAATATTCTTCTGAAGTGCGAAATTCTGTCATTTATAGGGGAATGTTTATGTTTTTATTTCTAAGAATACATTGATTGCCCTATCTCATGTTGACAACACCAAAGGTTGTGATGGTCTATGGATAATAACAGTGCCTTGCACCTTCAGATGCTTAATATTAGAGATGGAGCTTGGGCAAGATGCCGGAGGGTATATGCACATGCTCACGATTATAAAATTAACTCGATATCAAACAATAGGTATTTTATTGTTTCAATTATTTATTTGTTTCTAGATTAGGGGCATTTACATACATATCACACAATTCTTATGTATTAACACATCATACATCTAAACTTTCATATTTACACACAACACTCAAAATCTTTGATATCACATAAAAAATAGAGCTATTATCACTTTTTAAAAGTGAAATATACCTTTTCACACATTTGTTTAAAGAGTCGAAGTATGTATGTAAATATGAAAGTTTACGTGTGAGATATGTAAATACATCAGACCTGTGTTCTATGTATGTAAATTTCCCTTTAGATTAAGCATAGGTGAAATCATGTTTCTATCATAGCCAGCTCAACTACAGCTTTTGAAAGACCATTCTATTTATGTTCTGGTCAACTATTAGCTTCTTTTATCATCTCACTTGCAGCGATGGCGAGTCATTCATTTCTGCTGATGACCTCAGAATAAATTTATGGAATTTGGAAATAAGTAATCAATGCTTCAACATTATCGACATGAAGCCTTCAAACATGGATGATCTAATAGGTGAATAATTTGGTAACTTTAAACTCTTAGGTTTAATTTCCAAAGAATTATCCGCTGGTTAGTGACAAATAGGGGCGAGCATTTGGTTTGTTTGGATGGATTGATCAAATTGGGCAAACCAATTGCAACTCAAAGCCACAATCTGAAAAACTGAACCTATCAAAATTTTGGTAAAACCGAATTAACCTAACAAAAATTTAATTCTGCTCAAACAATCCAATTATTAATAAAACGTTTTTTTTTGGTTGAAGTTTGATTATGAATAAACATTATAAATTACATATCTTACATATATAATATTAATTTAATTTTATGAATCCTTTATTTGTTTTAATCAAATAGTGCATATGCGACAAACTTTGATTTTTTTTTTATTTGTTTGACATGAAATTAAAATATGGAAAGATTTACTTACATACCACTTAATTCCTATGTATTTATATATGTAACAGTAGAATTTAATCGGGGAGGAAAATTCCTTAATCCATTATTCACAAGTAGGGTACATATACTTATTTGCAAACTCACCAAACATATTTCACTTAAATTAGAATAGGAAATAATTCTGAATAAAAAAATAGGAAAAACATAAAATAGGATGAGAATAAAACAATCAAAGGTTTCCTAAAATATCCTTATAAAATCCTCTAACATTTGAAGGTGGTGTTTGACCCACTTGAGAGAGGCAAATATGAAAAAGACCAAATCTTCTCAGATTGTCACTCTCCTCCTCAAGCTTGGTCGTAAATGTTGTACAGATCAAGTTGTGTATTGAATTCCTACTAGGTTATGAAAGGAAGAACTTTGGTGAAGATATCAACAATTTGTTGGTGTGTCGGGATGTAGCTTAGTTGTATCACTCTCCCATTGACCTCTTCAGAGATGAAGTGTCTATTAATTTCAATTTGTTTGGTCCTATGATGATGCACATGATTATTGACAATATCGATAGCTGCTTGACCGTCAGATAACATCTGTACAAGTCCATTGAAAGAATATTCCAATTCCCTTATCATTTTCTGAATTCAAATCCCTTCACAGATCCCCAAGGCAAGTGTCATATATTATGATTGTGCACTGCTTCTCGAAATAATAAATTATTTCTTACTTCATGTAATTAGATTTCTCTATACATATGAGCAATAATCTGTGGTGGACCATCAGTGTATTAATTACAATTCTCTATTTTTGGTTTTCTAGAAAATTAATCCATTACTAAAAGTCTTCTTAAGAAATCTTAGAATTCAATATACCATCTTCAAATGCACTTCATTTGGGCTATTCATGTGTTAACTCAAAATGTTGACAATGTAATATCTAACATAGTAGGTGACATATAGATGAGTTTTCCTACCAATATTTGGCATATTGTCTTAACCATAAATATGCTTTCTTCTTCCTTGTTAGGCTTCTTATTGGGTTCCATCGGAGTATCAACGGGTTTGCATCCAATAATCCTTATTTTCATTAATAGATGTTGGATGTTTTTCCTCTGATATAATAATCCATTTCTTGGATCTTGCTACCTCTATGCCTGGAAAATATCTCATGTTTTTTAGGTCCTTGATTTCAAACTCGGTGGCAAGCACTTATTCAATTTTGAGAATTTCTCTTCCATCATCACTAGGTAAAATCATATTATCCACATATACAATCAATGCAGTAATCTTATATCCCTGAGTATGTTTTAAATAATGTATGATCAACTTGATTTTGAGAATACCTAATGGGTTTCATAGTCTTAGCAAACCTTTCAAACCACATCATTGGTTATTACCTAAGCTATTAGAGGGACATCCCGAGTTTGCATACTAGGTGATTGCTTAAGACTTGGTAGCATCTCTATGTATACTTCTTCCAGATCGCCTTTCAAAAAAGCATTTTTTTACGTCAAGTGTATGTAGTCCCTATTCCTTGTTAACTGCTCCTGAAAGAAGAATTATGATAGTATTGAATTCAACAACTGGTGCGAAGGTCTCCTGATAGTCATTCCCATAGGTTTGTGTGAAATCCTTAATAATAAGTCTGGCCTTAAGTCTCTCAACATTCTCATCAACTTTGTATTTGATGATAAACACTCATTTGCATCCAACTGGCTTCTTATCCTGAGGAAGTTTCGAAGAGTCCATGTGTCATTTTGCTTTAGTGCTCAATTCTCTTCTTCCACTGCTTTCCTTCATTTTGGATTTTCAAGAGCTTCATGAATGAATTTAGGAATCTGAATACTATCAATATTAGATATAAACGATGTATAGGCTGAGGATGGTGTTTCATAAGATACATACTCCTGAATTCAGTTTCTAATTTTTCTTTCTTTTTCAATAGCCCCCAAAAAGGAAGGGGACGACTCATGAATACTCGACTCCTCACCTAAAATTTCAAGTAAATGTGGATTTGGGTTTTGGTTGAAACAATTTTGTTTTTGCAAGTTGTCTTCCACCTACTCAAGATTTTTCTTCCTTCTGGTGTATACACAAAGTTTTTTATTTTGGACTAAAGGTTAGGTTGGTTGTATATCCTCATTTAGAGTGGGAGAGTAGGTGGAATAGTAGGATTTGGTGGGTTTGTTTTTTGGGTGTCATCAAGTGCGTCCCAAAATTAACGGTCCTCTTTTGCCCGATGATGGATTTAAATGTCACGACATCTTGTGGGACATTTGCATACATGTGTCTCAAACATATCCATCTCCCACTTTAGGTGCCATTGAGTTGACTAGCAAGACATAATAATATGGTCTCGATTCTTCCATGTACGGCGGTTGGGGTCATTGATCTCATGAATTGTGTCCTCTCCAGTGAGATGATTCTTTTTGCCTTTACCACAAACATACATAAACACGGATTGCGACCATTGAAGAAAGTTATGACCATTGAGTTTATGATTTGTGATAAAGTTTGAGAGTTTAGGAGTAGTCTGGACAGAATCCTTGGTTTCTATCTCAGGATTCACATATGGAGTAGAACTTGACATCTTCATCTTGTACTTTGTCATCATCCCTAAGCGTATTTAGGGCCACTTTCATATTTACACACATAGCACTTGAATCTTTAATATCACATCAAAAATAAAACTAATATCACTTTTTAAAAGTGAAATACACCGTTTCATGCATAGGTTTAAAGCGCAAAAGTGTTATGCATGTAAATATGATAGTTTAGGTGTGAGACATGTAAATACATAAGAATTGTGTGCTACTTATGTAAATTTTCCTTTTTTGTGTGTCAGCTGCATGCTCATGTATCTTCTATGCTAACGAAAATTAGCTTCATTACATTTTTAAATTAAGATTTTCAATCATGCAGAGGTGATAACCGCTGCTGAGTTCCATCCTACTCACTGTAACCTCCTCGCTTATGGTAGTTCAAGAGGTTTTATCCGGTTATTTGACATGAGACAATCTGCCCTATGTGACCAGAATGCAAGAATGTGAGCTTCAACTAATTTGATATTACGATAATACCAAGAAGTCTTGTTTGAACCACCTAATTCTTATGGCAAAATTCTGCATAAATCATCAGCCATCTTATTTTTGTTTCACTTTATATATATATATATATATATATATCTGGAATATTTACATAATAACTACTTAATTCCTATGCATTTACATATCTAACACTTAAACTTCAATTTTTACATATATGCTACCTTATTCATGAAAATGTGCATTTCGCTTTTTTATAGTTAAAATAGTGGTATTTTTGATGTGATGTAAAAGATTTGGGTGATATAAATGTAAAAGATAGAGATTAGGTGTTAGATATTTAAATACAGAGGAATTGGGTGCTCCCCTCCCCCCCCCCATCCCCAAAGACACACACACAGATTATACTTCAGTTTTTTAAAAACCTGAAGTTTGTTCATACAGTTTAAAGGATCCAGAATACCAAGGTGCTAGATCCTTTTTCACAGAGATTGTTGCTTCTATTTCTGACCTAAAGTTTGCCAAAGATGGAACACATATTTTAAGTCGCGACTACATGTACCTAAAGGTGTTTATCTTCTTTTTTCTGTTACCATGAATTTAAATGGTATCATAAATATTAAATGATTGGATTGTTGTAATTATTTGCTTTATTTTTTCTTTTCTTATTAAATTTTCATTTAGTGACTAAAATCCTCTGTTGTGTTTGCAGTTCACTTCAACAATTTAGTGTTATTAGTCTTATGGAATTTCCATTCAATTAGTTATCTTTCCCCATTTCTACAGTTGTGGGACATGCGCATGGAAGAAGCACCTGTTGCAACTTTTAAGATGCATGAGTTTCTCCGCCCTAAGGTATTTAATTTTTTTTTTTATTTCTGGTGATCAGGGTGAGTAGAAAGATGGATTTTTGAATGAAAAGATTGCCTTATACGTTTATACTGCCCAAATCTTTTTTATTGCATAAAAAATACCATCATGTTAACTTTTAAAATGTGAAATACGTCTTTCATGCTTAGGTTCGGTGATATGTTTGTAAAAATTGAAGTTTAGTTGCTAGATATGTAAATGCATGGTGTGTAGATCTTCCTAAAAATTAATGCAGAATTTTGAAAATCAAAATTCAGATAGATTTTGTTTTCATCCATTTGTTGCCATAATAGCAAAATTAGGTTGATTCAGGGATATTCATGCATAGGATTAATCATCTGGCCAACTAGTTATTTTAATGGTTTTAATGTATTCTACAAAATGCTACTATGGAAGGCATGCTGAGATGTGTCTGATGTTTCATATCCTATAACTATAAATATAGGCTAGTAAAATGCCAAAATACTCTCTCGAGTATTTGTATGAGATCATTGTAATCACAAAGTCTTTAAAAGTGTTAAATTAGTCTACATATTCTTTTTAATATGGGCTGAAATAATTTCCAAAAAAGATCATTTTATACCTTATTAAAGGTACCTGGGGATTAAATTGATATTTTTTATACTATGAGACTAAAATTACTATCTACAGAAAGTTAGGATTATTTTGACATTTTCTCAAATACAGGTGTAGTCTAGTTTTGGTGGGCTTTGTTGTTGTTCTTTCAATTAAGCTTTATAATCTTAATTGGTGGCTTTGAAAATATAAGCAATTCAGATTGCTATTGTTTTTGGCCTGAAGTTCTACCTTTAATCTTGTATTTTGCTGCAAATTTTTTTTTTTTTCAAATTGACAAATTGATTGATTCCTTTCAGCCTTTCAGCTTAGTGCAAGCTTTATATCTATTTGACAAAATTTAATTGCTTTGGTAGCTATCAGAGATGTACAATAATGATTCAATTTTTGACAAATTTGATTGCTGCCTCAGTAGTGATGGCCATCAATTTGCTAGCGGTTCTTACAGGTTTACTAGAATTGTTGTTAATTTTGTACAATAATGTTCTTTTTTCATATTATTTGCTAATATATTTTCTTGTTTATGGTTATAAGCAATACTTTCAAAATTTTCACACGTGGTGGACAGGAAAATGGACTTATATTGGATATTTGTAAATGTACACAGAGGTGATCTTCTTGGCCACTTTATTTTTCTGATGAACTTTAGTACATTACAAACATATTTAAGCATCTTTTTTTTTAATCTTTTCAAGCTTTTTAATGTTTCTCATAACTTTCTCTTATTGGAAGATAACATGATATTTAAGTGTAATAAGTTAAATATTATGGATGCATTGTATGTAGGATTGAGGATACATATGAAGATATAATCTCTAGAGTTATGGAAGAATACCTTTAGAGTGCTGATCCTATAGTTCAACCCAAACCACGACCAAACGACACAATTTTATTGGTGAATTCAAAGAAAATATAATGATGACTGTCCACACAGAACTACACCAACATGCAAACTATTAAACGACAATGACTCCTCCTCCAACAAGAATAAAACTGTCTTTATAAGTTTACTTATGAAGTTTAACAATTAGTTTAATTAACTTAATTCTTTTAACTACATTTCATAGCACACATTAAATTTCTTTTAGATTTGTTTTGTTTACTTAAGTTTTATAGTTTGAATATTGTGTTTGACGTTATAACTATAAGAATTCTAACTCTCTGTAAGATCGATACTTAGAACTTTACTTGTGTTATTATTATGAGGTTTGACAACTTAAAGATTTTAAAATATAAAATTGCTTATACTAAATTTATTTTTATTGGTATTGAACTGCATATTTACTATTAGTGTTGTCGTGTGTGTATTGTAATATTGAAAGATATTTACAACACACATCACAAAAATCAACCGCCACATGACCACACCACTAGATTTTCTACTAAAAGCATTAGCTACCTCATTTACCTTATCAGGTTGATATATAATACTGAGATCGTAATCTTTAATCAACTCTAGCCACCTTCTCTGTCTCAAGTTCAGCTCCTTCTGAGTGAAAATTTTCTTTAAGCTTTAATGATTGGTATAAATCTCACATTTCACTCCTCATAAATAATGTCTCTATATCTTCAATGCAAATACAATAAATGCTAACTCCAAATCATGAGTAGGATAACTTTTCTCATGCGACTTCAATTATCTAGATGCATAAGCAATAACTCTCACATTCTATTGCAATACACAACCTAATTCTCTCAAAGAAGCATTGGTGAACACTTGAAAATCCTCAACATCATTGGAATTATCAGAATAGGCGCCAACACCAAGCAAATCCTTCAACCTCTGAAAACTAGCTTCACACTCAGGTGTCCAATCAAAAGGAACTGCTTTCCAAGTCAATCTTGTTAGAGGAACTGCAATCTGTGAAAAGCCTTTAATAAAATTCCTATAATATCCTATCATGCCAAGAAAGCTATGAACTTCAAACACTGTAGTTGGTCTTGGTCATTTAACTGCCTGCACCTTTTGAGGATCAACATAAATATCATTGCTACTTACCACATAGCCCAGAAAAGAGAAATTGACACTTTGAGAATTTAGCATATAGTTGTTGTTGTCTTAATGTCTCCAACATCTATCTCAAATGAATTGCATGATCATCTTCAGACTTGGAATACACCAAATATCATCAATAAAGACAATAAAAAACTGATCTAGAAATGCTTTGAACACCCGATTCATTAAATCCATAAATACAGTTAGGGCATTAGTTACACTAAAAGGCATGACCAAAAACTCATAGTAGCCATAACGGGTACTAAAAGTTGTCTTAGCTACATCTTCCTCCTCCACCCTCAACTGACTATACCCGGATCTCATATCTTTTTTCGAAAATACAGATGCACCTTCAAGCTGGTCAAACAAATCATTCGTCCTGGGCAATGAATACTTGTTCTTGACGGTCACTTTATTTAATTCTCTATAATTAATGCGTATACGCATCATACCATATTTCTATACAGGTACACCCCAAGGAGATTCATTGGGTCTAATAAAATCTCTATTCAATAACTGCTGCAACTATATTTTTAAATCCTACAGTTTTTTAGGTGTCATTCTATAAGGAGCCTTCGCAATAGGAGATGTATTAGGTACAACCTCAGAGGCAAACTTACCAATTCTTCAAGAGAAAAACATCTAGAAACTCCTTTCCCAAAGGAACCTCCTTAAATGCCACAGTGGCTTTACTCCCATCTTTTACATAAGAAATAAATACATTATTTCCCCTTTTCCTTAATTTATCAACTTGTAGAGTTGATATCAAAGATGATAGGACATCTATGATACACTTTAAATAAAGTGTTTCATCCTCAACACATAAGTCCACACTCTTCCAACTGCAATCAATAAAAGCTTCATATCTACTCAACCAATGTGTACTTGAGTTAACATCAAACTCATTCAAAGGTAATATAATTAACTTGGACTCCAACTTGCTATTTGAAATCTCAATATCACAGACACAAATTTGACTAGCCATTAAATAATCTGTAGGGGGTAAAAGGACAAAAAAACCAGAAGCTAAAGTGATAAGAACGATGCTTAAGCAAGCAATAAATCCCTCAAATATAAATGAAGGACTAACTCTAGAATCAAATAAAATTTTACAAGCCCGTGTAAAAGTTGTACCTGTCAAACATTAAATTCATCCATAGCCTCCTGTTGAGTCAAACTACAAATTATAGGTTGAGTTGGAGTAGTAGCTAAAGGAGTAACATACTATCTTTGACTCTCTCCTATCTTCTTTCTAAAGAATCTCCCTCCACCTCTATAGGAAGATCCTTCACCGAAAGTTCTTGATGAGATCGCCTTCTGTTGTATATCAACCCTCTGGTCTACTAGAATATCAGATCTACTATCAGACGCTTTCTGGGGACACTGTGCTATCTTATGACCAGGCTGACCACACTTAAAACACTACTCAGAAAATCAATAACATTGATCGCGATGTCTCCTTCCACATGAAGTGCAAACGGGAGCATTACTCACTGAGATAGATGAACCTTTCCTTCTAGAAGCTGTAGAACCTCTCCCAGAGTCATATGGCCCAAATCGATTATTCTTCCCACTGCTACCACTTCTAAAAGATTCACCTCCAAATCTTTTCTGGCTCACATTCATATGGCGTTCAGTAGACATCAAATTATTTTCCACCAATCTTGTCGTGTCTACTAACTCATAGAAATCTTTGATCCTAAATGGAACAAGTGGGCGTTTAAGTTATCCTTGAGTCCTCTAAAAAATTTATAGCACTTCTCCTCTAGAGTACTGACTAACTGTGGAGCATATCTTGCTAATGTAGTAAACTCAGCCTCATACTGCATTATCTTCTTTTTCCCTTGAACCAATCTCATAAAGGACTCCTGCATCTAATGTGTGGCTGATGGAGGTACAAACCAATCTCAAAATGTATTAGTTAATTACTCCTAAATAATCTCAACTTTCTGCTTGCCTTGAAACTTCTCCCTCTATTACCCTAGCCACCGATGCTCAGCCTCACCATCAAGTAAAAACACCGCCAGGGGTACCTTACGATTCTCTGGATACCGCATGCTATCAAAAGATTTCATTAGTCTCAGTAGCCAATCTTCAGCTACTTGAGGCTCTACTGCTCCCTTGAAATGAGGCAGATTCAATCTCAAGAATAATTGCAAATGCTTATCTCCCTCCTCTGCTTTCGAAGTACACATTCTGCTTTGAGCATCGCCCATCAATTGAGCCACTAAACTAACAAATTGATTCATGGAATCTCATAGAAGAGCTCCTAGTGTACTTTGTACTGCCCCAACCTGACTGGAACTCTGTCCATCTGTCACATCTTGATCTTGGGGATCCATAATTACATAATACTTACAACTGCCATGCACGTGCAATAATTTAATATAATATACATACAAGAAAGGGTAGAAAAAAAAATAATCTTAAACAACCCAAAAATCTCACATTCATCTAATAATCAATCTTAGAGCTTTGGTTATAAATTAATTCCTTCAAATCCATTGCTCTGATGCCAAAAATTCTGTCACAACCCAACTCGATGTATCCCGTCATGTCGGGGTGAGTCATCTCGTGTGGAGGTCATAACAGTTAAATTATTATCCAAGATCTATTTAGAAGGAACCCATCTATTTTTCTTCAAGTTTTCACACAGAGTCACTAATATTATCAAAAGTTGTAAAATAAATATACTCAAAATACATTCAGATCATATAGATATACAACAAAAAGAATATATACAATAATCATGTTTAATCTCTCTATCATCAAAATTAAACATCACATGATTGTCAAAAATAAAGCTCAAAGATAATGTCATACTTAAAATCAGATTTTCACAAGTAAAACATAAGTAAGCATGTATTTAAAGAAAATTAATCGAACATGGTGGACATCATGTATAAGGATGTACAAAATCCTTCATAAAGACATTCAACAAGAAACTTTTCTTTTTCTTACGATGCCCATAAAAATAAATAAATATATGCTTAACATATAATCAAATGTGTTCTACAATCTGGTAAAGGCATTTTATAAATCGGGCATGAAACAAACTACTAAAATTGAGGAATAAATTGATCATCAAATTAAATTTAAAAACTTCAAGAAAATAATTAAATATGAAATAAACATGCAAGACTTTTCAAATCCCAAAATTAAGTCTCAACAGGTGCACTGGTATACTACGGTGGCAGTCGTTACAATCGATGGGTTACGGATCTCCGTAAGCCGCAATCATGCCAATCCGGGAGAGATCAGGTTTTTGCACGCCGATTCGGTCTCACTTGCCGCGCAAACGACAAAGCAAGCCGTAGAGTTATGTATGTTGTAATCGTCACCCAACCTAGGAAGTTGCAATTTGTTTTAGCTTTCGATCCTTTAATCAGATTCCTAAAACCTTGAGCTCTGATACCAATTTGATATGATTTGATGTCAAGATCAACATGATTTTTTCGCAGAAATTAGGGCAAAAACACTTATTTTCTTCAATAATCCAAACAACTCACATAAATACAAAAGATAAGCACCGTACAATTTGAGAGGTAGGCGATCTCCCCCAATTCCTACAATTTGAGAGGTAGAACATCTCTCCCAAACCCTAGACTTGAGACTCACAACTTAATCTCCTGCACAAAACCTAACCCTAAACATAACAAGTCTATTTATACCCAACAATGATAATAATAAAAAGACTAAATCGCTTCTTAGGCATACAAAAGACAAATTTGCCCTTAGGCTAGGCCCACTCATAACATAGACATGTATAATTAAAGCTAAAAATGCTCCAATTAGATGAATATATAAAGTTAATATTGGAGCATTAAGAAGGAAAAGTGGTAGATTGAATATAACATCGGTAGAAGTCGCTCAACATAATTTGTGAAGGGTAGGTTCGACACTTTAGGAACATTAACATATCCAAATATGTATTCATTAAGTTGGCCTTAACTCGTTGGCACAAGGCAACGATGGTCACTATTACTGATGTTATTTCTCTCTCATCAACTATCACTAGTTTTCTTTAATGTTGACTTTCTCTGCTGTTGATAATTTAGAGTTATGAGCTGATTTACCTGCATTGATCACTCAGGCCATCTCATTGTACTAATCGTAGAACACCAAGAAGACTGCGCAGCTTTGCATGGAGACAGCGAGGTTCTACCATTTAATTCAGGAGAAAATTTTTCGCACGTAAGACGTACGCAGCGCTGTGTACGTCAGGGACGTTATTCAGAGAGTATTGGGGGTTTATATTCGCGTTATACCCTCTGTAACCTCATGTAACCTACATGCAACCTACCTGCAACCTACAAACATATGAAAATAGAAGCGTGGAACTTATTAGAAGGTACAAATAGGTTACAGATAGGTTACATGGAGGTTATAGGGGGTATAACGCGGATATAACCTCCCAATACTCTCTGAATAACCTCTCTTACGTACGCAGCGCTGCGTGCGTCTTACGTACGCTACATACTACACAATTTATATGTATTTACGTATCTAACACCTAAAAGATCATATTTACAAGTTTACCACTTCTATCACTATCTTTTTAAAAGTGATATATACATTATTTTCCTTTTAATTCATGCTTCATACATTTTTTTTTCTGTAGCTCTCTTTTTATCTTCCAAACATTAAAAATGAATTTTTTTTTTTTCTGAATTATTTGACAGGAAATGAGAATTCAGACAGTATTATTCCATGTGATATCACATCCAAAGTGATCCACATGGCCTGGCATCCTACAGCAGATATGGTTGCCTGTGCATCTGCAAGTAGTTTGTATATTTACTCTTCCTGATATATTTTCAGGTAATTTTGACTACAAAATAGTTTGTATGTTTACTCTTCCTACTATATTTTCAGGTAATTTTGACTCTTTTTTTTAGCAAGATTTTAAATCCACATTAGATGGGGAAGTCATGGTTTGTGAACAACATTTGTCTTGCTTAGCAGTTGCCACTTGGTAAGCTCCAATGTCTTTGACCTCTAAAATTGAAGTTAGTGCTTCAAATTGGGCTTTTACATGCATACCACTCAATTCCTATGTATTTACAAATTTTACACCTGAACTTTACCTTTTATATTTATACCAACCAAATCTTTCATGTCTTTAAACAGTCAAATAGACATTTTTTATGTGTAGGTGAGGTGGCATGTAGTCAAATTTGAAGTTGAGGTATTAGATGTGTAAATATGAAAGAATTAGGTTGTATGTGTAAATTATGTGTACCTTTTTTTTTAGCGTTCCTAGTGACATTGGCGTGTAACGCTTATGCACCATCAGCAAATTTATATCATCCGACATGAATCTTGAGACAAATCTTTTTAAACAAAAAATATTCAATCTTTGATTAAAAGTTATCACGAAGTCTGATTTTAGCAAACTTACAGACAAACTAACTGGCTCGGCGAGATGGACGCAAAGAAATCAAATTGGTCAAATTTGAGTCAAATCAAGCCCAGATCAAGCTGTTAAATTACTTTTGGGAGCTTTCAATGCATAATTGAAATATTAAACGGATTTCGAATTTGGCAAGCTTGTAGTCAGATCGAGTGCCTTGATAAAGACAAATCTAACGAGCACAATACCACTTAATTCTAACATTGTTAAGATACTCAAATGTTTACAGAATATTGTTCAATCGACCCAAAATTCAGTTAAATTGCAAGGTTTTCTTGTTGAACATGGAAATATCAAGAATACTGGATTCCTTTTTGGTTCATCAATCAATACATTTTGGGAACACTTAAAATTTACATTTTACATATATGCCACCCTATCTCTGCATGAAAGGTGTATTAAATTTTCAAAAAAATAAAATAATGATAGTTTTGATGTGATGTGATATAATTGCTAGTTACAAATGTATAAAGTTAAGTTTACATATTAGATATGTAAATACATAAGAATTGGGTGTTAGGTATGTAAATACCCCAAATATTAATTGGCTTCCACATGCTCTTTTGATATTTGGGTGATAATATTCATAAAATTGAAGATATATAGTCTTATAAATAATTATGAACAAATTTTTTTCTGCTAAAATAACATTAAATTAATAATAAATAAATAAATAAATAAATAAATAAATAAAAACCATGCACCGCCTGGGAAACATTTAAATGGAATATATATATAGCCTCTAATTAGCAAAGCGATTAATTTGGACTAGATTTTAATAATTCAAGAAATTGCAGCATCTCACACATAAAAGTTCATAATTACAACATAATTTAAGAAATTGAAATCATGTAAGAAATTTTACATAAAAATTCTTATAAAAAATGCTTGATCATCATCATCATCATATATTACTTGTTAAAAATTTTTTTTTTCTAATGATCTGTTTAGGTTAGTTGCAGGTGTTTGAAGAAACAACTGTGGTTGTCACTGTTTAAAGAAGCAGCAATGAAACAGTTGTTCAAAAAATTGTGGTATATATATTTAAATCAAACTGTAACATTCTAGAAACCACCAAACTTTTTAGCCATATCTGATAGAAAACACAGCTTTCAGCTATTTTTTGAAAAATTAGGCGAAATATAATTTTGTCAAATATAAAAAAACTTCAGTGAGTCATTGCATTGTTGCCTCAAACGCACCCCAAGGGTTTGTTTGGGGGAGCTGCAGTTGTTTGAAGAAGCGCATGTGAAGCAACTGCAGTAGAAAGTTTCATTGACAATTACAAATTCATTTTATTTTCAGAAAATTAGATCGCAGCTTTCTGACGCATGTCATATTTTAACAGTCGAGACTGTTTACTACAATAATTTTTTTAAAAGCAGCAAGAAAATAGTTTTCCAAATAGAATTATGTTGACAAATTGAAAACAAAGCAGACAGAAAATTGTCCCAAACAGATCCAACCTAAGTCTATTAATGATAAAGATGGTGATAAAACATTCCATATAAAAATTTGTACAAGAAATTTCATACATGATTATTGTGCGACTAGTTAGCAAGGGCGTGCCTCAATGCCTTCCTCTCTTGAAATCTAGGCCCTCTTCTTTCGTCCATCTGAAGATAATTTAGTAAATATTAGGGAAATTTACATTCATACCATGAAATTCCTATATATTTACATATCTAACATTTAAATTTACTCCTTTACATTTATACCACCCATATCTTTCATATCGCATTAAAAATACCATCATTTTACTCGAACAGAGGCAAGGTGGCATGCATGTAAAAATTGAAGTTTAAGGGTTAAATATCTAAATGCATAGGAATTGAGGGGGGTATGCCTGCAAATCCTCCTAAATATCAACAGATGATGAAACTAACAGGCTCAAATTTAATTATTTGGATCTATTTCGGCTCAAAATTGAAACTAACAGGCTCAAATTTAGTTATTTGGATCCGTTCCAGCTCAAAATAAGCTCGAAATTGGCTCATGACTAGTTATATCAAATTTTACTTGGCATCATCTATATAGTTTACGAGTCAATCTTGAGTTGGTTCGAGCCGATTCATGTATGATTCAAAATCAGCTTGAAAACAAATCGATTGGAAATTTCGGCATATGGATCTGCTCATTTTTTTTCGTTCCGAGCCAAAATTCAAATCGATCATAGGTCGATTAATGATGTTCAAGCTAAATTCACAGCCCTATCCATTTAACACACCTGATAAATTGCATCTTGGTCTCTAGCTTTCTTGCCCTCTCTCCTTAGGCTGCATCCTTCTCCTTTCTCCCTCTGCTGAAATCTAGGAAAATGCGCCCACTGCATTTGTAAAAAATTTAATTATGAGGGGCATTTACAAAAATACCTTTCGTTAACTTACTTTGGGTGTTATATATGTAAATGAATAAAAATTGTGTGGTAATTTAATTAAATTTACATTTTTTTTACTTAATGATTAAATAGTTTAATTTGCAAATTAGATTAACAAATTATAATTTGCTTTACTTAATGTTTGATTAGACTCACATTCTTTGCTGCGGTGCTGAAGGCTTCCTTGTGGGTGATGCTTGGATCTCTAGCTTTTATCCTTTGTATCTCTTCCCTGCATATTAAATTTTTACTAATAAATAACTTGGAAATTTTGAGGATATATATATGCGCCGCATTCTCATGTTAGTTGGTAGAGCATCCGCTTCGGCGGTGTAAGCTCCCCCTAGTCTGGGGTTCAAATCCCGCCTCTGGCGACTGTTGTCATGACTCGTGAGGTACTCGAATATTTAGGCGCATGAGTTGCTCCAGACCTGACGGAGGTTGAGCTAATAGGGTGGTTGGAGACCTCACACCCCAACCCATTCTTATATATATATATATATGTAAACATTTATTGGAAACTCAAACTCGTTTCATCAATAATTATCAAGGAATGTTAATTTAGGGTATGTTGGGGATAGTTTCTGTGTGTTTTGACATTTCACACTGCCACCACATTTCTATTTGGGGAACTGTTTTCTAAAACTTTTAGTGCCTTAAAGCTGTTTTTTTAACCTAATCTGTTAAAGTGCAGTGTCTATAAGAAAGTTGTTGTTGATAGATATATATATATATATATATATATGT
>NW_018165201.1:3374157-3396174 GCF_001263595.1 Phalaenopsis equestris | reverse complement strand
CATATATATATAATGTATTTAGTATTTACATATCTCACATCCAAAATTTCAAATTTATTTTTAAAATATTTTATATAAATTAAAATAATATTACAATCATTTCAATCTATTTTATATTTTTTTTACAAATTAACAATAATAATTATATGCTTTAATGTAAATTTACATATTAAATATAATTTCATGAAAATGCAAGTTGCATGTGAAACTCAATTTAAATACAAAAAAATATTAAAAAAAATCTAATAAATAAATGAATGCAAAAGTATGATTATTTTAATTTTTTTTATATCACCATTTAAATTTTTAAAAAATAAAATACATTTTTTCATGCATGCATATGATGGTATGTATGTGAAATTTGAAGTTTATGTGTTAGATATGTAAATGCGTAGGAATCGAGTGGTATCTACGTAAATTTTTCAATAATAGTAAAACCCTAAAAGTAAAAGGTGCATAATTTTAAATTAAAACTGAAATATATCATTTTCATGCATAATTAAAGTGACATGTAAAAATTAATGTTGAAGTTTTAGGATTTGGTTGGGGTTGCTGCAGCTTATTGAATAATCTGCTGATAATTAACTATTACAAATTTTTATTTTTTTGAAAAGTCAGACCACAGCCAGAAAGCTGCCACAGCACATAGACATGTGCGGTGCGAAAACGCTATTTTCAGCGTTTTGAAAACACATAACCTATCAAAATGTAGTTTACTCAAACATGTCAGGTGCGTTTTCAAAACGCAACCGCACCAAATAACCTGCCCCAAACAGATCCAATGTAAATACAAAAGATTTAAGCGGTATCAATGTAAATATCCCAACTAAAAATTTAAATCATGTCAATAATTAATTAATTTCACTATTTTTATTTTTTTCTAAAAAATATATTTTAAACAAAGAATGATTTTTTTAAATTAATTTTTTATTTAAACAAATGAAGAAATTGGCATACTTAATAAATCGATTGTATGCTGAGGGAGCTCTCTGCCTTTTCTCTGGAGCTGCAAAACAAAATAAAATAAAATAAAATAATTAATATATGTAAATATTAGAAATTAAATATTGTTTTATGTAAATTTCTGCTCACACACGTTTGTTGATGGTGGTGATTGTTGGAGGAGGAGAAGAAGCTTCTGCTGCTAGAAACTGATCAGCTTCTTCCTCTCCATCATAGCCGTACATTCTGTCCACAGCCTCTCCATTAATTCCTTGCTGTATTTCCTGAAAATCTCATTTCAGATTTAATTAGCAATAATTGCAAATACCATCAAGATAAATTTCAGTTTAGCATATATAACCTTGTCAAACTTTATTGTATTATACAATGTATATAGATCTTTTAGTTGGAGTTTGGCTGCTTTTATGTTAGATGTCATTTAAGAAATTTTATTTTATTATAACAAAATAATAATAATTTTTAAATTAGAAGAATATCCAAAAAAAAAGTCCGAAGTGTAAACACATAGTAAGACTTTCAGTAGAGTGTCATTTGCAGGAACAAATATTATGTCCGGACTCCGGACAGAGATACGTTCTGAGTCCAATGAAATCACGAAATGTGCAGGTGACAGAAAAAAAATTCATTTTAGCACATGAGAATATTTCCCCATTGTTATTCTGTATTATTCAGGTGTTATTGTGGTGGTATGCATGTATTATTTTGTTCTGAGAATATTATTAGTTTTATAATAACACAATAACACATCAATACCATCACAATAACATCTGAATAATGCATAATAACACAGGAGAAATATTCTCCATGTTACCGGCATGATCACAAGAAAATGAGTTTTTTTTTTTGTCAGCTCCAAGTGGAGGTGATTCATTGGACTGGAGTCCGGACCTAATGATTTTTCCATTTGCAGCCTAATGCATTTGCTTTATATTTTGAATAAGGGGTATTTACATACATAGTTCTTATGTATTTACATGTTTCACACCTAAATTAGCATTATTATCCCTTTATAAAAGTGAAATATAGCTTTTCATGCATGGGTGTAAAACATTCAAATGCTATGTATGTAAATATGAAAATATAAATATGAGACATGTAAATAGATAAGAATTTTGTGCTTCTTATGTAAATTTTTCTTTGAATAAATATGTTTTGACCACATGATGCAAAAGGATCGGGCATTGATGCAATTTTCATTTTTGTATAAGAAATACACTAAAAATGAGATCAAAATGCATGAATATCTCATGAAAATTATAGAACTGCCAAATTTTATGTAAAGATCTAAGGGTTTTTACATACATAGCTCCCAAAAAATTATTATTTACATGTGTCCCACCTCAAAATTTAATATTACAAAATCCGCCATTCTTCTTCAATGGCTATTTACATACATAGCATCCGAAACATTTTTGCACGAGAAGTTCTTAAGAGATCAATATGCATTATTGCTATTTACAAATCTAACCCCCTCTTTCGTCCAATTTTTTTGATTCTCAATCAAATATCAAAATTCATTCTTATCAAATTCTCAATGATTTGAACAGGACAAGCATCAATACATCTGTTCGGTGATTCAAAAATATCACATAGAAATAAGATTTTTGTAAATAATGATATTTCAAGTAATGTATATGTAATTATCCCAAAACACAGAACTGCAATGCAAGTATTTTCTCTAAAAATAAAAATAAAAATAAGAAATTACAGTTCTCACCAAGCTAACTGATAGCAAGCCAGTACAGTGACCGCATTTCACTGTCACCACCTTCAGCAGACTGCTGCATGGAACGCTCACCTGCATCAATGTAAAAATATATATTTCATCTATACCTAAAAGTATGGTTTTTGAGCAAAACAATGAATCATTCATGCAAATATTTGTTTTACCAACAAGAAGGTGGTGCAGAAGCTGCACTGAACATATCCTAGTTGGCATGGGAGGTCTGAGAATGGACTGTTGCAGGTGCTCATGGAGGAGGTGAAGTTGGAAGCTGAGGGTGGGAGGGATGATGAGGGAGAGGTGAAGTCTGCAATAAAAATTTCAATTTGGGGGTTAGTTATATAAATATGCAGATAATAGCAGAGTTGCAAGAAAAGCTTGCTGTTAGGTAAGAGATGGATACAACTAACTTGAGCTTTATGTTTTCAGCATTGGATGGGATTGGCAGTAGATTGATATTTTTGTCCTGTTTTACAAATGGCAATGGTGGATATAAATAGGAGTGATATTGAGTTGAGTTTAAATGAGTTAATTGAACTCAATATGGAAGATTTCAATTTTGAGTTGAATCTCATCTTAAATTAATGACCAACAACTAAAACTGAATATTAATATTTTAAAAACAAAAAATCGAAATACATCGTTGAAACTGGACTGAACGAATCAGAGGTATTCAGTTCGATTCAGTTTTTCGATTTTGACCAAATAATATACGCTCCTACCCTCATCAATTTTTGGCTAAAGATGTAACAAGAGAAGCTACTCATGATCATTGGCTTATTTGTCCTTTTATTTTCATAGAAGCATTGATGATTATACAAATAATACATCGATCCACATATATATCATAATTGTTCAATCATAATTAATTTGGTTATCTACTTTCACTACATGATTTATGCTTATTAAGGGAAAATCCGGCGCTAAACTCCGATGTTAAACGAGATTAGCATCGGCTTTATGTCGGAATTTTTTTGTTGTTAAAGTGTCAAAAATGTCGGATGCAATTAGTGTCGTTCGTAAATATCATTGTTAATAAGTTCCGTCATATCATACATGTACTTGCATGCTATACATATATACACATAGTATAAAAAAGATACATGTCATCTCTCTCTATCTCTATCTCTCTCTCTATCTCTATCTCCTCTCTATCTCTATCTCTGAGCTATTAATAACATTGCTAGAAGTCTGTGAGGAAACAACATGGCTGGTTTGTGAAGAGACTGACCATTATCTGTAGCTTTCTCCTTTCCAAATCTCCATCTATTTCCTCTCTGCCATGACTGAAGGAAGCAGCTACATGACCTCTCTCCTTTCATGTTCTAATGAGAGAGACATGCACTGATGACTTAAACAATTGAACAAAATGCCCACTTTGAAACATGGATGTTTCTAGGAAGCTTACTGAATAAGGAAAAAAAGAGTCAATTTGTCATCAAAAGTATCAATTTCTAAATATACATTTACATTTGTCTCTTCTCCCCTACAAAAAGTTTCATCACTTATTAATTACACTTCTACTTTTGTTGAATTGAATGGAATTTAATGCATGGCATCCAACCAAAGTCTTACAATGTACATGCAAACATCTTTTTCATAAATATCAAAACTTTTTAGGTGCATTTTCATACATGCATGCCACTCAATTCCCATGTATTTACATATCTAACACTTAAAAAGATGCTTTTTTTACATCTATACTACATCACAATTTGTTAAGATGATATATGTGTAAAAATTGAAGTATAGGCGTTTGGTATGTATGTAAATACATAAGAATTGGGTGGCATTTATGTAAATCATTCAAATTTGTTTATTGCAATCTTGCCCAAACTAACTTTTTCTCCATGTCAAGTATTTAAAAACGCACCTACTTCCTTTCCATAAGTATATGCATGCATTTAAACGTGCTCATATTCATAAAGTACAGCTTCTCCTGCCGGCCATTAATGGATTTTGCCATCTATATTCCTAAAAGGAGCACTGTTGAAGATGGCTTATTGAGTTGCTCACACGACTACTGTCCCCACGTGTGCACAGGTCCCACGTGCGATCTACAATTGGCTCACACGTGTGCATGAACATGCAAGTCATGTACGTGCGTCCATTGTTATCATATTAGTGATATGACATCTAAAACTTAGCAGCAGATTTGTATTTTTGGAAAATTACAATCAATGTGTAAGGAGGGTCAAACGGGGTAAATATTGCTTTTTGTTTCCACACAAATTTATTGTGTGAGGACTTACTTTTCATGTCAGTCTATCTGATTGATTTTGATGAGAAGTAATTCTTATGGGAATCAATTTTAATTGTATATACAAATATGACCATATACTGAAATATAGACTTTTCATGTATATTTTGAACGGAAATTAAAATGTTAAACTGAGCCCATATGCTGAAATGACTGAACCGAATTCATCTGTCGATGCCTCGCTAATTTCACCTCTTCAATGAATATGACATAGCCAACCGAGAGAGAGAGAGAGAGAGAGAGAGAGAGAGAGAGAGAGAGAGAGAGAGAGAGAGAATATACACAGATATTTTACAGAGAGAGGGAGGAGAGAGAGAGAGAGAGAGAGAGCTACTATAAACAGTCATTATTACCAGCAAGGATGCAAGTTCGTCGTTCTTTAAAAGCACCACCTAACATCCACACACGATCATTTTATCAAGACATAATAGATGGATGTCATATTTTACTAAATGCATTTTCTATTATTTTGTTCTTTTTATAGAAAAGGGAAGTCAAGATGAGAGGATCGGATCCTGAATCTTTTCTCGGAATCCCACACACTCTCTTTCAATAACATTATAATCTTAAAAACCTTCAAGGAGCCATTTTTTTAAGGCTCATCCGAAGTTCAAGTTAAATGCACAATTCGAAAGACCAACTCTCTTCTACCTTTCTTCCCAAAATATAAGATCGTTACCGAATTGTATGTACTCAAGAACGACACACAAGTAATGTCCTAAAAGGGTTCAACGATGAGGTTTTGATATATAAATTTGATTACCTAAATCAGATTACTTCTAACAAAAATATATACCAAAACCATTGGTATAAAACAATTGGAAGATTTGCATCCATAACAATGAATTCCTATGTATTTATCTAACATCAAAACTTCAATTTTTACATACAAGCCATATTACCTATGTATGCAAAAGTATATTTGGCATTTTAGAAATTAAAATAGTAATATCTTTTAGGTGATACAAAATCTTTTGGCGGTATAAATGTGAAAAACAATTTATGTATTCAATATGTAAAATGATATGGGTGATATGCATGTAAATGCCCCAATATAATTGGTTTAATTCAAGCTGCCATCAATGCTTTACCAGCACATGCCCAGGGACTTTAATAGCCCATTTATCATCTATCACATCTAGTGGAATGATGGTTAGAAACAATACTTGCGCTATTGTGGCTCAAATGTGGTTTTGAAGGCAACATGATTTATATATTCACTATACACAAAACAATGAAAAAAAAAGAAAGAAAAAGACTAATTGCTAATTGAGCCCGGCCTATCTTCTTGCATCAACTTGTAAACATTTTTTGCAATTAAGCCCTTTTCAATGGCCAGTTGCCAGAACAATGCTAGCATGTCACTTCTATCAGCATAAGAAGCACAAATGCATTTATAAATCTTTGATGTTATCATGAGCTTGTTCTTCAGCATATTATTCAGAATTTCGGAGGCTACTATTGGCTTTCCGGCACTCAGGTATGAATACGAAAGAAAAGTGTATACGATACCGTCTCCAGGAATTTAACTTGCATATTTGCATAAATCTTTTGAGCGTAATCTACCAAACCTCGTTTACAGAGTCGTCGAATTAATGATCTGTATATGGACTTATCAGCAAAAAACCCTCTTTTCACTATATCATCAGGTATGCTGAGCACTTCCTCGAGGTTATTTTGATTGCAGTAACCATCAACAAGCCATGAGAATGTGCTATAATTAGGGGAGATTCCTGCATAAAAAAAATGAGCAGAGTAATAGGTTGATGCTGCCCAAAAGAGAGATGTGCTAAAGATAAAAAACCAAAGGTGTATGTACATACATACCACCCAATTTCTACTAGTTTATATATCTAACACCAAAACTCTATTTTTTATATTTATACCACTCAAATATTTCATATCACGTCAAAAATATCACTATTGTAACTTTTAGAAAGTAAAATACAACTTTTCATGCATGGGTAAGGTAGAATCTATATGTGTGTGTGTGTGTGTGTGTGTGTGTGTGCCGCATACCTTGGCCTGTTGGTTGGCATCCTCGGTGTAAAACCCCTCAAATCGGGGGTTTGAATCCCCTCTAGCACAACTTGGCCTTAAGGAGGTGGTACTCAAATTATTTGGCACATTAGGAGTAGTTGGAGGCTCATATAATAGCCTCTGGTCATTCCTTTAATATATATACCTCTCTCTCTCTCTCTCTCTTTCTCTCTCTCTCATATATATATACACATAGATATATATATATATATATATATATATATCTCTCTGTGAGTGTGTGTGTATAAAAACTGAAGTTTAGATGCCATTAGATATGTAAATATATAAGTATTAAGTGGTATGTATGTAAATCTTCCAAAACCAAAATCTTTGCTGACAATAACTTACAAGCTACAGCATGTCAGCATGAATGCATTGTAATCAAAAGCGCTTCGCATTTTCAAAGAAATATGGCACCCAAAGCTATAAGTCTTAGGCATCACCATGGGTTCTTATGTGGTAAATAAATGTGCTAAAAAGTAATAGTTATTCAATTTAGTAAGTATATTTCAAGTATAAGGAATAGTTTTAAAATTATTAAATTATGATCATCATATGAAACTATGTTAAGCAAAATAATAAAACTTGAAATTTTGTTGTAGGCAAAGGTAAGTAGACTATCTACTTGAACTGCTTATGTGTGTTGAATGAGTCTAAGAATAATCTAATCTTGGCATATATTTATTCCATTTTCATTATTAAAAAACCAGGGAACTAAAATTAAATGAAAAGTTCTGCAGCATTATGGATCACAGAAGACAAATAGAAACAAAGTTCAAGTGAAGTTCTGCGTTCTTTCTTTTCAAATCAGCAAAAAATGGAACTATTTTAAGCAAAATTTATAATTTCTCAGGGAGTAAAGGTTGAACAATGGCCTGACAAGCCTTGCTACCCAACTGTTACCATGCAATATAAAACTTCGTCACCCTGGAATTCTGTACTTGAATTTTCCTGCAGTCTGGAGAAAAAATTTGTGCTAAGGTTTACTTTTTATATTTATAGCACCAAAATTTTTTATATCACATCCAAAATATCACTAATAGAAGTTTTAAAAAGTGAAACCTTTCATGCACAGGTAAGATGGCATATATGGAAAAATTGAAGTTTAGGTGTTAGAAATGTAAATACATAAGAATTGAGTGATAAGTTTGTAAACCTTCTTTTTATTTAATACATAGATAATGGGAAAAAAATTAACAATAGGAAAAATAGGCTAATTAGCCCATTGAAAACTCATGGACCTTTTAGGCCTATTTAGTTGTTTTGTTCATTGTAAATCCAGTCCAAATATTTAAAACTCAGTTTCAATTTCAGTTTCAATCTCATCACAATATTTAAATTTTGATAGTTTGTATAGTTTCAATGATATCAGCATTCAGTTTTGATGCCTTACTCTAGATTTTATTATTAAATATTTTAAGAAAACCTATTTAAGATAATAAACAAACAGAATTATAAATTAAAGCTTTAGTTACAACACATGAAATTTGATAAGAGCCTCTGAAATAGAATTGTAATAGAATTGCACAATCAGTTAAGAATTTTAGCAAAGTTAAATCTAAACCCTATGAGTTTCAGCTGAAACACCTTGAGTTTCATTCAAAACAATATCTAAATTCAAGTTTCGACTAAAACTCGTTAATCTCTCCTAAAACCAAAATATTAAACAAATGAGACATAATCGAAAATGACTACAAGACCTAATGCAAGGAAAGAAAAGCCTGAGATAGGATCCAATGGATGAATATGAAGTGGAAATATTAAAGGATGAGCACTCTTTTAATATTAGATTACAACATTATAAATCTTATCTGATACGCAAATGTTTATTTGCTTGTAATAAATGTTACCCAACATTTTAAAAAGCGAATGAGCAAAGCAAAGCTTTTGACTGCCACATAAAATGAAGTGCAAGCTTCAACATTTTAATTTTAAATATTTAAAAATATAAAATATATTATGATAAAATAAATTTTAAAAATTACAAATAAAAAAACTTTCATGCCTGAAATATACAAGTTTTATCATTTTCAATTAGTGACATTAATTTAAAACAAGAAAATGAAATCACATTAGCTTGAATTTTATTATGTAATAGCTATTTATATTAAATAAAATTATTCTAATAAATAAGCATTATAAAGAAAGCTTAAAATGAAATTAAGTTAAAAATAAACAATAGATGATGGCAAGATAAAAGAAAATCATCAAATTATAGGTGTGGTTAACAACAAGTGGAGGAGACAAACAAAACATAGGTGTTACAATTGGATGAATGGAGAAGAGAACAAGATAAAAAACCTAAAAAAAAAAAGCAACAAATAGGTGGCAATGCTTAAGGCATTTTCTTAAGGATAGAAACTGAATCCCATATTTTATATATTAAGAGGGGCAAAAGGGCAATGTAGAGAGAGATTTAAAATGGGGCAATTCTTTGATACAATAGACAAATGAAATTCAAAGATTTTTTCTAAGAAATAAAAGTTTAGTGAAGTAGAACTTGCCTCGATGATAGAAGTGGAGGTATGAGCCACCAAGCAAAGGCTTAGTTCAAAAGTATGCATTTAGAAATGGCAATGCAAAAAGTTGATGAGATAAGAGAGTTAGATTGGGTTAGACGAGAGATGAAAGAGAGAACACAAAAGAAACGATGGTATTGAAATGACATGAAGCTTTTGTATTCAAAAAGAGGAACTTGGGATAGATATTTCTTTTTATTCTTGACCTCTTTTGTTTTCATTTCTTTCCATTTGAAAATCATAAAATGTTGAATTAGGCTGTCAAAATTCAATACAAATGTCCACGCTTCAGAGCATATCATGAAGCATATCTCATACAAGGAAGCTTACATTTCATACCACAAACACTTTGATGTTCATAGTTTTAGAGCGTTTTGGAACCGCTTTGCTTCAAAGTGCATTTTTGTTTGAAAAATGTTTTGTGTTGGGTGTATTCACCTTCATGAATCATTTCCAAATACACCATTTCAATAAATTTGATGTGTATACCAATTTTAAAGAAAAAATTAAAGAGTGAAGGGAAGACATGACAACAATGATGATGATGAAGATCTTGACAATGATGCTAATGAGAAACAAATCATAGTATCATTGCAGAATCATTTCATACAAGAGTTGTTAAAGCAAGGAGTAGGCTAACAAAGAGTAGATTAAGAATGTGTGTTCGTTTTACTAGCACCAGTAGTTTAAATGAGCAACTTGAGGGATCAAACTAATAGGAATTTCATTTCAATAATTTTGTAAAGTTTACACCGTTCAATGCATGGGCTTCTTAAAACTAATTTATTACATAAGAAAACTCCTCTTCATAATACAAAATTCAAGATAAAATAATCAATTATTTAGTGCAATATGCTAACTTTAATTCATAGTTGCTTAGTTGTTAATTAAGAGTATTTTGCTAATTGCAATGTATGATGTGCAACAATGTTTTTAGCAAACTTAATTGATTATAATTTTAGACAAGGTTTATTTGATTGTTTGAAGAACCTCATTGTGCAGCCCCGCACTCTTAATCCAAACCATTCATGATGTAAAAACAAAAGGGCAAAAAAGTCAAACGGTTAATAAAAAAATTAGCATTTAGCATGAGACAGTCGCCAGATAGCTCATCCCAATAACAAGCATACTTCAGCTAACATAGATGCAAACATTCATAATATCGTTAAAATAATTTGACACGTAATCATAAAAGAGAAAAGTGTCAAATTGATCCCTAACTCTTTGCAAGGAACATTTTAGTACCAAAGTTTATAAAAGTGTCAATTTAGTCACCAGAATCTTTTAACATGGTTGAAATTGTTCCCAATGAAGACTCTTTTAACCCTCATTAAAAGAGTCAATGAACTAATTTAGCAATTCTATAAATTCTTGGACTGAAATGGCCCCATGTAAGCAATCATTAGACTATTTTGACACTTTACTCAAACATAAAATAACTTAAGTAATAAGCATTACCTGCATTTAGCATTTCAAAAAGGACTTCTTTCGCATTATCTAATTCCCCGACTTTGCTAAATCCATGAATGAGAGACTTATAAGTAAAATGATCAAGAACCAATCCTTTTTCCAGCATCTTGTTCCTAAATTTCCATGCAAAATCCATGTTGCCTCTCTTGCAATATGCATTGATTAATGTATTGCACGTAATATTATCAGCTTCGATATTTCTCTCTTCCATCTCATTCAATAGTTTATTAACAGCCTTCATCTTCCCCTCCTCACAGAGCTTTCGAATGACAGCATTGTACGTCTGAACACCCGGTCGTAATCCTCTCGTTTCCATTTCTTCGCGTAATTTAAGTGCCTCATCAAGCTCATTAACTCTACAAAATCCGACGATGAGAGTTGTATAAGTCACCTGGTTAGGAATAGCACCTTTAATTTCTTTGAAAAGCCTGAGCGCCTCTCTCATTCTCCCTTCTCTGCAAAATCCATGGATGAGAGCATTATAAGTCATGATATCTGGACTGACACCTTCCTTTCCCATTCTATCCTGAACAGCCAAAGCCTCGTAATGCATCCCCCTCCTACAGAAAAGTGAAATAAGCGTATTATACGTGAATAAATCCGGAATGACACCCTTATAATCCATCTCCCTCACCAACTTCTCCGCTTTCTCAACATCGCCAGATTTAAAGCAAACGTGAATCATGACGTTATAGATGTAAATATTTGGCACGACTCCTACTGTAAGCATTTCATGGTAAACCTTCCAAGCCGTAGCCGTTCGCCTCGACTTTGCCAGCATGCTCAACAAAGCATTGCAAGCATGCGGATCCAGTTTGAGGCCTTCGTTCTTCATATGGTCAAATATTTGGAGTGCGTCCTCGGCCATCTTTGATTGTGAATATATGATTATGAGCCAGTTTAAAATTTGTGAATTTGTCTTAGGATCATCATAATAACACAGTAATGAACTCAGCACAGCAGGAGAAGAGAGAAATTCCTTGAAAGCAAACTTTTCAAGAAGATTTCTAGCGGTTTTGAATTGCCTGTTCTTAGTGAGGACAAGAAGCATGGTCCAGAAGGATTGGAGAGAATGGTGGTAGTGTGGCAGAGATTGTGCCCATCTGAAGAAAATCCATGAGAAGGAAGCATCTTTTGATAGTAGAAGAATAATTTGGTTTATATTGGAAGAGGTAAGGAAGAAACTGATTGCGCCATTCGACAGTTTATGCCAATTCCCCTTCAAAATAACAGCATAAACACTTTGAATAAATGAAGTGTCACTTCTTCCGACAAAAAGTGTACCCATGTGAAGAAACCCAATTGATTTATTCTCTAACATAGAACCAGAAGAGGTTGGGTATTAGTCGAATCATATGAATATCTTCATTGTAGTTTACATGCACCATAACTGTTTGCTAAAATGTCAGCATGAAGAGAATATAAACAATAGGAGCAAGCTTCACGCAATAAATTATAATAATATGTAATAATTATTTAAATAATGTAAAATATGTCGAATTATTCAGTAAGATAAACCAAAATATTTACATAGAAAATTTAAAACAGATACATGAAGTAATGGTTCATACAAATAACAAGCTTAACTCTAGCATAGTGATGATGATGATGACAATAATAAAAATAGATAGATCCCACAGAACAAAAGTAAAAAAATTGAGAGCATTATAAACAAGAAAATTGCAAATCAAATTAGGAAAATTTCCTTACATGGAACACAATTCTTATGTATTTACATATCTCATACCTAAGTTATCATAGTATCATATAGCACTTTAGTTCTTTAAACTTATGCATGAAAATGTGCATTCCACTTTTAAAAAGTGGTAATAGTGTTTTTTTTTTAATATGACATTAAATATTTGAGTTTTATGAGAGCAAATATGGAAGTTATGGTGTGGGATATGTAAATACATAAGAATTATGTGCTATGTATATAAATGCCCCATCAAATTATGAGCTTTTGCAGCATAAAAGAGGATAACAAAGGATGGTGAAAATAAATAAAAAAGGAATTCGTAATGGAATGGTAGCATAAAATCTAGCATATGTTGATAAGCTACCTATTTCTTTAAAATTACTATCATAGCACCCTGATCTCATTACTCTTTCAAAAACTCCACTCAATTAATAGATTAAATCATATACATGTGATGACTAACTCAGAGAATTAACCTCTAATGCATTTAAAAAGTCATCCCAAGATTTAAATATCTAAAACCTCAAAAAACAACCAAGTAAATGTAAATATTCCCATCCATACCTGTTAGCTTCAACCCAACAGAAGATGTTGAAGGAGAATTGACAGTAACTGAGGATGCCAATCTATTTTTTTCTGTCTGTTAGGCAAGCCCATCACAAGCAGCCGATGAAGCATTTAAAAGTTTCAATCATCTTGACTTAAACTGATTGGATATGATTGCACCTATAACATCAACAAATTAAGATTCAATGCCATTCAGGAGTCAACTGAAAGTAATAGCGTTTTAAATGTTTGGAGAGTGCTAAATTTAAGGTTAATTTGCATAAATAGCACACAATTCTTATGCATTTACATATCTCACACCTAAACTTTCATATTTAGATACATAGCACTTCGGTGTTTTAAATCTATTCATGAAAAGCTGTATTTAGTCTTAAAAAAGTGATTATAATGTCATTTTTGAAGTGATAATAAGGATTTGAGTGTTATGTGTGCAAATATGAAAGTATAGGTGTGAGATGTGTAAATACATAAGAATTGTATGCTGTGCATGTAAATGCCCCTAAATTTAATTGAGAACTTGTGTCCAAAAAAGGCTGCGCAAGTGTAGAACTATTGCCTAATGAACTACTTTAAACGTATGATGTCTTCTTAAAAACTTACTGAATGCTCTTGATGTTAGCATGGCTTCTGAGAATTTAAAGTTAAATGTTACTCTCTTGTTCATGTTAATTTTTTTCTTATTATTTTTTTAGTTATATGCTTTTTTTAAAAAAAATTAAAATATGCAGCCTTCATCTTCTATATATGAGATCAAATGTTTACTTATTCATCGAACAGATGTATGCTTATGTTGGTGTAGAGGTCCAATTCTACAAGTAAAGGATTAAAAGCTAGTCCCATCAATTTTTCCATATCATCTTTAGTAGTTGTACAAGTTAGCAGTATCATGCTTAGTTTTGCATTGAACTTTTATTGTGCCTGCCATTTATTTCATTTGCCTTACAATTTATCAGCAAGGTCATGCTCTCATAAAATTTGTAACTGCAGCATCACAAAAAGTACTAAGGGGTTGTTTGGCAACTTCTATGATTTAATTCTAGTAGAATTAGTGAATCTTACAAATCCAAATTTAGTAAATCCAGAGGCTGCTAAATCCTAGAAATCGTTCGTCAAGAAATTTGATAAATCCAATTAAATCCTATAAAACTGTTCGGTAGCTGCTTTTAAGATTTAAGTCTATTAGTTCAATTTATTTTTTTAATTACTTTTAATTATATAAATCATCAAGCAATAACTTTAAGTTAATTAATTACTAAGATTAATTTTTTATAATTAATTTATTATCATTAATTAGTACATATTAATCATAATTAGTATATAACATCTAGAATTCAAAATTGCTTAAAATTTATAACTACTTAAACATAAAAAATAGATTATTTATTGATAAAACTAGCTTAATTCCCATCCTTCCTCGTTGTTGAATACCTAGTAAAGAAGCTAGCTTGCTTCGTCTCCGACGATCACCCTCCTCATCTTTGAAGCAATGATTGAGGTTGCCTCCATCTCCTCTGTCTAGGCTTCCTTCTACCGCGAACACTGCATTAAGCCATGTAACCTTGAGAGCTACGTCGCTCTCAAGCGCAACCCTAGCAAGAACAATGCCCACCCAAACTTCATTCGCAACTGCCATCACATGAACACGAGTATGACAAGTTCAAGGCCCACATCAATAGCCTTCCTGACTCCATCCGCCGCCATTCCAAACACCTTCCCTACTTTCTTCCCCTTCGTGTATTTCTTGACTAAATCCCTTAAATTCGCCGAACAACTAAATTTACTAAATCCTAGCTTTATGCCGAAATCCGGGGATATAAAAGGTACTTTCTTACCATCTGGTAGGATTTAACTTAAATCGCAGCTTAACTCCATTACCAGACAGTCCCTAAGAAAGATATGATACAATGTGTCATACCTTTGTTCTAAATTCTTCCAAATGTTCAGCATCAATGAATTATTTCTACTTATAATTTTTTCTACCGCAGCTTCCCTAGTTATCTTTAATCTGATGTGATCGTTTTCAAGTTACATAAATGATTAAAAAATTGGGATTAAGAGCAGATTGCTACTACATCAAGCTTATTGAGTTAAAACCCAACCACATTGCATGCCACTGTTAGTACTGGTTAGCTTCAGACTGTCAGAATGTTAAGTTGCTACCAAAGAGGAAAATATTCAAATTCTTAAATAAATCCAAGAGCACAGAATTCACAGTTAATGGCAGCGGTGATGAACGGGATTGACTTCAATGGCAAATGTTTTAGTCATGATTATTCAAAAAAATTAAAATTAAAAAGAATATTAACCTGCTGGAGAATTATGTTAATGATTGTTAGAAAATTAGGGTAAATATAAATATAAATTTGATTGTTTTGGAAAATGAAAACTTCAGAACCGGCCCTTCAGCCTCCTTAAGCTCCCACGCAGATCTTGTGACATCCTTAGCAATTTTATTAGCTTGATCGCAGCGGAAAAATAAATAAATAAGATTGAAAAACCATAAAAAACTCTCTAATCAATGAAGAACACCCGGAGAAAAGAAATTAGAGCGCCGTAAGAGAAGTCAAAGAAATGAAATGCTTGAAGTGGAACTGGTGAAAAAGAGATTAAATGAGAGTTAGAGATTCACCGTAAGAAGAAGTTCTAGCGAGTCGAAGGAGAAAATGGGAAACGAAGCTTCGTCCGGAGGTATAGCAGGAAAATGGGACCGCAGAGGAGGCGAGTGCCAGCGTCGCGGAAGTGAAAGATTTGGCCGCTAATTTCCCCGCCGGAATGGGAAAGTGGGGAAAGTGGTCGTTTATCGAATAACTTCGTTAACATCATAATCAAACGACTTATGTTAATCCCTCTTCGTCATATGGGGTTTTGTAGTGATTTGAGGGTTTTAACGACCTCAAAATTAAGCGAGTTAAAGCTCGTTGAATTCTAATCATTGAGACACTTAATTTGAATATAAATATATTAAATTTGGAGATTGTTTGACCATCAATTAATGATATAAAATCTCCAAATGTGCTTTATTGGCTTGATGTAGTCTTTATTGAACTTGGATTAGACCAATTTTGCCATCATTTGGTTCGTTTTGTCAAGACGGTCAAGTTGACTATAAACTTGATGAATTCATATAGTAGACGATCTTCAATTTGAATCAAAATATTTCTTATTCAATAAATTATCTTGAGATTTCTATCAAATAATAAAAAAATATTGTTGATACATCAGTTACCCCATATTTTTAGTACTTGAATCGTTTGAAAATATAAAGCATTATGAGAGTCTTCCTCATCATTTCATATTCCCCAAAAGCCTTGTATGAAATATCTGATATTAATGCTTCATGGAGCATTCCGAAAAATGGTGAAGTGCTTTTGAAAAGACATTGTATTATATCGTTGCTGGTAGTGTTGGTGGTGTTCGGAAACAGTGATTGCTCAAAGGTTTGGCACGTAGGCATGCATATTAAGGTATACATGCTTGTGCATTTGAGAAAATGAGCAGAAATATGTGTTAAAAATGTAATGGGATCTACAACGAGCATGGATACAAGCTGGGATGCAACTGAGTGAGCTGATATGAGCAGACCCAACTTTGAGGCCGTGAGTGCACCCGTGTGTGCTCACTCGGGTTTGAGGTCTATTGACAGTGAAGGCAAGGTGCATGGGCATGCGTAGGCAGTGGCAACAGGTGTGTGAGTGTCTATAGAGCAGTGTGTGCATGGCAGGGGTAGCACGTGGGCGAGCATGGAGCAGCAAACCATTGAGGGTAGCAAGTGTGGACAGTTGTTAGGGTTTGCTGGGCTGGGTCAAGTCAAGGGATTTGGGAAAGTGTTGGCTGCTAGGCTGGGTCAGGTCACGTGGTTCCAAATGGTTTGCAGAATAGTTCATGTGGGGCTGTGCATAATGTTGTGTGCAATACCGCGCACGCATCTGAACGCATATGTGCACACATTTATGTGCACTTGCATGCGTGCCCACGGAGCTACAAGCATGAAAGATTTCAATTTATTTATTTATTTTTTCACCCTTTTACCCAAAATTTGGCCTACGAATAGGCCCAATAAGAAGGGGAGAAGGCACACTTCATCTTCTCAAGCTGAAGAGTCACTTGGCTTGTTGTTGCACCTCCTTTCTGGCTTATTGTTGTGCTTTTTTTTTGTGTTGTTGTTGCACTTAGGATTAATTTATGGCCTGCTGTTATACCTTTTTTCACATTGTTGTTGCACTTAGAGCTCCTTTCTAGCTTATTGTTGTTCAATTTCCCATGTGTTATTGTTGCGCTTAAAAACATTTTATTATATGTTGTTATTCCTTTTTTTTTTTTTTTACGCTGCTATTGCACAACATTGGAGCTTATTATTGTGTCTTTTCTTTTGTGTTACTATTGTGTTCAGAGTCCTTTATGGCTAGTTATTATGCTTTATGGGCAAGATTTTTTGTGCTTTGAGATGTCAGCATCTTGAGAATCTCAACCCTCTAAAGATTAGATGAAGTGCCATAATTTTGAGGAGGTAATGTTGATATTCACAGAGGATGAGGTAGATTTTTTTCTTAAAGGTGTGGAATAAATAGTTCACAAAGATCAAATAACTTATTGGCAAGTACAAATGGATGTATAATGTTAGTGCAAAGTAGATATTAGCCTTGGGAGATCAGCTGGTAGAGTGTACGATTGAATTATCCATTATAACGATTGTTCTTTCTATAAAGCTGAGAGCTAAATAATACTTGAGAAGAATTGATTGAGGCATGAGTTATTCATAGTTAGAAGATTGAGAATGTGAGAGTTTTTCGAGCAAAGAAGTTAGCACTTCTAGAGGAGAAAAAAAAGTTGTTGGCCCAAAATGTAGGAAAAGTTCCATCAAGACTTGTGTTGTTATTTTGTGCCTATCCCTGCAACTACCTCGTGCTCACCTTTATTGGTGTGATGTATTTCACATATTTCGGCCATGATATCCATGACACCAGTCATGCGTGCCTTTTTTGGCATGATAGTTAGGACCAATGTCTCGAAGTTACCCCCTCATGGTGATGACATTGAGAGGCTACCGAATGCTGCCAAAATTCCGTCTGAATAGTTAAATTGAACTTGCAATTCAAACAAAACTTTCAAATCATCAATTAATGAAGAAAATTTAAATTAAATTATTAAATAAGAAAAATGAAAAAGTTAAATAAAAACTTAACAACATAAGATTTATAGACGATAAATCAGCCATCAACGAGCTTGAATGGAATCTGTAATGAACATGGTATTTAGCTTAATAAGCTTGAACTTAAACGGAATTGAATAAAAATAAAACTTCAAAATTATTTATTGGGGACCCGATACTCTTCAACAAACTCAAATGAAATTTGTAATGAACTCGATAGTTAGCTTAAGAAGCTTGAACTTAATTTATCACCGACTTTCAAAATAATAAATATCATGAGCTATAAATATATCAAGAAGTGAATAAGTAAAACTCTTTATTTGAAAACAAATAATGATCACAATGAAATATATTTTGAATATTTAGATGAAATTAAACAAATGCCAAATAAATATCATTTTTTAAACTTGCAAAAAGATTTATGCTTAGCTCTGATTTACCACTGAATTCACAACACAAACACACAACCAGACATAAGGCAAAATTTAGATATCAAAATAAATTAATTGTATCTATTTCACAGATGATGCAATACTACAAATAGTAAAATCTAAATATCTGGAATGTGAACACAATCTAAATATGCTTGCATGTACTCCTAACATTACGTTGAATGCTCTGTTGGCATCAATTTTCGAAGTCACAAGTGCAGGATGTCCATTCAAACAACTTTAGGATATGCTTCACACACATATGACTAACCAAGGCCCAAGATATCCGTCTTCGATTCTTTGACATGTGGCCAAGATCATTTTACTAGGTTTTGGCTGTCGATGAGGCCCGACGAGGGTCGACCGACATTACATTGATAGGACGACCCTGGTCAGAAGAGTTTTGCTCGGCGCAACGTGAACAAATTAAGCCCTAAATTAGTATACTCATGAAAAATTATCCTTTAGATGACTCTTAATGGCAAAATGGACAGCGCGGTTACGTCCAGAACGTCGTTTTATCTTAAGGTCCTTCCTGGTTTTGCAAAGTAGTCTGAATTACCAAAAAACAGGAAACAACCCCAAGTAAACTAGGCGTGACCACGCCTAGACGTGGTTGTTGGCGTCAATTTTTGATGTCATGTGTATACGATGTCAGCTTGAGCTGCCTTAGGGTATGCTTCACGCACATAAGACTCCCCAAATCCCAAGACATGCGTCATCGATCCTCTGGCATGTGGTCAATATTTTTTTGCTAGGCTTTGATTGTCGATGAGGTGAGAGTCATCTAACATTACATTGATGGGACCAACCAGATGAGTTTCATTCGGTGCAACGCAAATAAATCAAGCCCTAAATTGGCTTACTCAAGAGGAATTAATCTTTAGATGGCTCTATATGGCAGAACAGACAATGTGGATGCATCTGAAACATCATTTTTGCTTAAGAAGGACCTTCTAGATCTTTCTACGTGGCCCAAATTACCAGAAAATAGGAAATAACCCCAAGTAAGCTAAGCTTGATCACGCGCAGGCATGGCCACAGCCACATAGGAGTGTGACCACGCCCAAAAGTGGCCAAGCCCCAATTGTGGTGTGGCCATGCCGTGCGCTCAACCTGATTTCATTGAATGGTCCCCTTTTTTATGTTTGGATGCCTTTCGACTGCCGCGATAAGCCGTTAGACTGATCCTTAGCCAAAAATGGCCTCTGAGCTAACCTGAGCACATGTCAAAAGAGGAAAGTGGCCATTCGAACCTTTGTTGATATCCTTCCTGCATGGGGATATCAGGAGGGAGCGTGCTAATTTCACTTGAGGAGAGCCAAGAGCGATCACAAAGAGCCTTGGAGAGTTTTGGGGAGATTTTGGGGAGCTTCTTAACGCGGATTCTTCTTCTGCCTCTTCTCCGTTTCTTTATTCTTTCTCTCGCATTTTCTGTTTCGGTTACTGTCTTGATCCGAGAAATAGGGGGAGAGGCAGAGAGATTGATGAGTGATCACAAGAGTGTTTGAAGAATTTTTGGAGAGTTCTCAGAGAGCTTCTTCATCATATTTCTTCTTCCTCCATTTCACCATTTTCCTTCCTTCTCCTTCCTTCTGCATTGTCTTTCTCAGTAACGGTCTCGGTCCGAGAAAATAGAGAGGAAGCGAAGAGTGGTGTTGCATCGGCGCTGGAAAACTCCTTGTGAGGAGAGTTTCATCACTCAAGGGGAGCGGAGGCTGGTACTTGGAGAGTCAACAGAATGTCTTCATCACGAAGAGAGCTTCTCCCGACCAACGACTAGACTTCGATCAACCACCGTGATGGTATAACCTCCTCAACCCTTATGTTTTCTTTCTTAGTCAGCCATAGGATTAGATTTTGGCTAGGTGGTGGGTTCAGTCGCCCACACGAGGCGAGTTTGCCGACCGACACTAATCGGCATGGCCACACGCCTTTGGTTGGCAATTGATTTCCTATAGGAAGCCCTAGGTTAAGAAGCTTTCAATGGACACATTTCTTACGAAGCTGAGCGGTTTCTTGAGATAAACCTTTGACCAACACCTAAATGGATAGGAATCCTAATTTTCCCACGACTACGACACTTTCAACTTTCCTTGGAGGGGTTGGGATAGTTCAATCTTAAAGAAAGGGAAAAGCTTTATAGCTAGCTGATTTTATAAAATCATGGTAGGTCGGTAGGATAGAATAAGGGTTTTGGCTAGTACGCTCTACGAATGATGAAGGTCTTTTATTATGAGAAATTAGAGGAAGAATTTCTCCACATTTTCTCGCCAAAGCCACAGACGGCCATGCTGTAAATCAAAGAGCTAAAACCCTAGGTGCATATGTGAGATCGTTAGCACGACTATGGTTCGCTATTGTCTGTCATCACTTGCATCATATCATGTTGCATTTCACATATTACATTTTGTCTTGACCGGCCACCCCGCTCCAGTTGACATCATATTTTGTCTCGTTCAGCCTCCCTGGCCTGGTCGGCATCACTTTTTTCCTCGATCGGTTGCCCGGCCCGGTCGGCATTACACTTTGCCTCGACCGATCGACATTTTACTTTCGTCCAACTAGTTGCCCCGGTTCAACCGATCGGTGCTTTGGTCGAACCGACCATTTTGACTCGGTCAACCGACCCTCTGGTTCGACCGGTCATCCCCAGCTCGGTCGGTCGACCACTTTCGTCTGACAGACCACCCGCTCGATCAACCAATCTCTTCGGTCCAATCTGCCACCATAGCCCAATTGTGCCATTTGGCTACGTTGCCTCAGGTCGAACAACCAATCCCACTTGCATAGTGTGTGTCTTACACATGCATTAGTACTAATTGCATGACTTCGCATTAGCAAATTCATCACTTGCACCCTTGTTGTGCATCTTTGAGCATATACCCTCATATGAAAGCGACAGGTACTTGTGCCCCCCAACGATACATTACTCTACATTTGCTTTGTGGTATCCTCGTGTCACTTAGCACCATGTCACATGTGGTTCGCACTTACATTTCCCACCTTTGTGTGTTTGCTTCCATAGAACCCTACAAGTTTCATGACTTATGCATTTATATGTATTGCACTTGGATTTGTATTTATAAAGCACTTTTCCCTCGCGTTTACATATCATGTGAATGCATGGTTCATCACAGAGTCAATCCGTTGTGTAATTCCAACATGTCGGCACTATTTTTGGTGTGGGGTTTGC